>NC_090726.1:67192046-67199546 GCF_036898095.1 Palaemon carinicauda | reverse complement strand
TGTTTATATATATCATATATAAATATTATATATATATTATATAATATATATATATATTGTATATATATATTATATTGCATATATATATTATATATATACATATATACATGTATATATATATTCATATATATATATTTATATATATATGTATATATATATATATATATATATATATATATATATATATATATATATATATATATATCATCAGTCCTCGTACTTCTTTGACTGATATCGGTAATTACTCTCCTCCTCACATTCGAACCATCCTAACGATGTCTTGGTTGTTTAAACGTCAGGCCACCTTTCAACCTTTCAGAACAAGAAGGACATGTATCTAAGTCTGGTTTGGCGAGGCGGCGCCGTTTTTGTTGCTGGGTGTATATCATCTCCTCCCATTCAACGTTATAATACAAATAAAGCTGACTTGGATAAGTTCAAGTTTTATACAAGGGAAGTTACTCTCTTCAGTTCTTTACAAGATCATAATGATGAAACAAAGGATTTCTTTGAGGACTTCATCACACTAGCTACTGATAGATCTATGCCTCTGACTGGTGCTCGACCAATGAAACATTTGATCCCTTGGTGGTCAGATACACTGGCCCAACCAATAAAGGAAGAGCACGCAATTGGTAGAAAATTAGAAACTTTAAATAAAAGATTCAAAACTATGGGTACTGGTCCCCTAACATTAGGAAATACAAATAACAAAATGGTCGGTATTGCAATAGAACTTAGTGTATTGAAACAGTATTTTGATAATATTCCTGCTAAATTTAGAAAAGGAGCAATAAAATAATGATAATATCATGGCAAGAAATATGTCGATTATATTAGAAAATATTCTAACGCAAAAGGTGTGGCAGAAAGTTAGAAACATGAATGGTTTCTATAACAGACCTGCAAGACAAGCATTAATGCCTTATGGGTCACCAATTCACGATAAACAGGCCATCTCTGATATCATTGAGCAAAACATTGAAAGCATAAGCAGTACTAGTAATCTGGTTGGCCACTGTAATTACTATAAAATTTGATACTGTGGAAGATATTTATTACAATAAAAGATTTACCAGGGAGGAGCTGGAATTTTCACTATCAAATTGTAGATCAATGGCCCATGGTAAAGATGATTTAAATTTTGATGTGATAAGAAATCTAGCCAATTTGGCGAAGGCTTATCTGTTAGAATTTTATAATCATATTTGGACCAAACGTCTATGGATATAAGCATTATTGATACCAATAGCTAAGTCAGAAAATATCCCAGGAGCACAAACAATTACAATCCAATTTCGCTGACCAGTTGTGTTTGCAAATTATTTTAAAAATGGTGAATTATAGACTGAATTGGTGTTTGTGTCGTAATGTTTTATCAGCCCTGCAATTTGGCTCACAATCAGAGCGATCTACCTTAGATTCTCTTTCACACTTGGAAAATTATATACGTGAAGGTTTTGAACAAAGAAAGGACAGTAGCTATAATTTTTGACATTCAGAAGGCATATGATACTATTTAGAGGCATTTAATAATAAAATCCCTAAGGCCTGATTCCACTGAGGCAACACATGCATATAGCAGAGGACTTGACTTGCTTTCACCAATTTATTGAAGGATGCTTTCAACCAGGAGACATGTTGCCTTCGATAAGTCAACACTGTAGTTACTTGTAATATGATACATGCCATGATGCCATAAAACATTTTCCACCAATTCAGCAATAACTTATAATTTGTGTCAGAAGAGAGAACATTTTATGGGCAAGTCATAAGTAATTTATTTACTTCTATTAATGGTAGAATGGTAAAGGAGTTCTTTTGGGTAAAGCTTTTGTACTGAGGGTGAAAACCATTACGCAAATTCTTTAATATATATATATATATATATATATATATATATATATATATATATATATATATATATATATATATATATATATGCTTTACCGGCTCAAGGATCACGCGACTTAATACATTGTACCCTGAAGAAGTGTATATTAACATGCGCGAAAGCACTAAGTACTAACATTTTTCATTATTTCCTATTCGTTTTTGCTATATATATATATATATATATATATATATATATATATATATATATATATACATATATATATATATATATATATATATATAGAGAGAGAGAGAGAGAGAGAGAGAGAGAGAGAGAGAGAGAGAGAGAGAGAGAAGGAACCACAGTTAACTCATTGCTTTTGAAAGAAGGCGAAGTAATATATATATATATATATATATATATATATATATATATATATAAATGTATATATATATATATATATATATATATATATATATATATATATATATATATATATTGCACGTCACCGCTAAATTTCTCGGCTAGACCCCGTAGTGCATCTAGTTCAACATGATTATTCTTGTACTCTGTCAACATATTTTCCACAGAACAGCTAGTTACTTGTATTCTCCTGTAATTGTACAGATTTTTCTTGAGGCCAACAGCAATTCATCTTGTTGTTAAATCCAGTCGCATGCGTCATGTAATATAGGCAACTTGTTGCTACTTGAAGCATGCCCCCACAGCCGTATGCTACATGTTGCCGTGTGTTGAACTGGTTGAAATACGTTTGGCCAATGCGACAATGTACTGTAGCATGACACATGGTGCCATAATGTTGCCTCAGTGGAATCCAGTCTTTACATCAAAAAGGTGTTCGAGAACACCTTCCTATTTTTATTTAGAGTTTTATTGCTGGATGAACATTCCAAACTCGTATGAAGACTTCATTTAGAAGCTTACAACAATGACTGTGGTGTAGCCAGGGCAATGTTTTAAGAGGAACTCTCTTTTCATTGATCAAATGCAACACGGAGTGCAAAGTAGCCTTTACGTGGACGACTTTGCAATATACTACTCATCAAACAACCTTCAGCACCTACAAAAGTCTAAATAACTCCATTCGAAAAATAGAAGTTTGGAGTGCGTCTGTTGGGTTCAGACTTCCTGCAGAAAAAAAGACTAAATCAATTCTGTTTCATGAGAAAATAAATCTCGCATTGGGTGACACTCAAATCCAATTTCAAGATAAGGTAAAATTTTTGTCACTAATATTCGATATTCCCCTCAAGGGAAAATCACTTGTATCGTACACTAAATATAAATGTAATAATGTTAGATCTAAACCTCATACATACATTAATCATCTCTTCATTCATTTTCCAAATCTATTATCCAGTTTACAAAGATGAATTGAGAGAGAGAGAGAGAGAGAGAGAGAGAGAGAGAGAGAGAGAGAGAGAGAGAGAGAGAGAGAAGTGATTTACTGATACACATCTATGATATCGAGTAAGCCTACATTGTCTCGAATGGTTATATACACATCTGTGATTTGAGCCCATTATTTTCTTACTAGATTGGTAGAACTGAATTTAGATTAAAAGAATAAATAATTTTCCATAGAATAATATGCAAATAATAATAAAAAAAAAATTAATAACATTCACGAAGAAGTAACTTACGTTACAAGGTATATTATCTGAAGGGGAAAGGAAGGCGAAGGAGATGAATTGTGGAGTCGACGAGGAAAGTTTGGAGTAGTGAGGAATTTTCATAAGTAGATACCAAGGACAAGTTCAGTAGTGCCCTAGCTCGTATGTCCGAAATCATTAATCAGTTTGCTGACCAACCCATCAAATCCAGGAGTAAACTGGCTAAAAAGGTGAAATTTGGCAATTGAGTATATTACCAAAGTAATACTCCAATCTATTAATTAATTTGAAAGATAGTGCAAAAAACAACAAATACTCTCTGAAATGCAATAGCCTACATATAGTAGGTAATCTTTCTTTCCTTGGATATAAACCGTATATCAGCGGGATCCTGTTGTGCTCTAAGTCGAGTCTAAAAATCCAGTTTACATTGGCTGATCCATACCTCAAAAAACAAAACAGAAACCTCGCTAATGAATTTAAAGTGGTCTTTTAGTTATTAGAACCAAGGTCTAAATATATCTAGACCTTGATTCAATCCCAGAAGGATGAAGGAAAAAACAGGTAATTGAAGACCAAATTTCATGTACCACTGACCTTACAAAGTTCACACACTACTTTTTTTCTTTTAATTTGTGTTGCGTTATAGTGAGTCATAATTTTGTTCGTTATGAACAGGGATAAGAAACGAATGAGAGGTTGATGTTCCACCCATGAAGATTTTGTCCATATGTGAAAAAAGTGGGTTCATTATTAATTAATGGGTTGAATGATGAAAATCGTATGACCACTGTTTTGTATTTGTCTAGAGCCATCGACTTGAATGTAATGGGATTGTTGGTTTTCAAAATTAGGATTTAGATATCATTTTTTAAAAATACTTTACGATGTTTGAATCGGGATAGCTCAACGAAATCATTCTTGACGGTAACTAGTTACGCACACACACACAAACACACACACACACACACACACACACACACACACACACACAAAACGGTGTTTTTGTTATCCCCATTCAAATTTACCTTTTATTTAAGTATAAGAGTAATGGCTTACCAACTTTGTAAATTATTGCATTATTTTAACTTTCAATTTCTATTTTAAATGTTTATATAATGGAGTTATTTCTATATAATTACCCACTAATCTTAAATTATGATCAGTAATAACAACTGAATCACCAGTCTGTCAAGGCACTTCCTTTTTTTTTTTTCGTTATATGATTGAAGACAACTTGAAGTACTGATCTTCAAATTATTTCTTCATTTTTCTATATCCGTGGATTCGGCAATTTGTAAAAAATGCAGTTTATCATAAAGCGGAAAAAAATGTGATGTATACTGAAATCATCGTACTCCTGGCAAGTGCAGCTCAGGTAATCACTCTCGTTTTCTAAGTTTCTCTTTCCTTTTTTTTTTTTTTTTTTGTAATTTCAAGTAATATGTTTCAGATGCAGTGTTTGTTCAATATGTCAGTTTTCTTTAGACGTTTCCAGGTATTCGGGAATGATCACTGCAAACGTCAATAATCAATTCAATGTGGAATACAGTTTTTTCATGAAGTTGCAAATTATATGGACAGAGCGCGTGCCTCCGTTTGGCAGGTTGAAAAGTAAAGACTTGCACGGGCTGGTCACTGGCTCACGCCACACTTGCAGCGCCAGACAGATACCAGTGTTTACTGCGGTGTGTGAAAGTAAAGTTGTATAAGCTGCTCTCCGCGGGGAACTGTGTGCGTTGGAATCGCCTGTTAATATTGTCGTTTATCGTAAGAACGCCTCGTGTGCTGTTTTAGTGAGACTTGTTACAATATTTTCTTCCAAAGGGAAATGTGGATACGGAAACAAATTGGGCTGAGTGGTTACTGAGAACACAGGGAGCCCAAACATGACCTATCATGATCAGTGATTTTAACAGAAAATATAGATGCTATTTTAATGCGGTATGTCATTTCGAATTAGATACTCAAAGAGATTTTGCTCAAGACGAATCAGTTGATTTCTACAAACCAATAGATTGCATGGCAAAATACATGTTGAAATTAGGTGCATATCTTTGTCATTTTAAATGTTAGCGTAAACTGGCAAGACTATTTCAAACCTATTTATAGGATACGGTGTAGCTATGATGTTTATTTTCTAAAGGGGTAACTCTACCATAGTCTTTGGTCGGTGTAGACCGTCGTTTGAAATCTATGATATAACTTTTGTCCGTTCATCATATAATTTGTACCTAGCAAAATAGCCGTTATTGCAGAGAGAGAGAGAGAGAGAGAGAGAGAGAGAGAGAGAGAGAGAGAGAGAGAGATCTTCGATGTATTTATATTTTATTCTGAATTTCAAAATAGTTACATTTGAAGTATACTACGGTATAAGTACGACACTACTAAATTTTTATGCATGTAGTTATTCAATTACTTTTCGTTTCCGTTCGTCAAGGTAGTTATCTTGAAACTATTACCCCTCACCACATTGAGAAAGGACACAAAAATAAAAGATTTATCATTTGACCTTTTTTTTGGCAAAACAAGGTAATTTTTTAATGTTACAAGGAAACTGTTGTGACAAAGGGCTGTGCGCCTACCGTATTTCATTTAAAGGCTTATAATCTTCTTCTGACCCGAAAGTTGGATAAACTGAGAAGCTTAGCTGAACTGATTGTGAGGATCCAACAATTTGACACGTTAAAATCTATTACAAATCCATAGTCAGAACCATTATAGTTTTCATTTCTCTTATTTTCACTTAGAATTAGGGCACTAAATTATCTGTTCTTGGTAGGTCTGGCATCCTTTTTTTTTCTCTCCTTGCATGCACATCTGCTGACCTCGCATGCTCCAGCTGATGTTTCTCTTTGAACGGTCAGTTAGATGTAATTTGGAATTCCAGGGTATTAATTTGTTGTATTTCAAAGGTGATTAGTTTGAGTTATCATAATTTGCTAAAAAGACAAATTAACAAAATATTTAAAAGTCCAAATAAACTTGTTTCAGGGTAGTGTAACATACATTCTATATAAAAAATCCCTTCAATATGATATCAGATATATATATATATATATATATATATATATATATATATATATATATATATATATATATATATATATATACACATATATATGTATATATATAAATATATATATATCTATATATATATGTATATATATATATATATATATATATATATATATATATATATATATATATATATATATATGTCTACCAAAACTGCTATAAAATTACCTTAACAATCATATAAATTGCTCAATGCTATTAGGGCAGCAAGATCTTATTAAAACAGGAGTGAATTTGATTCTACGAAAAGATCTTGCTAATCGATTTTTTTTTAGGGGTCTTTATGAATTCAGATTTCATGCTGAGATTCGCATTTAGGTGTCATTATAAAACAGAGCTATTCAGAATTATTGCCCAAGATATGTCTAAATGACACAAGTTGATTTAGAAAGCCGGAAAATGAATATTCTATGATACATAGGACACTCTCTCTGATCCACTTTACACCAACCTATTCTATATATATATATATATATATATATATATATATATATATATATATATATATATACTGTATATATATATATATATATATATATATATATATATATACATATATATATATATATATATATATATATATATATATATATATATACTGTATATATATATATATATATATATATATATGTGTATATATATATATATATGTATATATATATATGTGTGTGTGCGTGTGTGTGTGTGTGTGTGTTAGAATGACCATAAGCAGTCGCAAGTGTACACGACTAATTTTGTATTCATGCGCACACACAGATTGGAGCACTTCCCACCCACTTCCCTTTTCCTAACCACAACACGGCAGTTTCGGAGTGTACTTATCTAGGTATCCCCTCTCACAAGAGTATGACTACTCTCCCTCGTCCCTACCTGAGGGACGGAGAGAGTCCAAGAAGTTATATGTTTGGCAATGCTGCTGAGCGGTTTTGGAAATTTATATATATATATATA
>NC_090726.1:67157046-67182046 GCF_036898095.1 Palaemon carinicauda | reverse complement strand
TTACTAAAAAATAATGGTCTTATCTTGCAAAATTGATTTTGGTTTGGCTGTTTTAGTGGCAGTGATAATTTTTAACTATGATTTCAACACATTTATGTTTATGCAAATTTTATGCAAAGTGTCTATTCACGTAACAACTCTTTAACTTCACCAATACAATTCACAATAAAGTCTCGTAACTGATTGGGAAATATTTGTTTTCATAGGATTTTCTAATTTAACATATGGATATTATTTCTGGGAGAAAATAGCAATTGCTTATGCGTCGTTGAATTAGGAAATGTCTGTTTGAGTTACTTCAGTCGTAGGCTCCTAGCCCACGCATTACTGCCTGGAATAGAATCCAAGTTGCCATCATTCTATGGGATCAAGTGAATTCTAAATTTTCTTATATTTTATGATGAACTTTTTATTGAATGCAATAAAATCCTGAAGTTGAGGGACATAAGAGTTTGAGATGATTAGGTACAATATAAATGCAAGTGTGACAAATATATTGTGCCTCTATCACTCATTTTCAAGTTGTAACATTTTTTTCTGCCTTAGGTATAAGCAATATTATCTCAGCATCTTCCACTGCTAGTTATGTTCGTTGCTCAGGGTGCATAAGTAATCCAAACTATTGGGAAAGAGTGGACTGCAGAATGACATGTCTATAGTATAGTGAAATGGTGATGGAGTTGGTATCAGTTAACTATGCTACTCATTCTGTGGTATTATGCCATTTCTATAGTTCAAGAGAAGGTTTCTATGAAAACGGCTACCGAGAAATTTACTAAATGATTATGACTAAGGCCACAGAGGCACAGTTCTAATAAGTGTACAAGTGGGTCTTCCCCTTCCGTTGCTGCTCTACTATTTTTTTTCTCAATCCTAGTGGAGTTTTTTTTATCTTGGTTTTTACTTTCCTTTGCAATGATGTAATTCTCGCTCATAATTCCGAGATATGCGTTGATGGGTTTTTATTGCTAATTTTTATTTTGCTTTCAAATAACATTATTTCATTATGGAATTGTATTGCTACTTGTTAATATCTGTAAAAACAAAGCTGTCATATCCGTGCCGAATAAGACAGTGCTCTCTCTCTCTCTCTCTCTCTCTCTCTCTCTCTCTCTCTCTCTCTCTCTCTCTCTCTCTCTCTCTCTTTATTAGGATAGCTTCTATTCTTCTATTCCAACCATTGAGTGAGGAAAAATACAGGAACTGCAGATGCATATAGAAGTTGGGTTTGTCTGCTCTGAACGAGGGAGCTTGCAATTTTTTGCTTGATTTTGATGCAAGTACCTTTTTTTCTCTACCAAGTACCCCATTAGAATGTTTAAAACTTATTCTAGGCTAATTTCAGTTCATCATAATTATGCTGATAGTTTCCTACTAAAGGAAATCAATGTTTATATGTCCTTCTTCGGTATCGTTTTGAAAAGAATATCCATTTTTTCCACCAAATATTTTCGGAAATTTTACCTTTATGTAACCAAGACTTAAAGGAGAGAATGAAATGAAAAGCTGGAAGAACTAGTACTTAACCCCAAACGAAGTGGCATTGTAATTTAAATTTTATTATTTTCCGGATAAGGAATCCGCATTCGTTATAGGCGTTGCAGTGTGACATCGTAAGGCACCGCTCCTTTCCTAAACGGTTTTGACCAATTGCGACAGATTCTGCTGCCACACCCACAACGTTCACCTGAGTGACATCATTTTGTGAAATCCATCCCGGTGAACTCGGTGAAATGAGCCGCATTTCCAGGAGCTCTGAGTTAAAATTGCATTGTGAAATCATTTTATTCTTTAAGTAATTCTTCCATGTCTCTTGACGTTTTAAGATTAAAAAAAAATAACTGGGATTACTCTTTTTCTCAGGTTAGGTCACACTTTTCTTCTCGTCCACCTGTTCTCTTTTCCGTAAAATAGTTTTTTATTCGAGATTGCTCTGCCTCTCCCCCTTATATAACGTAACCCGTGTAAGCTAATCCGGTAAAATTTTAAAGAGTTAACAAATCATTTAAAGTTCCCTCAAGATAAGTTCCTGCTGTTCCAAATGTGCTATGTTTGTGTTATCTCAAGTAATCGTCATTCCCATGTTACCTGATCGCATAAACTTGCTTTCTCTCTGTAAATTTTGTTCTGGATCCCAAAAATATCATCTTCACACTAAGCGTATCATTAGTTACAGATTTTCATTATCATTATATTGAGTTTAAATTGTGTGCATGTTTCTGCGACAAGAGTTTCAGTAATGGTGATTTATTTGAGCACTCATCGCCATCGGCATTAAGGCGTTTTTTTTTTCGGCTGCTTTAATTTCATCTACCTTTTCAAGAAGAGGTCAGTCCAGCAGGAGCATTGCTTTTGGAAACTTCAGCAACACGCAGAGCTTTTAAAGAAAGAATAATTAACGTTACTTTCAAAAACATCAGCTGTAAGTATGACAAATTTGGAAGCAATTTGTATTTTTCTTAGCATAAAACCTGAAGCTATTCATAGGGGTATTACTTTCATCTACGCCGAAAGTAATACCCCTATGAATAGTGGAGGGTTTGTATTTGCACCGGAACAAATTGCTTTTAGAGGCTTATATTATTTCCTTATTTTGGAGGTACCATTCAACATGGAGACCCCACTGATATTCCTTGTTCTCAGAAGCTCCCAAAATGATTTTTTTATTTTCGTAGTAAAAACAATAGACAGGAAACCATCTTATCGAGACAACAAAATGGCACAGCTGCCAATTAAATGTTCAACCATTTTCAGTCCTTAGGCCTTCTTTCAACATGGGAAATAAGCTTTTCTATTTTCAGAAGCTTAACAACAGCTGTCATTGGAGTGGTTTTTTGGGGGGCAACCTTATATTTACCATGATGTTAAATCACGTCATATACAACATTAGAGAGTTATCTCATCTAGAAACGTTTGAACATATCCCATTATAATTTTGAATTGCAACGAATACTTACACCCATTTGTCGTTGCAAGCTGAATCCATCCACTAAATCTAATGATTAATTCTTCACTTAAAAGTACATCTAATTTAGGATTGTTTACACTTCCGTGTAAGATGTCTTACAATAAAACTTAAATGTAAGATAGCAATGAGTGAACGTACTGCCCCTTTTCATTGATAACTGATACTTAGTATACGAGCGGCTGAAGGTATACAAATCACTCCATACATTTTACTTTTTTTTTCACTAAAGTTATAGAATATTTATTTCTTCAACAAAAAATGGACTCCATTCCACTTGAGGAAAAATGAACGCCAGAAAAGCCATTATGCAAGAAAACGAGAAATCTCATTTCTCATGAGACTCATTACCACCGGTGAGTCAGTCAGTTCCAGACAAGAATATCGTACAAACGGCGCTGCACTCGGGAGGTAAATGGGGACGATATTGTACGAAAAAAATAAAAAAAATAGAACGTTGTTAGAGGAGGGGAAGGAGAGGGGTAGAGGAGGTAGGTGAGGAGGGGGAAAGGGGGTGGGTGTAGCAACAACTTTCGCTTTCCATCCGGCTGGAAAATCGTCCCTATCCAAAGAAGCGTCATTGTGTCTAATTTACATGTCTCACTTATGGATTTTCTTGGTAATCTCTCTCTCTCTCTCTCTCTCTCTCTCTCTCTCTCTCTCTCTCTCTATATATATATATATATATAATATATATATATATACATATATATATTTTATATATATATATATATATATATATATATATACTTATATATATATACTTATATATATATATATATACATATATATATATATATATATATATATATATATATATATATATATATACATATGTATATATACACACGTATATATATATATATACATATATATGTGTATGTATGTATGTATACGTGTATATATATATATATATATATATATATATATATATATATATATATATATATATATATATATATATATATATATATACTGTGCACATATATTTGTATATATATATATGCATATAGATATATAGATATACCTGTGTATATTGATATATATATATATATATATATATATATATATATATATGTATATATACATATATATATATATTGATATATATATATATATATATATATATATATATATATGTGTGTGTGTGTGTGGCTATATTTATATAGCCTATGGGTATGCAATATATTGATATGGTATATATATATATATATATATATATATGTATATATATACATATATATATATATATATATATATATATATATAATTATCTGCATAATTGCTGGTATGATAAACATCAGAGAGTAATTTATTTTGAGTTTTTCGCCTATTTGGTAAATTTGGTAACTTTATGGCGTATAGATTTGCGGTTAGTTTAGTTATCTTATACACATGCCAACATTAAGCCTTTATTGTGAGCTTTTATAAAATTTGTTTCAGATGAAGTAATTTCCGGTATAAGGCCGTAAACCATTTGTCAATTATCAACTCAAGAATTTCCTATGCTCGCGTTATTTAAACACCAGGAAACACGGTGTGAAGAGAGATTTTGGGGGCTACTTTAGATGGTGGTCTACCTATAATATTCTATCTAACCTGTATGGTGGTCTATATTTTTATATCAACTTAAGAAAATTAT
Source organism: Palaemon carinicauda (assembly GCF_036898095.1). NCBI lineage: Eukaryota > Metazoa > Arthropoda > Malacostraca > Decapoda > Palaemonidae > Palaemon > Palaemon carinicauda. Next base: position 67,177,439 of record NC_090726.1, on the reverse strand, counting down.
ATATATTTTTGTAAGTTATTCCTTATGTGGCTTTGAAATTTTTGTTGATATACGATATATAATCAATATATGAAATGTTAAGACTTTTCATTTAGTGAAACTGCATTTTTATAAAATCAATGATTATTAAATCGTATATATACCCGTCTTGCATCGTGTATAAATGATAAAAATAAATCATCAGAATCTTTTCGCCAAACCATCCAACAAAAATTTTCAATGTGTGTGGGATTTCGTTTTTTTCTTCTTGAGTATACTGATGTTTGCATCCAACCATGATCATTCGATCCCCTGAGTATAAATACCCGATCCAGGATCAACATAATTTTGTTGATGATTAACCGTCTTGTGAAAAAAAACAAATAGCATTCAAATGAATTAATGAATCTATGTTATACTCGCGCTGTATTATTGGTGTCAACTCATCTTTATCTCGCTGTTGCACATAGAAGTACTGGATGCCTATATCTTGCTTCAACCCAAAGACCCAAGGCCCAGCAATTCTTGCACCATGGTTCTTCATACTTTATACTTCAGAGAGAGGTCCATGGTCACCAAGTAACATCCGTCCCCTGTTGTACTTTCTACGGAATGCAAATCTTGCCTCGTTTATTTGAATTGGCTCTTCAGAAATACCTTCCAATTGACCTCTAAACCTGCATTATAAAACTGCGCTGCCCACTTCTCTGCACGTGTTGAACCAGTCCATGACGGTGCTTGAGTATTTACTCGTTACTTTAACATTTGCATCCATGGGAACCTCCATTACAAAGACGAAACCCAATTCAGGACTTCACACAATCTCAGTTTTGAATTCACTCGATTACTATCATCAGAAAAATGGAAATACGGGTTGATGGGTCTTACTGATGCCTGACACCCTTTCTTTGGACATGGAAGTATTAGTTTGAATTCACCGTTCCGTCCGCGCTTCTTTTCCTGTATAGTTAACATTACTTTCAGAAACACCAGCTGTAAATATTGCTTTTAGAGGCTTATATGATTTCCATCTTTTGGAGGTACCATTCAACATGGAGACTCCAGTTACATTCGATGTTCTCTGAAGTTTTCAAAATTAATTTCTATTAGTAAAAAGCAATAGACAGAAATACTTCTTCTCGAGACAAAAAATTGGCACAAATGTTCAACCCTTTTCACAGTCCTAAGGCCCTATTTCAACATGGGAATCAAGCTTTTCTATTTTTAGAAACTTAGCAACAGCAGTCAATGGAAAGTTTTATTTTTTTTTTTTTTTTTTTTTTTTGGCAACCTTGGAATTTACCATGATGTCAAATCACCTCATATACAGTATTAGAGAGTTGTCTCGGCAGTATCTTCTGATGCAATCACCGTGGTACAGAATTCCTTGTATAGCATGTTCCTGAGGTACTTTGACTATATTTAAATGGTATTGGAACTTATGCTAGAAGCTATTTTTTTGTTAACAAAGAAGTAACAGTTATACCATATGACAGATTTCTTTTTTAATAAGTAAACAGTGCAGTAACGATTATATGATGTTGTACGACAATTTTCCCCTATTAATAAGTTAGCAGTTTGATTTAACAAGTGCACAAGGTAGTACACCTCGCATGGTTGATTGTAGATTTTTTTTTGCTGATAGGGAAGGTGGGGAAAGAAGAAGAATTAACAAGGCAGTAGATCAAGTATTGCACGGTAGACCGCCCTCTAAAGTAAACCAGATTTTGTCGTAAATAATTTTGTAATCAAATTGAAGCACCATATTCTTATGACCTTTTAGGTGTTATATAAAAAACACATTTTATTTGTAACAGGCGAAATCTATATGAAATGAATGGAAGTGCAGTACAAATCATAGCTAAAATTGATAGTGTTGATTTCATCGTCTCTTTTGCAACATTTCATAAAATTTTTGCTTTCTTGGAAGACCGCTACCAGGCGCTGGAAGTTATAAACAAGGGATTTCATTCATAATGATGTTAATGATAATAAATACTTCACAATAGTAATCATAATAATACAAAAAATAGGATTTTTCACTATTCGTGTCACTTTCCTTGTCTTCCTCGGAGTTTTCAGGTGACGTTGAGACCAAACCCTTACGAAATAGTATATCTTTTTTAGCTGATCTTATCTGTGGCCTACCGACGGGTTTTTTTTTTTTTTTCACTGAATTTGGCAGATTAGAAAAAACATAACTATTCCTTTTATTTTTCAGCTTTTATTTCTCTTTGGAGGCTCTATCCCTTATACATTTTCTTGCCTGGCCATTTTTTGTCTAGTTTATTTCTTTTGTTTATTTGTTATGTTAATCGTTTCCCAGTTAGACTATTTTCTTTATTTTCAACAGTGTTTTGTTATTTTCGCAAATTTTACGTCCAATACAGTTTTTAATTTTGTTATTATTGCTTTTAAATTATTTTAACAGATATCTGGTGAAAATACTTGCTGTGTTGCCCTGAGCCCTAGAGTTTAAAGCTCGCGAGAAAATTACAAACCCCAATATAATATATTGCAGCTTCGCTGGTTGTCGCTACCCCGAATTTTTTCTATCTAGATGACACTGCAAAAACAAGAACCACTTATCGTGATGAAGTAATTGAAAAGAATAAGCCCTGTGCACATGTTATTATTTATTGAAAAGAAGTGATCATGTCATAATTCGAACAAAACAAGAAATGAAAATAAACGATTTTCATATATATATTTTTTTCCATGAGGTAATACGTTATTACACCAGGGGGAACGTTTAGTTTATTTATGATATATTGGGGGATTAAAAAAAATATACCAGTGTTAACTTTTTGTTGTTATTGTGTTTTCAAGTAGAACTTTTTATTTTGCTCTATCTAGTATTAGTATCGATATGTGAAAATCGACAACTCTTTAAAAGGTTTAAAGGTCGCAAATAAGATGCAAATGCAAGGAGCAGGGTATAGTATTTTCTCATGAAGTTATAGACCCCCAACACATGCGCGTGTGCACGCGAACACACACACACATACACACATACACACATACACACACATATATATATATATATATATACATATATATATATATATATATATATATATATATATATATATATATGTGTGTGTGTGTGTGTGTGTGTGTGTATGTATGTCAGTATGTATGTGTGTGTCTAGCCTCCTATAGTATTCTACTATTCCTTCCTCAGATTTTTATATGCATTCTACAAACGAATTTTGGTCAGATTCTGCCATGTTCTGTTGTATCACCAAAATATCAGACATTCCATAAACATCAGAACTCAAAATGTTCTTCCGTGTATAGTCTTCTAATCGTGTGGAGCCCTATGAATGAGTGTTTTAATTATTTCAAAATCTGTCAAAATTCCTTTGAACAAATTTTAGAAATATTTTTTTTTTTCACAAATTTCCAGATTATATTTTTGAATGTATAATTAGCTTAGAATTCTTCATAATGAAGTTCATATGTTCAATGTTATACTGATGACTGAAATAGCTGCCAGCAGAAAAAATAAGAGGAGCAACATAAAATATATTTTATTCTTTACCTTCAAAGAACATTTTACTTTCAAGATTAGGCGTTGTCTTGGGATTCTAGAAGACCCATGTTCATCCAAATAATATAACGGAATTATGTAGAACTGGCTATATAAGTTAATCATATTGTTTCAATGAATATTAAACAACGCAATACAAGGGACTCTGAAACAAAAAAAAAAAAAGTTCTAGGAGAGACTGGGTTTGATAAAAATAAAACTTAATAATCGTCAAACGTAGTATTTCCTCTGGATTATTAAGGATGGAAGGGCAGCAAACACAAACAAGAATTAATAATGTCTTTCTTTATTCCAAATATCTTGTGCTTGGTGGGATCAAGGAAAACCATGACTTTCGTATTGATATTCATTTCATTTGCATCAGGTATAATTGAGATTCTAAAAGGTTTACGAAAACAATATCATCATACGTTGTTATTGTACCATTGTTGTATAGTATCAGCCAATCGAATGCATTATTCTTTTGTCCATTTTCAATTGTTTGTGTTGTTTTATTATGTTTTTTGTTATTTTTTTTTTCGTGAGACTAAAATAAATTGAACCAAAGGCTTTCCATAGAATTATGTGAAATACGTAGCTATTTAGTTGAGGACATTTACCTTGACTTTGGGTTATATTAATTTTAGAGTCGAACCTGGTGAAGTAGCCCAAAGAAACTATATGGTGTGCATAGTAGTTATAGCATTTATTAAATGGCTATAACAATTTCTTGTTTAATTTTCCTAATGTCCTCTATTTATGCGAACGTTTGGTGCCGTTAGCTTAGCCATGGGATATGACCCCTGTTTTAGACTGGTATAATAAAGTAATGAACATAGGCTACTGAACAATAAAAGTGAAATAAGAATTAAATAATAGAATCCTCACTAGTGCGAAATGAATATAATAGAAAGAATTTCCCTTTAGATCACAGATCCTGACCCAGAATGGAAATCGATATAGAAAGATATTTGAATGAGGGAAAATTACTAGCGTTAGTGATGAAATCGTCATAAATAGCCACTTTTGCAAACTTTGCAGTCGGCTACAAAAGCTGAAATATGTTGATTTCGATTTAAAGTATAAAACATAAATTTGACTGGAATATGTACCCCTGTGTCAGAATTAATTCCTATCTTTCTTTGTAGCTCAATGGGCATAATAGTAGACTGTCAATTTGATTTAGACTTTGATAAGGTTTGAGTCATCGCCCTACTGGAAATTCTTATGAAAAGAATTTCGCTTTGGTTCTGTGACCGTGAGCCCCAGGGAATTCGATATTAAAAGGTATTTGAGGCTTGATATTCGATTAATTGTATCACAAGTGTTTGGAAAAAAATTTCATATGTATGTATATACATATATACTGTATATATATATATATATATATATATATATATATATATATATATATATACATATATATATGTATATATACACACACATATATATATATATATATATATATATATATTTATATATATATATATATATATTTATATATATATATATATATATATATATATGTATATATATATGTATACATATATGTATATATATATATATATATATATATATATATATATATATATACATATATATATATATATATATATATATATATATATATATATATATATATATATATATTAGTGCTGCCTTTGACCGTGTTAATCATAAGGCCCTTGTTTTGAAACTAAAACATTTGGGAGTGGGGAGGGGGGGGGGGGTCGTTTTTTAGCATTATTATTGAATAGATCACAGAGTTGTTGATAGGCACCATAGTGAGTATAGGAATGTTCCACAGGGTAGTGTTCTTGGCCCATTATTTATCATACTATATACACATGACATGTGGTTTGGCCTAGAAAACAAGCTTGTTGCATATGCAGATGATGCTACTCTGCATTAATTCCATCTCCTGAATGTAGATCTGGGGTTTTTTAATCCCTTAATAGAGATCTAGCTAAAATTAGTACATGGTGCAAATTATGTGGTATGAAGTTGAATCCTAACAAAACTCAAAGTATGATTGTAAGTAGGTCAAGGACCGCGGCTCCTCAACATCCAGATCTCAACATTGATAATGTTTTTTTAACATTGTATAGCTCTTTCAAAATTTTAGGTGTGATTCTCTAAAGCAAATTTACTTTTGAGAAACACGTTAGGTTTGTGTCTTCTTCAAATGCACAAAAAATTGGCTTATTGAGAAAGTCTTTCAAGATTTTTGGTGATCAATCTATTCTGAAGAGGCGTTTTAATTCTTTCATCTTACCTTGTTTCGAGTAGTGTTCTCCTGTCTGGTCTTCAGCTGCTGATTCTCATCTTAATTTGTTGGACGGAAACTTATGGTCTATTAAATTTCTTATTACTGATCTAGATATTAATCTTTAGCATATCGTTCAATTAGTTCATTATGCATGTTGCATAAGATTTTTTATTACTCTGACCATCCTTTACATTCAGATCTTCCTGGACAATTCTATCCTGTTCGTAATACTAGGTATGCAGTTAATTATAATAGTCAGGCCTTCTCCATCATGAGACTCATTACTACACAGTACTCTAGAAGTTTTATTCCAGCTGTGACCAAGTTGTGGAATGATCTTCCTAATTGGGTAGTTGAATCAGTAGAACTTCAAAAGTTCAAACTTGCAATATATGTTTTTATGTTGAACAGGCTTACATAAGTCCTTTTATAGTTTATTATTCAAATATCTATTTTAATGTTGTTCATGTTTTTAAAAGATTTGATTTAAATTTTTTCATTACTTCTTATATCGTTTATTTATTTCCTTATTTCCTTTCCTCACAGGGCTATTTTTCCCCGTTGAAGCCCTTGAGCTTATAGCATCTTGCGTTTCCAACTAGGGTTGTAGCTTGGCTAGTAATGATAATAATAATATATAGCCTACACACACATGTATATATATATGTATATATATATATATATATATATATATATATTTATATATATATATATATATATATATATATATATATATATATATATATAGAGCCTACACTCATACACACACAAACACACACACATATGTATATATACATGTATGTCTGTATATGTATATATATATATATATATATATATATATATATATTACTTACTGTGAATATAAGTAAATATATGTCTATATATATATATATATATATATATATATATATATATATATATATATATATATATATATATTTACTTATTTGTGGCTGTGTCGTGCTGAAATTACATACAGAAGAAAAAAAAATTCTTGTCTTTACTTTTAATTTTTTTTTTTTCAGCGATTGATCTGTTATTTTATTTCTTTTTCATACAATATCTCTTAAGATTACTTCTATTACAAGAATTGATATAGATTGCGGCCTCGGAATCAAAATTTAATAGGATATGATATATTCTTGAGGCATCAGTTTGTATTCTACCATAAAAATGTTGACTTCTTTCCTCTGTTCCTCCTGTATATTTTCACATGCCTTTATTTTCGAGGAAAGTGTTTGCAAAATGGAAAAGAATTCACGTAATGGCATTTATATTTCTCTTGTATGTCTTATTTCATATAGTGTTTTATGTTAATTTGGGTTGTTGACGTTTTTCGGTGTTCTTTGCCGTACAGAAAAAAAAAAAAAAAAGATCATCATCCCGATTCGAGGTTTAAATTCTCTTACTTGATAGTTTCTCAAGGAAAGGGTGGCAATATTTCTTTCTTGAGTGTACAATGAACAGGCTCCACTTAATTGATACCAAATACGACTGACAAGACCCCGATTTCTGAAGACAGATACCTCCTCTATTTGGATTTTATGAGATGCGTCGAAGTCAGCTGTTTTTTACGGAATGGGAAATCAACCAAATATGCGTTCAAGAACTTCGTTGTTCTAAGATGTTTGGAGCATTAGTTTTTTAGTCTGACTCTTTGACGTCTGTAAAAGATTTAAGACGCCATCAAGGAGGTTGTATATATTTTCTAGCCTGTGATATCTTCAATTTTGTCTCTCCGATTTAGCTCTTTTATTTTAATATTTGCGTACAATAAAATTCTGCTTGTTTATGAGTACATTTGATGCATTACGCGCACTTATGCGGAGTAAAAAAAAATGGGTAGGGAGGGAAGGCTTCAGAACTTATGAAACTGAAAAATGTGATCAAATAAGATATTATTCATGTCTACCATTCATTCTCTAGAAATTCTAATATACATACGAGCTTGATATATATAAAAAACGGAAAAAGACGAGGCACTGGAATGAAAAGAATATTTTAGAAGGCAAGAGCGTTAAAATAAGGCAATAAATTTAAGTAAAACTGAATCCCACAAAATACAATGTTATGAAATCTGGTTTCTGATGAGGTGGCTTTGTGATAATAAGCGGAGCAGTAATGAATCCTGGATTGCTGTTTTGGCCACTGGTTTCATCTTCATCTTGCCCACGTGGGAATTGCTGTCATTGCACCCCCAGCGGTTCACTGTGGATATAAAATGCCGATCTTTGCATCGTCATTTGGGCTCTTAGTTGCACTCACTCTTTAGTCGTATTCTTTACCTCTGAACTTCCCGCTTCCTTTCTACCATCTTGATGTCCAACATCTTGATTTTACTTCCTACTGCTACTGAGAGGGCTTCTTTGTTGTACAGGGACTCTGAATGGCCTCCCGAGACCCAGTACTGAGCCTGATGGCCAAAGTTGATAAATCCAGTCTTCTTGACTTGAAGGAAGGTTTGAATAGGGTCAGTAGACGGGTTTTTTTCTCCAATCTTCACCCCAAGAGAAAAAGACATTTTGATGGAGAAGCGTTATCCCGAATCTAACTGTAGCACAGTAGCCTATGTAGTAACCTCTTGTCTATAATAAATACTATTGGCATGTTACCTAGAATTTTACCAAAGTTTAGTATTATTTGCGAGGTAACTTTCCATCATAGATTTTGTTGCTGAGAAGAGTTCTAAATAGTTTTCTTTGTGGAATATAATATACTTTTAGTAAAAAGGATTTTGCTCTTAGAACATGCTGTCGATCTAAATTTTACGATTAGTGCTTGTTCGTTGTTTTCGTGTTCATTTTCTGCGTATTTTTTCTCAACTATTTTCCTATGGAGCATCTTTCCATTTCAAAACATCTAGTTCATTGTATTTGAACGTTGAACGTATTCGTTTCTGTGATAAAATGCTTTGTTTAACGAGCACATGTATCCACCAGAGCACGATTTCTTCGTGTTTTCTGTTTATGATTCTCTTTGCATCTCTTCTTCCCATAGAGATTATTCGATGGCAAATTATGAGCTTGGCGCAACGCTTCGTTGCCTGGTATTGTATTTAATGACTTCTGCTCGACCTTCCTCCGGGGTACTTGCCTAATGCAACGCCAACACCGTTTCCTTTTTCTGCTGAACTGCATTGATGAAGGTCAATGAAACTTTCTTGTGCCTCTTTTTTTGGAGTCTTGTCCAAGCCTCCAGACATTTGTGTGCGTTTATATAATTTTCTTATAGGTTTATTTGTTGAGTATGGCTAAGCTCGGGGTTTACCCATTGCTCGTTAGTACCGTAACTTTGGGGGTTTACTTGACTTTTGTCTTTTTATCTAACATATATTAATTACTTTAAGTTTCACCTGCTTTTATATATAGTCCCTGTTGCGACTGTAATTCATATTTTATTTATTTGAATTGCTTTAGTTTAGTATTAAGCTTCTTATGATAAATAAATAAGTGTCATTCTCAGTTAGGTATGACGATTCTTCAGAAGAAATAATTGTAAATATTGGAATAATATTGATGCCATATTTACGAAAGTTTCATTTCAGAATATAATGGCCATTATGTTACTCATTTGTTCATGAAAGGATTTGCCAGACGCTCTCACACACACACACATACACACTTACACACACACACACACACACACACACATATATATATATATATATATATATATATATATATATACACAGTATATATGTATATATATATAAATATATATATATATATATATATATATATATATATATATATATATATAAAAGTGTGTGTATGTGTATGTATGTGTGTGTGTATGTGTATGTATGTATGTGTGTGTATATGTGTGTATGTATGTATGTATGTGTTACCATGCTTGCCTACGTTTTCGTATTTTTTTATTCTTTACAAACTACTTTTTTCCAGATGTTTTATATGCCAGAAACTTCTCCCCAAGTCGATCCTTCTCAAAGATGGGAATTTTATAAAACAATGCCCTGAAGGACGAGTTGCTTTCTTGAGCTTTTGCAACCCAGACCTAAAGAAAGCTGATAATGGGGGAAAAATGGTAGCGTCTTAACCACGACATTTGTTTATAAGCGTTCTAGTAATTTATCGATATTATATATTTACAAAATCTTCCTTTTCATTACACAGGATGGGCTTTATTGGAATGAGGAAAGTGTAGGCTTCAGATTTGTTTTCGCGAGGGCTGTAAGGCCAAGTTAACAGGATCTCAGGTCAGACGAAAGGTCAGCTCAACTTTGTGCCATGTGATGGGTAACGCTTGACTGCATCGTGTAAAGACTTCCAACAACCTTTCTCTCTCTCTCTCTCTCTCTCTCTCTCTCTCTCTCTCTCTCTCTCTCTCTCTCTCTCTCTCACATTGTTGAGGTATGAAGAAAGAGCTCAAGGATCGCCCCTTGACCGTGATAAAAAGGCATCTCTCACGTCCATCAGGAAAAAAAATCTATATATGTTTTTGTGGTTATGTTTTTATCATATTGAGTTTCTTGATAATTTACATTTTGAAATCGTTATTTTTCTCTCTTTGTTAGTGAACTCTTGCCTATATTTTTGAAATATTTGCGGTTCATTTCCCTGGAGTGTTAGGAAAGTGAAACTTGTTGGTTATGTATTATTAGCTCTCGTCCAATTGTTTGTCATTGATACTCTTTGTGTTCAAGAGAAAACATCTGCAGAATATCCTGATTATTTAGATGAAAAAGAAAAAATCTTAAATTGTTATGAGATTATATTTCATAAAGATAAATGTATTCTTAGCCAGGTGGCCATGAGGTAAGGGTAGAAGAGACCCTTTAGCTATGCAATAGTGCTCTTTTGGGAGGATACAGAACTCCGATATCAAACCTTTGATCCCTAGTGTTGGACCAGTCATAACCTTTGTACTATGGTCTATCACTGTCGTGGGTTAGACCGTTAGAGTACTCTAGCTTGGGGGTAAACTCAAACAATATTCGCAATCAATTTACTCTCTCTCTCTCTCTCTCTCTCTCTCTCTCTCTCTCTCTCTCTCTCTCTCTCTCTCTCTCTCTCTCTCTCTCGCAAAATGTGGTAGACAGACTTATAAGAAGTGCCGATGCTGTGTGTAATTTATCTAGAGGTCGTCAATTTATTTTTTTGCCGTAGTCCTCATCTTTTATCTTCAAATAGCCAAGCTCATAATGTTATTATTCTATTATTTTTCTTTTATAATTCATTTACGTAATTCAGTTTCTTTTTCTGTCTTTCTAACACTTAACCGTTTTCCTTTGCAGGCCGTAGAGCTTGTAGAATTCTGCTTTTCCAACAAGGTTACAGCTTGGCTTGGAATAAAAATGATGACATCAAAAAATAACTGGAGAACGTATAAGTTTTAACGTTGTTATCAAAGGTCTTTTGAAATGTATTAATGAATTTAAGTAAATACAGATTATTCTATTAAAGAAACATGTTGGTTTTGCCATAGGAAAGTGTCCGCCAAGAAATTACAATTTTCGTTCTTCGGGCTGCTCTTTTATCATATGTTTATGAATTTTTAAAGTATTCTTGTGGTTGCATTTGAGGTTTTTGTTACGACTATCTTTTTATTTTGGTTTCCCATAACACGGATTTGTAGCAGATTAAAAGAGATTACGTTATTTTTCGGAGAGCATTTGTTTTAATATATTTTGTTTATTGCAGAATATTGAAACCCAAATTGGCATGAAACCAAATTGCAATTCAGTACAAGATAGTGCAGAAGCGTATTTGCTTATAATTGTGGGTTAGGTTTTTGATTGAAGGAAGACTCCTGTTGCTCAGATTCTCATTTTGTGTCTTAATAAATTATAGCCGATGTTAATTAATGGTATAACCCAAAAAACGAACTATGTTACTAAATCCCGGTAGGATGCTGGAGTATTTGGATAGCTATAAATAAATAACATTTGCAGGATTTCATATGTAGAACGAAGAATTCTCCATAATTGGTGCCCTGAGGAATCTCTTGTGCTTTGCACTTTTGTGTTATATATTTTTTTTTTCAAATACAATATAACCAGTTCAAGGTATAAGTAAAGATTTGCATTCTTACGGAAAATAAAACGACCAATTTCTTTTATAAGGTGGATAAACTCGTTTTTGAAGAATCTAACATATATTCCTTCTGAGATGTTGATCGAACGAAAATTTTCACTAGAATCAAATAGAAGACTTAGGAGCCCTTTGCGAAGACCAAAAGGAAATTATCTACTTTAACAGCTGTGTCTTTATCTTCATGCAGTTTTAGCAACTTTTCCATCTAACGGAAGTATGTATAGAAAATATTAATGGTGTAAGATTTTACACTGGTATTTTTGTTAGATTAAAAAGAACAAACCCGGTTCTCGAAAGGCCTAGAAAGTACTTTGTAGATATAGTTTTACATAGACTTCATTGGGGATATTTTCCCTTATTTTTTCATTTACTCGATGTGCACATTATCAAGCCAAAAAAACTATTTAGCAACTGGTAAAGTTATGCTAAATAAAGTAAAAGAATTAAAACTATAGAAGAAAGTGGCCAAGCAAATCAGGTGGAAGACTTGCCAAGGTAGGCCTATAAAAGGTTGACATTCAGAGGCAGCATAAATACCCCGAAATTAGTTACGAGCTTCCCTCCCGATCTAGGAGGTGTACTGCACGTGTTTCATACACGCTTGCACACTGTAACGGTTTTTCTTTTTTATCTTGTCACCCACTATTCCCTGCACTGTTAATAAACCAACATGTGTTATCATGCTAGCTCATGTTCTATATGTTTGATGTTTTGTGACGTTCTTGCTCGCAAGTCGCTATATACAAGCTCGATGATTGTTTGATAAAGTTTAGTTGAGTTCGCCTCGCCTCTCAGTTATCACCTAATGGGCGCCTTGTACATTGGTGACCACTGGAGTGTCCAGCTCCGTCCTGCCTTCCCACTGACTCTACTATCAACGCCACACCCCTCAAACTACCGCCCTTCGACAGTACAGAGGCATTCACCTTGTTTCAGTGCGCCAAGGTCCAGTTTCGCTTTAAGGGCGTAACCCGCTCAAGCATCAAAGCAGACTATGTTGTCTCAGAAATCCCCGGGGATATTTTCCCAGAAATATCAGTACCCACCATTGCCAGCCGCCCGTTTAGCCAAACTTTTTCAGCTCTTTCAATAACTGTTGGGGGACTAAAAAGGCTTTGCTCTCCCTTAGGGATATGACCAGTATCCCTCGCCTGCAACCTGCCACAAACAGCTCTGCTTGTGAAGTGAATCTACTTCAAGTTCTTTGGGTACAGTGCCTACCAGAACCTGTATGTGCTGCCATTTGCGATGTCAATATTTTGCCCATGAAAGACCTGATGACCAAAGTCGACGCCCTTATGGACAGCCACTTCACCCCCTTCAAGACCTCTATCAATGCCTCCACTCCTGACAAAGTGCACAACTATTCAACATCAACCGAAGCTGACATGAATGATGTAGGACACAGACAGCTACCCCGTGACATGCCGGAGTGGCGAGAAAGCTGGCCACCACCCACTGATACCACCCCTCGTTTATGCCCCAACCAACAACCTCTCCAGCCACTCTGATGCCCATCGGCCACAGTTATGCTATTATCACTCCAGATTCGGGGCTGCTGCGAAGAAATGTGCAAACGGTTGTCAGTGGCCAAAAAACGTGTAAGTAGACCATCGCTTGTGGCGGTGGCTTCCCCTGTCACTAATCTTTTCTCTTTACATGATGCAGGTATGGGCTTGCCATTTTCTTCTGCCAAGGCCACTCTCCAGGACACGACGTATTCTGTCTGAGTCTCCCGATGTCCACCTGGTAGCTACCAACGGATCTGCGATACCCACCCATGGTTATGAAACCCTCACGTTATCATTTGGAAGCACCAAATATAATTGGAAGTTTCTCATTGCTAATGTCACATTACCAATCCTCAGTGCAGATTTCCTCTCACATTTCCATCTCCTGGGTGATGTCGCTCACCGACTATTAGTCAACCCAGATTCGTACTCCTCCACACCTCTTCAGCCTGGCCCCTGGGATTTCACTTTTCATATCAGTGCACCCATGGATGCCTACGCCCACTTCCTCATGTCGTACCTGGAAGTTTTCTGTCCTTCGTCAAATGCCCACGGTTCCCGCCAAACACAGTATTTATCACCCTATCAAGACGACGGGGGCCCAAGTGTTCACCAGATTCTGGCATCTGGCATCGGATCGTTTGGCAGCCGCTAAACAAATGTTTGCTGAAATGGAAAAAATGTGCCTTTACCTAAAGGCCTCAAGCCCATGGTTGTCACTCTTGCTCATCATCCTAAAGAAAAATGGCTCTCTACGCCCATGTGGTGATTACAAGTGCATGAACATGCAGACAGAACTGGATCACTAACCCCTCCCAAACATCGCCGACATGACCTCTTACTTGCACAAAGCGAAGGTTTTCTCCACGCTCGACCTCCTTATCAGGTGCCCGTGAACTCAGAAGACATCCCCAAGACCGCTATCATCAACCTCTTTGGCACATACACTTTCAATAACTCCTGTTTTGGCTGGCAACTCCAGCGCCTACATCACGTTGTGGGAAAATTTTCTCTATGCTGGCAGACTTACGTGCCCCCAGCAAAGCACGACATACCGACAGATCTGCACTCAGCAATGCACATGTTCCTGGGCAACGACAGTAGAAAGCCACCACTAACGCCCCTTTACATGGGCCCTTTCCTCGTGATCCGTCATATGCCGAAAGCATTCTTAATTAACATGCGTGGCAAAGAAGACAGGGTCTCCATTGATCGCTAAAACCTGTATACCTCCTGCCAGATGACCTGCCTACAGTACGCCTCTCAAGAGGAGGGGGCCCTATTCCACATGTGTGTAATTTTTAGGGGGGAAGCGATGTTCTGCATGTGTTTCATACATGCTCGTGCGCTGTAACGTTTTTCCTTTTTTATCTTATCACTTGCTCTTCCCTGCACTCTTAATAGACCAACCTGTACTATCATGCTAGTTCATGTTCTATTATGTTTGAAATTTTTTTTTATGTTCTTGCTTGCAAGTCGCCGTATATAAACTCGATGAACATTTAATAAAGTTTAGTTGCATTCACCTCGCCTCTCAGTTATCACCTAACACAGAGACGAGTAATATAAGAAAGGAATAGTTTATGGAGGTCCACCCGGGAAAAGGGATATGTGACAGGGCGCCGCCCTTGCTACATATCCATTCGCTGTTTATCCCATCTCGTCATCATTGTCCATTCAGTATCCTGTGTATACCCTTGAAATTTTACTTCTCTTGCACCTTAGCAAGCTACCACACCCGCACGCCCCAGATGAACTTTCTCGGATCAACATCCAGAGGCCATTTATTGTTTATTCGCCTATGCTGAGATCAGAAATCGGCAGATACGCATCAGTAATATTTTTTTCATTGGTCCAAAGAATTTTTTTCTCTACACTACATACAAGATTTTGATTTTCTATTTAAACTTATCTCAATTAACTTTACTTTTACTTGCACATGCGTCATGAACGGCATAATTCGGTCCACGAGAAACAATCATCATAGTATCATTAAGTTTTATGTATTATATATATATATATATATATATATATATATATATACATATATATATATGTATGTGTGTATATGTGTGCATATATATATATATATATATATATATATATATATATATATATATATATATATATATGTATATATATAAAACTAATATTCTTTTTTCCACTAACCCATTGTCATCTATTAGTTTTATATCGAACCACCCCAAAATTGGCTGACCCAACTGTAGATTCTGCGACAGCCTTAAGAGCTAAAAGGCCAAAATAATAAAGAGGGACTTGGGAATTGGGAAATAAGTACTTCTTTTATTATACACCACGTAAACTTTAAAACACATAAATAGATAAAGAAATAATTTTAATCCTTTTTATTTTCTTAAAGGTTTCCAACAAAATACAGGAAAGGAAATAATAATATATTAACAAAATTTAAAGGAAAAGAATTACGTAAATGGTAGGGGTAACTAAACTAACTATTGAAAACTAAAAAATTAGTTACATTCTTAACACCAACTGTTCATCAGTGAAAATATTTTTACCACATCTACGCACAACCCCATTTCTCACCAAATCAATTCTGCTTGCACCAAATAAACTCTACAAGCAGTTGTTAATATTAACGGCTTCATTTTTTTTCTTTCATTGGCATTCAACATTCATACTTCGCTTCCATTAAGGAGAGTCAGGTCAACAATCCCACCGTGGCTTCCACAAGCAAGTCAATTCTCGTAACAATCTTTTGGACATCTTGTTTAGCTTATTTTCTAGAACTCGTATGAAATTAGCTACATCCATTCTCCCACTATCCATACTAACATTTATCATTTCTTTATCAGGGTTTTTACCTCTTTACTTTCACTCATAGTCATATTTAGTCTTAATTCCCTCGTCTTCAAAAATTATCAATCTCTTTTAAACTTCCTTAACTATCTGAGTATTTATTTTTTGTGGTGCTATTCCTCATTGTGCATCCCATAACTGGAATTTTATCTTTTAAGATATATATTTTTTTTTTCAATGCTGCATTGACGCTATTCAACATCAATCTGGTTGTTAGCAGTTGAGCTCATTGCATTACAATAGCCATAATTGCATATACTGCTTTGAATAATTAAGATATATTTACTTCTTTAGTCATAATAAAAAATGAGGTTAAGACCAGCACTAGCGATGCTTCATTTTCAAGCAGAATGACATCCGAAGAAAAGATCTCACACACCCTGACCTCAACCTTTGACCCCTATGTTCTCGTTTGAATTCTTCTAGGAGTGGAACGTAGGCTTTGCAGTTGAAAAAAAAAGATTTTGCCTTTTATTGGAGCCGGGAGAAGACATTCTTAGGAGAAGGAAGCCCCATTTAGATTTATTTTTGATAATTCTAGCAATATCTGTAGCAGAATACTGAGTTCGTATTTTATTTTTTTACAAGTGAAGATTCTTTTATATATATATATATATATATATATATATATATATATATATATATATATATGTAGATATATATATATATATATATATATATATATATATATATATATATATATATATATATATATATATCTATATATATATCTATATATATATATATATATATATATATATATATATATATATATATACATATATATACATACATATATATATATATATATATACATATATACACACACATATATATATATATATATATATATATGTGTGTGTGTGTGTGTGTGTATATGTATCACCTTATAAATTGAACCTTTAGAGGTAGAGGTGCGAAAGGGACCTCTTATGACTAACACTTTTACAGTAATGTTTAAAGATTAGTTAAAAAGCCCAATATGTAACAGTGAGGACCACCTATGAGTGATTCATTGTTCAATTTGATAATGGCCCAGGAGGATTTTAACAGAGCTTAGGTATTAGCTCATCCTTGTTCGAGAAGACGGTATAATATATATATATATATAAATACACACACACACACACACACATATATATATATATATATATATATATATATATATATATATATACATGCATAGAAGAAACCTTATTGGTAGGAATAATAAATAATATATCAATAAGAATACATAATTAACATAATATTATTCCTACCAATTAGGATTCTTCCATGCATCGTTTCCCTGAAAACTCCGTTCTCACGTAAAGAGAAAATGTTTACTTACCTACATATTTTTTCCCAAGTAATGTAACCTAAAATTAGAGTGCAATGCATCCAACACGTAAATTCGTTGCTAATTTTTGTGCTTAATTTTTCGCTGTTGCGAAAGGTGTCCAGTTGTAGCCATCTGGTAATCCCAGAATCTTATCTCTTGGCCAATCACTGATCTTCATCTCGAATTCGAGGTTTAGGATTGTCTCTTTCAAACAATTGAACCACATCCTTTTGGAAGACATATCGACTGGTCACGGCTTTAATATTGTGGTTCTGGGTTAGTTTTTAAACATAAATACGGGTTTTGATAATTGTTTAAATGATTTCGTGTATTGTGTACGTATATTAGTTCATTTAGAATATTTTCAAGAATCCTTACTAATTGTTAACAAAATCAGGTGTTACCGGCCTCATGTTTTGAACTGAAAGTAAGGGCACAGTAATCTAATTAATATTAGGTGGAGGAACCTTGGGTTAATTTTTTAATATATGGCCCTCTAATTCCCTTTCAACTTGATCTCAACGGTGATCTCAGTCACTATAGAAAACTAAGGTGGTTTCGACCTCCTTGATAGGTAAAGGGATTGAAATTCTAATTTTTAATTAGGCCGCTTGTTTTCATATTTTTTTTCTTTTCAAAAAGCTTGAAAATAGGTCAGAAAAAATTTGTCATCATTGCTACGATCAACAGTGATATTGTATATATTTAAGGTTTATATAGGGCCTGATAGTTACCCAGAACATAAGGCATTCATGCTTGGTTTGTTAAAGTCGTAATGAGAATTGTGCTTTCTACTATATAAAGTGTTTTGAAGGGTTTTTTCCTTATAGATATCTGTAAATAAAATACTTGTTTGCAGACTACTATATCAAATATATTATTATTATTATCATTAATTGCGAAGCTAGAAACCTAGTTAGAAAAGCAGAATGCTATAAGCCCAGGGGGTCCAACAGGGAAAATAGCCCAGTGAGGAAAGGAAAGAAGGAAAAAATAAATATTTTAAGAATAACATTAAAATAAATATCTCCTATATAAACTATAAAAACTTTAACAAAACAAGAGGAAGAGAAATTAGATAGAATAGTGTGCTCGAGTGTACCCTTAAGCAAG
The DNA here is from genome assembly GCF_036898095.1 of Palaemon carinicauda. Lineage (NCBI taxonomy): Eukaryota > Metazoa > Arthropoda > Malacostraca > Decapoda > Palaemonidae > Palaemon > Palaemon carinicauda. Next base: position 67,158,823 of record NC_090726.1, on the reverse strand, counting down.
AGAACTCTAACCCAAGATAATGGAAGACCATGGTACAGAGGCTATGGCACTACCCAAGACTAGAGAACAATGGTTTGATTTTGGAGTGTCCTCCTTTATTATTTGTTTAGATTATATATTTCTTCGTTTTATTCTTATGTCTTTTTAAAAAGTAGAAATAGGTTTATACGAAATATTTAACACAACCAGATAGCTATGTACAGCTTTGTTTAATGTAAATACATAATGTGATTTTTCATGTACACATATGTTTAATGTTTACGTATAAATAATGAGATCATTTTATAGTATCAAAAATGGTTAATTATAGATTTATATGTTCTTAGACAAAAGGTTTTAAAACAATTGCAGAACAGTGTTCAGATATCTATCTTTTATCACAAAACCTTAAAGATGCAATAACTGCTCGCAATACACAGTGGACGTTACATCAGAGTTATTGCAGCAATGCAGATTCACTTCAACCGTATCTTCACTCACGTTTTAACTTCATTTCTTCCATATAATTGTCCAATTTCTTTATAGTGCAACTACAGGGTTATCAACCAATTACACCTCAGCGTTGAATTACACCCCCCCCCCCCTCCCTTTGCTCTATCACCTAGCTATATGACTCAAAATTACAAATTCGATCCATGATCCACGATACAGTTAACAGTAACTGAGGCTCATCCATAGAAGTTGGGTGTATAATTCATCTACTTTAGGTCGTAGCTTCGAAATTTAATACATATTATGCGTCATTAATATGCTGAGATGTCATGTAGAAATTAAAAATAAGATGCTTAAGATTTCTTGAAAAAAATATTTAATGATCACTTCATCAAAATGTTACAGATATCTCAAACTTATTTTTTCATATCAAAACTTTCTCGTTATTATCGATTTTTATTGTTGAAAATGTAATAAATGAAATCTCTCTCTCTCTCTCTCTCTCTCTCTCTCTCTCTCTCTCTCTCTCTCACTCTCTCTCTCTCTCTCTTTCAAACACTTATCTCCTTTCGTAACATTTTCTCTACGACGCGACGTAGAATCGGATCTGTTTTAGGACTTGGCATTAAGCAGAGCGGCAATAATTCAATGGAAACACACTCGTAAAATGTTTTTTATAGTTTAACTCGAGGTGTTAGACTCAGACATTTTGTCTATTTATGTCTGAGCTGGATGTCAGTTTGTGTGTGTGTATATGCTTCGCCTGAAACGGGTATCGTTCGCATTCTCTGGCGCTGTGTCAGATTCGCTTTCATGTGGGTTTAATGTCGGCTCTTTTGCATAATGGCGGCCACCTGACATTTCCTCTTAACGACGTCGATTAAAGAACAAGGAGGCCGGCTTGTTCGCTTCTTTTCCATCGTGTATTCGTTTTCTCTCGTTTGTGGTTTTACCCACTTATGGCACACAATGCAAGAAAATGATTTTCATTTACGTGGATTTCTTGTTATAAGTATTTAAGCGTTTTGAAAGTCGAGTATTGTAAGATGCCGAAAGATTGTGGCAGACTCGATTGTATGTATTTATCCAAATCATGTAGTAAGATTATCATAAGCCTATGCGTTATCTAAAACCGAAAACTTAATGTTTCATTAACTCGCCCAATGAAATTTTGTTCTAGCGTATTGAGTGTAATATGATATTCAATGTTGATAGCAGTTCAATTACGTTGATTAAATTTGCATAGATGTCAGTCAATTTGAGGAAGTTGGACTACCTTTCTTAACCGTTCTTCCCAAGGTGTATAGAATACTCTGTAGACCTTTTTTTTTTTTTTTTTTTTTTC
>NC_090726.1:67139546-67147046 GCF_036898095.1 Palaemon carinicauda | reverse complement strand
AACTGAAGACTTTTTAAGTACCCAATTTTATCAGTTAAGAGCTAAATGGCATTGCTGTCCGCTATTTAATGCTTGGCTTCTCTCAAATTGGATGCTAACGATGATTAATTCACATAAGTTCAAACAAAGATTATTATTATTATTATTATTATTATTATTATTATTATTATTATTATTATTATTATTATTATTATTATTATTATTATTATTATTATTACAGGTGGTAATGTTGATGTTATTGCCTTTTCATTCTGGTTGTTATTATGAATAACAGAAAACTGAATGATGTGTATTCATTTGCTTAAAACCTGTTTTTGGAGTATCAGATAATTTGGTCCGTTTAGCTGTCGACAACTAAATGATTTTAGATTCATAAATCAAGGAAACGTTAGAGGTACTTAATGTACTTTCTGTTGGGATATGATATGTAAATAAGTATTTTAGTGATTTGATAACTACTCTGTTCAAATGTCTGGGAGCACCTGGGGATTTTCAATGATAAATCGTGCTCAATTAATGTTCTGTGATAAACGATTGGGACTTGTAACTATGAACTATATCATTTTTTTTTGTGACAAAAAAGATTACATTGTATCATCGATGACGGTTTGGTTGTAAATACCAGTCCAATTAGTTGTTTACAACGGTGGAATTACAAACTTACTGGGAGAACAACTTTCATGGACTAATAATTTTGCTTTGCTGACTTTCCCTACTGCACTTAATTTTTTATATATTGATTTTTTTCAGATGGTAAATGTATTTTTATGGCTTACCTTTTATATTCTCTTTTTTATGCTTGAGCAATATTCAGTAGTAGTCAAGACAATAAATTCCGAGTTCTTATGTCTTCTTTTGGATTTCCACGTTAATTTTGTTCTCTTAATCAACTTAGCTTTCAATAAAATGCATAATATGCTGCCATGCTTTATTCAAACTATATTACTCTTAGAATTACACACAAGTTTCATTCAGATGCATGGAAAAAATAATTTACAATGATTAACTTTTACGTTTTAAAAAGGCTCTTTCATATACCATGGTTCGTGAGACGGTAGAACCCAGATGGTTCTTTCATACTCCGGACATAATAGAAATGAAATAGGAAAGAGGAATAAATTTAGCTTAAACACCAAAGGAAGAACAGGATATATTACTTTCGACTTGGGAGATTGTTATGAAATCAAAGGAAATAGAACACTTAAACAATTTTATGTGCATTAGCTGAATTTGCGAATGATGACCTTGGTTTTCCCAATATCCAGATTGGTCTCTCTCTCTCTCTCTCTCTCTCTCTCTCTCTCTCTCTCTCTCTCTCTCTCTCTCTCTCTCTCTCTCTCTCTCTCTCTCCATTTAACGACCAAAGAATGTTCCGGATAAGCATCTTTATCTATTGAATGTACGTAAAAAAACCTCAATGATTGAATATTAATTAAAAAAGTAATCCCAGTCATGTATAACGAAGACTGTCCTCAAGTAAGGTAAATGTTAAGTTTGATAAAATATTGAAATCATTTTATAACTGTCTAACGCTGATATTATTGAAGGTTACTACTTTCTTGAAACTCAAGAGAGAAGGATTTGAGACATTAAAGCAAAATATGAAGTATTTCAGAAATAATCTGTTGAACACCAAATTCAAGGTGTTTTTGTTGTTATTAGAAAATCTCTTGTGTGTGAGAGAGAGAGAGAGAGAGAGAGAGAGAGAGAGAGAGAGAGAGAGAGAGAGAGATCGTCATATTTTTTGTTCATAATATATATACGTCTGAGCCCGTTCGACGCATCATTTACTTTGGTCGTAACAACAGTCATTAAGTTTTGGTCTTCTCCATTTCTCATTTCGAAAATTGCAGGTGGCTCAGCATTGTTGTGCTCGTTTAGCCGAGTGTTCTTCGGTTGATTGAAGATGTGAGAAACACAGTATTAATTGAGAGTAACGTTTGTACGCATTCCATTTCAACGACGGAGAAAAAGAGTATGGACGGACACAATTCTTCGCTTCTCTTAAGTGAAGAATTTCCACACGCCGATTGTAAGTAAAAGTGCTTGGGTGTGTCCGGCCTTTTGCAAGTTGAAAGTTATCTATTGAGTTAATTTTTGTTTAGGAAAGAAAGATTTTATTTTGAACGAAGTGAAATTTTGGTAGGTAATTTCAACGACAACTTAAGAAATGATCTCTCTCAGGGTTTCGTAAACTTCTGACGCTTGTATTATTACCATCGCTATAACAAATGTCATACTAAAAATTAGAATAATAATTCTAATGAATTTTTTCTCTTATAATCAATATTATTATATTGATTACATTTTTTTTGGCTTATTCATTTTTGTGCGGTGTGCAAATAAATGTGCATCACAGGTCTATTAAAATCTTGTATTTATCACACACACAGACCCATTACACACACAATATATATATATATATATATATATATATATATATATATATATATATATATATATATATATATATATATATATATATATATATATATATATATATATTAAAAGCTATATACACTTCAAAGGGGTTGACGATTAACCGTGAAGCGTATACTGAGAGAGAGAGAGAGAGAGAGAGAGAGAGAGAGAGAGAGAGAGAGAGAGAGATGAGTACTTAAGCGCCAAATCCTTACATTACATTATAACCCTTAGACCCTTCACGGATAGAGCTGCTCAATCTTCGGCATTTGATCCTACACTGTGATTCTAAAAGTAGATTTTACAATTCCTCTTGTGGGCTTCGATATAAGACGGTTGACGGTCTTTTCTATTCATTTAGATTTAATCATAAAAATTGATTACCTTTGATTCCATGAAAACCAAAATGGGCATCTTTAGTCATCTATTTATAGGTAATGATTGTCTATAATTTAGAATAATTTAGGGATTGTTCAAGAATATAGGACACATTTGTTCATTTAACGTTTCAGATTCATATGGAATAGTTCGCACAATAGAACAAAATTGTTTTCAAAACACGTTCCGTTGTCTGTCATTTTTACTCTTCCATCTTCATCGCTTCTTTGTGGAGGCTACTCTTTTGCAGTATAGTAGTACGGCTGCAGAGGCGTGAAAATTTTCTTTTGTGATTAATTTGAAAAGCTTTTTATAAATCTAAGTCAATTGAATGTCATCTCTGTTGGAGAAAGAATAGTTAAATGATGTCGGTTGCTTACTGGAAGATGTCGACGGAATGCTTGTAGTTTCAGAGTAAGAAACCAAGAGAAACGTTGACAGTATTTCCGATTTCTTATTCGCACTCGCATTAGATGAAGGAGGAGTGACTGAAACGTACTGAGATAACGGATTGCAGTTCTCTCTATCTAGGAAAGTTTCTTTACTAGACATACCACCCTTAAGAGCTGGTAAACGGTTGTTGTTTTCACTGAGGTTGACGACGGTCGACCTCCGGGAGTCAACTGAAACAGGTTTCATGTCTGCTCTTGAGGGAGTCAGTTATCTTCCTACTAGGCTCTTGGGTTAGTCAAGATACAAAGAAAAATGAGGTTTCCTTAGATTATATAATTAAAGTCTCTCTCTATCTCTCTCTCTCTCTCTCTCTCTCTCTCTCTCTCTCTCTCTCTCTCTCTCTCTCTCTCTCTCGTAACCAAAGATAGTAAAAGGCTTATAACAGTGTTTTCTGCCAAGGCCAGGTAACTTTCCTGGAGATTTCAACTCATTGTGAACCTTCCTTTGCTTTTGGATGTGGATATGAAACTTTTTTTTTATTGATAAAATGCCATGCAATTTATATAATTCGTTTTATTACCACGTAGACAGTCTTTCCTGTGCTCAGACTTCTCTTCCAAAATACCTTGTTTCTTACCCTGAGGACGTAAGCACTTTAACTTTATTAGTTTGTTATTTCGGATGAAATCTCAAACGAGTTCAAAATTATGTTTTCCATAGTTATATGATGACATAAAAAACTGTTTTTATACTCTTTTTTTATTTTTATTGCTGCTATCTGTTTGATAACGTTTAGTTTTACCAAAATGGTCAGGTACACCATTTGCTTCTAAGTAAGTCTCTCTCTCTCTCTCTCTCTCTCTCTCTCTCTCTCTCTCTCTCTCTCTCTCTCAAGGTATTTGGGCAAAAGAATTTACCTGGATCTCCTCGATCCATGTCAAGTTAAGAGAACAATCCATCACTTGCTTAACTTTATTACATTTTCGTAAACTATCCTTCTCCTCTTCCTTCTTCTTCTTCTTCTTCTTCTTCTTCTTCTTCTTCTTCTTCTTCTTCTTCTTCTTCTTCTTCTTCTTCTTCTACAATCCTTATATTATGTTTCCCATATCAATAAACTTTCAGCCATAATATTTATACTGTGACATTTTTATTAAGGTTCCAAATTCATTCGTAAAGGACTATTTTTTTCTCTCAACTGGAATTTCATCCTTCTGAATATTGTCTGGAAATATATTATTTCATACATTTGCCGATTTTCTACCATGGTTATGTTTTTTTTTTTTTTTCATTTCGCTTCTGCAGCCCTTAAATGATTCTTCCACTCTTTTCATTATTATTACGATATATATTATTATTACCGTCATCATCCCCGTTTGGTAAAAACTTTGTATTTTGAGATAATTTGCATATTTCAATATAGAATATTTTACTCTTAAGTATTATCTTTTGGTCAAGATGAAATTAACTTGCGTAAATGGCGATCGTACACTTAACATTCAAATGCTTATGGTAGTAAGGTGTAAAGGGCTTTAATCAGGCCTGTGTGTAAAATAAACATATGAACCTGGACACGCATTCTAAAGAAACGTTCTTTATGACTAGACTTATATTATGTAGGGTATAGCTTGTTTAAGGTAAATTCAAGAAAAGCATGCAATTGTCCTACAGGAATGACACACTAATTGTTAAACTTCATTACGAAAGTACATAATTTTCTTATGAGAATATTGACTACTCGTAGTAAAAGATAAGTCTCTATAAACGACCGGATAGTTAGACCTGTGTAAGAGCATGAGCCTCATTTGGTGTGCTATTACTGTCGGCACATTACAAGATGCTGAGAAATCGACGTCGGAATGCCAGAACTTTTATTATTTATGCGGAGGCCGACGAGAATTGCCACTGAATGACTTGGTTCAGACTAGGCTTGTATATAAAAAAGAAGGAATATGTAGCTGGGATAATTATCTGTGCATTGGGACGATTGACCTCCTTAAAGGAGATAGTTCATATACACACATTGGAGAAGGTAAGCGTAGATGACCTTAAACTTCATTATTGCATTTTTCGATAGATCGGTAATATCTTGTACATTTGTTTGGCAGCTTTGACCTTTAGTTTCTAATACGTTTTCGAACTGCCTTTTTTCTTTGAATATCAAGTTACAAGTTCTGGAGTGTAAATCTTCTTGAAATTTATTTTATAATTTTGTGACTGAGTGAGTGTTAAAGATTGTGCTGGTGGCAGTAATTGTTCGTAATGAGCGCATTTACATGTCATTACTTCATTTTCCTAAGGTAGCAGCCAGCTCCTGAAAGAATCCTGGGTACAACATAAATATTAATAATGATTGAAGACTTGACTTCAAATGTTGAATGGTCATTATTTGAACACTTCTGGTGCAGTGCGAAGTTTGAGGATTGATGAGGGTATCACTTTCATATATATATATATATATATATATATATATATATATATATATATATATATATATATATATATATATATATGTGTGTGTGTGTGTGTATGTATGGATGGAACACTTTATTGAGGTCATGAATAGGAGATATGAAGGGAATAATTTTATTGATATACCTGAACCTGAAGAAGACCTTGATGTGCCCATGAATAAATTATGTGTGTTTGAAGTTGAAGCTATCATTAAAATACTAAAGAGATGGAAAGCCCCTGGATACGATGGAATAACTGGTGAGATGATATTGAACGAAAATGAAGTGACCTCCCGAATACTTACAAGAGGAGGCAAACCCTGATGAATGGGAGCTAGGAGTGTTGGTAAAAAAAAAAAAATGCAGAGGCTTCACACTTACTGTACGTCAGTAAAAATGTATAGTATGCTCATTCTAAAGAGACGAGAGAGAAACAGATGAAAAGCTGAGGGATGAACAAGCCGGATTTCGAAAGTAGAAGTTGTACTGACCAAATTTTCATTTTAAGACACGTTGTACAGCAATGTGTAGGATATACAAATCCACTTTTGATGGCCATCGTAGACTATGAAAAAGCCTTTGATAGTGTACACTGGGCTATTTTGTGGAGAGTCCTGCGTTAATATGGAGTTCCTCGTAGATATGTAAATTTGATTAAGTCTCTTCATGAGCACAGCAACTGCAAAGTTTATGTTATTGGAGCCCTATTAGATGGATTTCCAGTGAACACTGGAACAACTCCAAGGGAATGTCTTGTCACTTATGTTGTTTATCCTCCTCATGGATTTTGTAAAGCATAGAACAGTTGAGAATGGCGGAGAAGGATTGGACTGGATTGGTAACAGGAAATTAGCTAACCTAGAGTATGCTACTGACGCTGTACTTATTAGCAGAACACCACAGGACTTGCAAAGCTTGCTTACCAAAATGCATGAAATATCACATGAGATTGGACTTAAGATAAATAAGGGTAAGACAGAGATGATGAGAACGGAATATGCAATGGGAGATGAGATGTCATTGGAGGGAGAAAGGATTAATGAGGTGGAATCATCTAAATATTTGGGAACTGTGATCTTTAACACAGGATCTTTAGCATTTAAGAGTAATGAAAGATTGGAAAAAGAAAATCAGACAATGGCCTGGTTAAGTAAAATTTGAAAATCAAATCATCTGAAATTAAATATAAAAATCAGGCTATATATCAGATTAGTGATATCGGTGTTACTGTATGGACATGAGTTGCGGTATGACAATGAAACAATATCCAACAGATTTTGTGGAACAAAGCCCTTGGAAGAATCTTGGGTCTTAAATGGTAGGATAGAATTAGAAATTAAACTATAAGAGATTACTCGAGTGCCATATGTGGATGAGATCATACTGAGGGGTAGATGCAGCTGGCTTGGGCATGCTCTTCGCGCTCCCCGAGAGAGATTAGTTCACCAAACTTTCATCTGGGCTCCACAAAACACTAGAAGAGTTGGAAGACCCAGGTCTACATGGCTGGGGACTATGAAGTGTGAAGTAGGCGATGATGAATAGAGAAGCATTGAATTAAACGCTGTAGATAGAGATGACTGGCGAAATATAACCGAGGCCCTTTGCGTCAATAGGCGTAGAAGGATATATATATATATATATATATATATATATATATATATATATATATATATATATATATATATATATACTTACAGACATTATATGTGTGTATACTGTATATATATAGTATATATCTTTTCCTGAATCTTATGTAAATGTCATCCTCCTTTTTTTAGTAATTGAATGTAACGATAGAGTCTGAGTATAGCAGCACATTAAGAATATATTTATTCTTCCTTGATTCTTCTTTTTT
>NC_090726.1:67127576-67139046 GCF_036898095.1 Palaemon carinicauda | reverse complement strand
ACATTAAGAATTTCTTTGGTATCAGGTTTTTTTTTTTTCTTACCCAGATCCTCGTGTGGAATGATTACTTCCTTGATTCAATACCGTGTAAAATATCAAAATATCTAGTGTGTAAGATCATGAAAAAATCTCAGTTTTAGAAATATATTTTTAATAATCTTAAGAATATAATTTTAGTGTCTTTAGGTCATCATGAAACACTGCTCAGCAATAAAATATCTCTATCCAACGATCAAGTACTGTTGTTAATGCTGTAGAAAAATTTACAATGACCCCCTTGATATTGTAAAATATTTTTGATTAGCTTTGAAATAGTGCAGCTAATACAACAGGTTTTTACACTATTCCATTAAGAAAAGGAGGTAAGAGTCTCAAAGGTCTTGATAAACCTTGTACATTCACGTCTAATTTTGCTGAGTGAGAAAAAGAAGATTCATCTTCTGAACACAGCAGTGGTTACATAAAGCCTCTCCCCTACTTTTGCCTGAACGTCCTTCAGGTGAGATGGTATCACAAAAAATCTTGTTTGATCCAAGTACAAGTATTTCAATTCGTATATCTCTTATTAGCCTCAACGTTGTTTCCATGTTAGAGTTTCTTCTTGTTTAAATGCAAAAGAATTCGTTCACACCGAGATGTTTTCAGGAATATTTTACTTTCACAAAGAGGATCTCTCCCGTTCACATAAAGGATTACTCAATTGATTCAATTCCCAATACAGTATTCATCGTTTAACCACATATTTCCACGGAAGCAAAATAGCTAGCATAGGATACAAGAGTGTATTTATCGTGTATCATAACTACAATTGCTTGCTTTTAGACGAGGTTTGTAATCTAAATACTTTTGTCCCTGTTTCTTTCATATAATGACGTGCCTTTCAAGATAACCACCTAGCGAGCAGTGGCATAAATCAAACAGAGCTTGAATATTTCGAAGCTTACATATAACAGAAGAAGAGCCTTAGGTTGGCTGGCTAATCTTCTTCTGCGTAACCTGAGGGATTAATCAGGATTTGCCGATTCTGACTGACGCAAAGCGAAAGTAAAACACTAAATATAGGTTGTGGGTCCGCCCAGGATTATAGATGTGTAAGATGGCTGGTCACCCAGTCGTAAATAAGCATGTTGACTGTGTCAGTTAATATTAAATTTTCGTAGAAAGTCGTGGATAAATGTATTTGAACTTTTTTTTTTTTTTTTTTTTTTTGTGCCCTTGAACGGAAATGTTGGGTGAATGGGTCCTTTATGACAAATCAGCTTATGGTTTGTGTGGTTAGATCTTACCGTCGTTTATAAATTGATATTATTTTAGTGCAATTTTACACTTGTTTTCAGTGTTTAAGCTATTGTAAGATACATTATCGAAGGTTACTCGTTTTAGAAGGATTTTTATACAATGCTGGAAAAAGAAGTGATTTCTATCGTAAAATTTTCCCTTCCAGTTATAATTTAGCTTTTTGTTTATTACAATTGCCTTTCTGATGCATCGCTTTGAACATTTTTCTGTGTAATTCTTTTCCTTAATTTTGATTTAGGATTTAAGTTTCAAACATTTTATTTTCAAATTCTCGTCCGTAAATACGCATTGTTTATCACATAAACTAGAACATTTTAGAACAGTCGTCTGAGTCGTCTTACTTTTTAACATCTATTCACTGTAGATATATTTGAACAAGCAAAGCTAGTGATTGCGAACTTGCATTTTATGCAAATAAATGTACATGCATAATGTCTCTCTCTCTCTCTCTCTCTCTCTCTCTCTCTCTCTCTCTCTCTCTCTCTCTCTCCTCGAAAAGAACATGTCTGTAGTTATTGTACGAACAAATTAGAGGGTTCCCATAATACTATTCTTTATCCTTTTCTTGAATAATTTTAGTTCTCTTTCTTTGCTGTATACGTATCACATGTTGACTGAAGAATATATTTTTGATTTACTTCATTAATTTTGATAAAGAAAATTACGAGTCTCCAAAGAAAATGATGACAAACTCACATTTATGCAAAAAACTAGTCTTTTAACTTTACTTTGCATTATATGCCGTGTTTCCTGTGCATTCAAAACACACGCAAACCTCTGACACCTTTAGTATGATATACTCCAGCACTAATCTGGTATTCAGCAGTCCATCGTACATACACAGAAAGCGTTAATGGCCGTAATTAAAGTCTGGGAGCTGGATAACAAGACGGCCTCTGGCAGCCTGCAAATGACTACTTGCAATTAACCACATCTGGCGAGAGGGAGAAGATTTAGCGGCCTCATCAAAAGGTAAATCCAAATGCTGGGATTTGAATCTCTCTCTCTCTCTCTCTCTCTCTCTCTCTCTCTCTCTCTCTCTCTCTCTCTCCATGAGTAAATGGGGAGGAGGCATGTTTCCTTTGCCAATAGAAGCGCAGGTGATATAGAACTTAATAACTTTCTTTTTTTATTTTAGATTTATTTGATCGGAGATTGTTACCGTTCGAGGTTTAGATTATTATGATAGCTTTGCTTTTTTATGATTGTGTCCTAAATCCAGCTCATTCATTCCATATATGATTCCGAGGTCATATATGCGCCATAGGCTTTGGTCTGTTGCACTTGCAACTGAATAGAATATAATGATCAGATTCTTGAAGCAGGGTCTGAGGAGTTCATGTCTATCGTTAAGTATATAGATTCTATCAGCACCAGCACCGATTGCTCGTGTCACATTGACATAGGCAATTCTAAGTTTAAAAATACTTTTATATATATCCAAATGAATCTGATTTCTCAACATGCATAATGCCATTGCGCTTGGAGTCGTGCTGTCGTGAAGATATTAGATTTTTAGATTATGACTATTGGTACTTCGGTGTTTTTCCACCTGCAGAATTTACATCTAGATACGCGATTTTGGTTGTTTAGAAACAATTTCTTTTTTGATGGGCCATAAAGGTTTTTCGGTATATAAATTTAGTGTTTTAGCAATTCAATTTTCTGCTTTCAGAGGTAGGTTTAATAAAATTTGCAAACGAAGTTGGAGGGACATAATGTTTTCACTTGGGTTTTTTTTCTGTTTGTCTGTGTCTGCTCACAAGAAGTAACAAATGTTACCGAATGATTTTTATAAATGCTATGTTAAAACGGTGTTGTGATATTAGGTCAAGTAGATGCCAGTTTTTGTAACAATGCAGTGATTTACTAGCCAAGGAGAAATCATAAGATTTTGTATACGGATCTTGTTTCGGGATACGAAATATATCTTTAAAAGATAAATGGCAACCTTATTTATTACAAGATTGAACCGTATGTGGAACATGAAAATGTCAGTCAATAAGATTTCATGTCCCTAACGCCCATACCAAGTAACCGTGCCCTTGTATCATAGTTTTAATATATCAAGTATATTTTTATTCCCATGCTTTTTGTTTTTGAAGATTTTGCCATATTCGGATGTGGAACTTATTACTCGGGAACTATGGTGTTACGTAGAAAAACTTGTATACGCATAATGGTTTCCCTTTAGCCCCAAGAATTATTAATATAGTATTCATTTCATAGTATTAGATTCATTTCTAAAATAAGCATTTTTGCTTTGATTGTATGGAATAGCAATTAGTGTTTTGGATGGTCAAATTTTCTTGACACAGGACCTTGAAGCGCTTGTAGTTCGGTTATTTTGTTTTCTCAACGGATTTTCCTTATTTTAGTATCAGATGATAAGATCTATAGAATTACAGTTTATATTTAGATTTTGTCTTTATGAAGTTTGAATATTATTGCAATTTGGTAGATACACCTTGTTCCTTTGCTTTACACTCGCACACACATACAAACACACACACACACATATATACATACATACATACATACATACATACATATATATATATATAACACATATATATATATATATATATATATATATATATATATATATATATATATATATATATATATATATATATATGCCCAGTGAAGATAGGGAATTAAGAAAATAAGGAAATAGACTGTATACGAGAAGTAAAATATTAAAAGTTTTAAATATTTTTAGAGAAGTAACGGTGTTAAAATAGATCTGTCATATATAAATCATGAAGAGACACTTATGTCAATTTGGTCACAATAAAAACATTCGCTACAAGTTGGAACTCCTAAAGTTCCACAGACTCAACTGCGAGATTAGGAATCATTCCACAAACTGGTCACATAGCTGGAATAAAAATTCCAGAATACTGTGTAGTGTTGTCTTGTGATTGAAAAGGCAAGACTTTTTGAATTAACTGCATATCAAGTACTACATACAAGATGGTACAGTCTGGGAAGATTTGAATGCAAAGGATGGTCAGAATTATGAAAAACCTCTTATGCAACATGCATACAGACAGTGCCAGAGATTAATATCAGTATCGGGAATAAGAAATTCAATAGACCGCAAGTTTTTGTCCAACAAATAAAATAATACACGCAGCAGCTGAAGACAAAATAGGAGGGCAATACTCGAAACAAAGCAGAATGGAAGAATTAAAACAATTCTAAAAGATGGATTGATCACTAAAATCCTAAGACTTTGAATCAATTATTTTGGAATAATTGAAGAAGAAACAGACCAAATTTGTTTCTCAAATAAATTTGCTATCAAGAATCACACCTAAAGATTTCAAAGTCGTATGTAATTAAAGATATATTATCCATCTGGGTGTTGAAGATCCATTGTCCTCGACCTGCTTACAATCATATTTTTAGCTTTGTTAGTGTTCAACTTCATGCCCCATAATTTGCCTTATACAGTAATTTTAGCTAGATTTCTGTTAAGGGATTCACCAACCACAGATCTACATTCTGGAGATGGAATTTAGGCAAAAAGAGTAGCATCATCTACATATGCAACACGCTTGTATTTTAGCACAAACCACCTATGTATATAGTATGAAAAGTAATGGGCCAAGAACACTACCCTGAAGAACACCAGATATTACATTCCTATACTCACTATGGTGCCCATCAACAACTACTCTTTGCATATAGTTCTTGAAAACTCAGTTATGATGCCGAGAAAAGACCCACCTACTTTCAACCATTTGAGTTTGAAAACAAAAGCCTTATGCTTAGCGCGGTCAAAAGCAGCACTAAAACCAAGGCCAATCATACGAACTTCGTGACTACAATTAGGGATTTCTGTACTACATAGTAAAAATGAGAAAATTATATGGTCTACCTAGGGCCATTGCGAAAGCCAAATTACAAACGAGGGAACAGACAATTATTTTTAACATACCTATTTAGACGTTTTACCAAAAGACTTTCAAAAACTTTAGATAATATTTTTGTTATGGAAATTGGGTGGTAAGTAGCTAGATTAGAGCTACCATGAACACACTTACCTAATGAAGTAACATTAACAATTTCCCAGGTATAATAAGAACCTCTTCATCCTATCTTGCGAAAAATAACAGACAATTTAGAAGCTAGGAAGTCAGCAGTCTTTATATAATATCAAGGTCCATCAAGTGTTTATACGTATATGTATATATATATATATATATATATATATATATATATATATATATATATATATATTATATATATGTATATATATATATAATCTATATGTGAGACTTTCCTTGTAGAGGGAGGTGGCACCATTAGGCGTTAAGCTACAGGTTTTTTGTAAGTCCTCCAAGGGGGTGGTTACTATCCTCACTCTCTGCCCTGTAGATGGTCAAAAAATGTGTTTGCATCAAACCCTGCCTGATGGTTACCCATCCAAGTACTAAAGAGACCAATATTGACTAATTCAAGAATATGTCTTGAAATAACATTTCTGTTTAGTTTAAATTTCAACTTATGGGCACTTGGGTGAGGTTTGGAAATCTTCAGAGAATTAGTCTTATACATAGTGAAAGAACGTATATGCAGGAGAGAGAGAGAGAGAGAGAGAGAGAGAGAGAGAGAGAGAGAGAGAGAGAGAGAGAGAGAAAATACAAGTAAGTCAAATGATTTAGATCCTAAGAACTGATATGTGCCTCACCTCCTTTTGCCAAGACCTTGCATCTCTAAGCAGATTCAGGTCTGAGAGTTGGTATCTGATGTTTCTTTATTTTTATTCTTTTTTTACCCTTCTCTTTTGGCGTTGTGTGATGATTCCATCTTCCCCTGCACCTACTCCCTCCTCTCGTCTAACTCCCTCCCTCACAACACATTCGCCACCAGAGTAGAGATCTTTTCTGATAGAGTTGTCTGAAGAACTCGTCGGGCCTTACTTGTGGTTAGCTTATCTCTCAATCCCTACCCTTTCCCTCCCCTGAATAGACTCCCTACCAGAGTGGATTGTTATACACCCTTTGATCTGTCCTCCTCCAGCTCTCTCTCTCTCTCTCTCTCTCTCTCTCTCTCTCTCTCTCTCTCTCTCTCTCTCTCTCTCTCCTTAGTGTTTTTTTTATCATGTGTTTCTTGAATAATCCATCTTAAGTGATATATTATACTCTACACTGAACTATTTGCGATTTGTTCAACTTTTTAAATGATTTTGTTTATGGATGCAATCCATTCCTCACTTCCCCGTTTGCAGGTCATTTCGATACCATTGATTTGTTTTTTTATATTGATATCTTCTATAAATTGCATAAATTTGAATTAATAAACCAATGTTGGATGTCCTAAAACGGTAAGCCGCTGGAACCAAATCCTTATCATACAACTTCTATCTTTTTGACTTAGTAGTTAGTCCTAATATTAATCAATCCAAATCGAATTAAGATCTAATAAATTTGGGATGTGTACGGATCTTGGAAATGCCTTAATGTTCCAGTGTTCCAGGTAAAGTGGCCTCCATTCTGTATTCAACAAATTTCTTTCATATGGCGGGAAAGTTTTCTTCATTTTCTAGAAAATGATATATACAAATTTTGTGTTTAATCAGAACCGACGGTGTTTCGAAAATAGTAACCATTTGGGCATCTTTCAATTGATGGTAGGTAATCTTGGAATTCAAAGGCGAAGTAAAATTTTGCAAAGTCATGAGAGCGCGCCTTAGATACAGGTGAATACCCCAACTCTTGTATGGGATTAGATACGCAATTGAGGTAGGACTTCAATTATTCTGAAGAAGTTGTCTGCATTCCAGGTACACCCACAGTTTAGAAGTTATTACACGAAATTGGCAGTCATCGTCAAATATAATTTTCTCTGTGCCACTTCCTGTTAGTGTAAACAGCTTAATGTTAAAAGAAACATGTATATATATATATATATATATATATATGTATATATATATATATATATATATATATATATATATATATATCTATCTATCTATCTATCTATCTATCTATATATATATATATATATATATATACATATATATATTTATATATATATATAACATCATCATCATCATCATCATCATCATTATCATCATCAGCCGCAGTTAATAGGCCACTGCTGAACAAAGGCCTTAGACATGTCCTTCCACTTGCGTCTGCTTACTCTTTCTGTAGGTCTTGGGTCTTTTTATACCAGTCCACCCCCCAAAAAAAATTAATTAGTTCGTCAATCCATTGTCTTCTCTTCCCTCCCTTGCTTCTTTTGCAATCTTTAGGGACCCATTATGTTATTCTTAATGTCTATATATTATCTGTCATTCTCATTATATGAGCTGCCCACGTTCATTTTTTTTCTTACATTTTAGAATATCTGCTTTTTTAGTTTGCTCTCGTATGTATGTTGCTCTTTTTCTGTCTCTTATCATTATTCCCATTATTATTCTCTCCATAGCTATTTAAGTTTTACTTAGTTTATCTACTACGGCTTTAGCAAGGCTCCAAGTTTCTGATGCATAAGTTAAAACTGGTAGGGCCATCTCATTAAATATTTTTTTTTTTAAAGAGAAAGTGGCATTTTACTTTTCATAATCTCATTGGATCGAACACCGGTCTCGGAAGTGAGAAGGAAGGCCGCAACAGATTAAGCTAACAAAGGTTAATTAGGTTGCGTCTTTCTTTTCATTTGGGGATTAGTGATCGATCATGAACATGGTAAAATTTTATTTCTATGGCACACGATATCGTTTATTGATTATTAAGCACACACACAAATGCATTTATATATATATATATATATATATATATATATATATATATATATTTATATATATATATATATATATACATATATATATGTATATACATATACATATATATATATATATACATATATATATATATATATATATATATATATATATATATATATATATATATATATATATATATATATATATATGTATATGTATACTGTATATATCTATATATATATACTATATATATATATATATATATATATATATATATATATATATATATATATATATTTGTGTATATATATGTATATATATATTTATATATATATACACAGTATATATATATATATATATATATATATATATATATATATATATATATATTAGGATGATAGAATTAAAAATACCACATGTAAAGTGTTACAAGTAGAAATGGCGTGACATTAATAACACTTAATGGCCAGGGTATACGTAAGATCTAGATATCCTGGATAGGCCTATGCGTACACTACTGTACATAACGATGGTATGGTCCGTTTTGCATGAGAAACCTTAAGATTGATTATCTCTTTCAAGGGGGGATTATATCGTCCTCGAAATTGTTGTTAAATGTATATATATTTCCTGGACTTCCATGGTTAATATCTTGCAAGTAAGAGAACAAACATTTTTCAGTGATGGCAACAATGACAGCCAAATTTATAATGGACCGTGCTTGATGACCCTGTGGTCAATTCACTTTCACGACGCTGTAACGTATCCTTAACCCGCTAAGACTTTTTCTTTTCGTGTTCGTTTACGGGTTGGTAAACCTTTCTTCCCGTTCCTGGCGGTATTATGAGTGAATAAAAAGATGAGCCTCTCCTTTGGATAAAAAAGGATAAAAGACGGGAGTATTTCTCTTTTGGTAGTTCGGCAACAGATTTAAATTATCATTTGATTGCACTCACTTATTTATAAGATATTGCAAACCCAACCGCACCCCGCCCGAGAGAATGGGTCAGTTTAAATATGGATATAAGTCAAGGAAGGTATTATGGGTAAAAGGGAAACAGCAGGTGCTTTGATAATTGAAGATGAGAACTTCGTGTTAGTTCCATGAAGCCCTTTCTCTTAAACAAGCTAATTTTCCCACAAACAAACAGAGGCCTTTGTTCATGAGTTGCTACAAGTTAAGTAAGTCCTTGTTATGCTGAGTTATATTGTTGGTTTGCATTGAGGTCAGGAAACCTCTCGCCTCGTTATGTTCCTTTCTTTTCAAAATTGCTGAAAGGAATGCTGGCTCCGCCCTGTGACATAAAGGTATTCGAAGGTTAATGCTCTATGACCTCCTGTAACTCACGTGTAAAGGGAGAAGTATTTTTTCTATATATTATTGTGTTTTTTCCTATAAGAAAGGGAATTTCATTGTATATTGATGATAGTTTCCTTTTGTTCAAGAAAGGAGGTAGTGATTTTGTTCTTGTGAAAGAGTTTCAAGTTCCGTAGAAACTTTTACTTTTTGTCATTGTTACGTAATGAGTGGAAAACAAATTTAGATTGATACCTTCGAATGCATCGAAAATCTACCCTGTTACGCAACATTGGTGGACCATTCTTTTTATTTTACATACTTGATATATATATATGTATATATATATATATATATATATATATATATATATATATATATATATATATATATATATATATATATATATATATATATATATATATATATATATATATATATATATATATATATATATATATATATATACATATATATATATATATATATATATATATATATATATATATATATATATATATATAT
This sequence comes from Palaemon carinicauda, assembly GCF_036898095.1. Taxonomy (NCBI): domain Eukaryota; kingdom Metazoa; phylum Arthropoda; class Malacostraca; order Decapoda; family Palaemonidae; genus Palaemon; species Palaemon carinicauda. Next base: position 67,129,183 of record NC_090726.1, on the reverse strand, counting down.
ATATATATGTGTGTGTGTGTGTGTGTGTGTATGTCTGTTTGTCAAATTCTTCAGTTGAGTTGTGCTCATCGTTCATAACCTTTATTTTTGCTAAAGCTTATGACACTTTATCTCAGTATAAAATGAAGGATTAGTCCTGCTCTTTTACCTGATTAAGTCACAAGTGGTTATATGTACCATTATAATTATATGATACTATCAGATGCGTATAATATTTATTTGTGAAAGTTCCATCCTCGTTATTTTGAGACTTAATCTAAAACTTTCGTTTAAATGTTTATATAATCTAAGTGCAAACATGTTCACCAAATATGAATATGGCCGATAAGATTTGGAGTAGTACATTTAACATATTATGAACTTCTGTTGTAAATCATGAATTCAATATCCCCTTGATGTCACATCCAAGTAAACATTTTAGTGTTTAAGCAGATACGATAAGCTTCAATCCCTTTTGTTTAGTGTTTCTTTCATTATTCTATAGTACTGTATTAGGAATAAAATAGGTAAATCCGTCTGGAATGTTCCAAGCTTTTTCATCTGTACAGTAAACAAATATTACAATTGCCTTGTCTTCTTAAACGTTTAAGTTCAATTTTCTTTCACAGTGTTTTTTTTTTTTGGTTTTGGGTGTTGGCCATTTATACTGACGGGAAAATTTTATGTGAATGAAAGGTAAATAATCTTGTTACCTCTTAAACCATCCATGAAAATTAGATTCTCTCTCTCTCTCTCTCTCATCTCTCTCTCTCTTCTCTCTCTCCTCTCTCTCTCTCTCTCTCTCTCCTCTCTCTCTCTCTCTCTCTCTCTCTCTCAAAGGTAAATAATCTTGTTACCTCTTAAACCATCCATGAAAATTAGATTCTCTCTCTCTCTCTCTCTCTCTCTCTCTCTCTCTCTCTCTCCTCTCTCTCCTCTCTCTCTCTCTCTCTCTCAAAGGTAAATAATCTTGTTACCTCTTAAACCATCCATGACAAGTAGATTCTCTCTCTCTCTCTCTCCCTCTCTCTCTCTCCTCTCTCTCCTCTCTCTCTCTCTCTCTCTCTCTCTCTCTCCTCTCTCTCTCTCTCTCTCTTCCTAATTAAGAAAAAGGTGGAAGAAGGTTTAAGAATGGTGCCCCGTAATAATAGAGGGCACGCGTTGATAATGTAGCAAGGCGGTGTCGATGATAGTGCACGACGGATATTGATGGTGATGCACGGTGCTGATAATGAAAATGGATGACTCTTAACGAAGTTTTTGTGCCGAATGGTCCGAATAATTTACCTAACATCAGATGATAAACAAAACCACCTCTATAGTTTGATCCACTTTGCTTCAAAAGTGTGGTTCAATTTGCTTCAACTTTGTCCAAACGAATAAATTTAACTTGTTTGATGGACGTTAAATCAAAGTGTTATAATCCTATAATATTCTTTTCATAAATATCGTAGCCCTGTTGGGTTTAATTTACCGGAAATTTTTCTAAATTGGAAAAAATATACCGCACATTGGAACTGGTTAGTTTACGTAATGGCGTTAAAGTGCCATTATTACTCTATTTCAGATTTTTTTAAATGGAACTTGAGAATCGCGGTCTAGAATTAAAATAATCATGACAGTAGATT
>NC_090726.1:67110076-67115076 GCF_036898095.1 Palaemon carinicauda | reverse complement strand
CTAAGAAGGATAGCATCATCAGCATACTCCAGGTCAGCTAATTTCTTATCACCAATCCAGTCCAATCCTTCTCCACCATCTCCAACGGTTCTACACCTTACAAAATCCATAAGGAGGATAAACATCATAGGTGACAGCACATTCCCTTAGCACTCCGCTGTTCATTGGAAATTCACTTGATAGGACTCCATTAACATTAACTTTACACTTACTATGTTCATCAACAGACTTAATCAAATTTACATACTTAAGAGGAATTCCACAATAACGCAGGACTCTCCACAAAATTGGGCGATGCACACTGTCAAAGGTTTTTCAATCCACAAATGCAATCAAAAGTGGTCATCTTTATTCTACACATAGCTGCACAACATGTCTTAAAAGGAAAATTTGGTCAGTAAAATTTCTACCTTTTTCTAATTCCTGCTTGTTCATCTCTCAGCTTTTCATCAATCTTTCTCTCCAGTCTCGTTAAAATAAGAATGCTATATATTTTCATGACAACCGATGTAAGTGTGATGCCTCTGTAATTATTGCATTACCAAGAATTTACAGATAATGTATATGATTAGGAATTCAAATTAAATTGTGTTGCTTTTCTTTTGCAGTGATTTAACTCAACTGAGATGAATGCTAAAGCCAAATTTTCTTATCAAAGTTTGTCAGGCGTTCATATGCATGTATGTTTGTGTCCTATGCTTTTCACATTTTCATCTTTTCTAGAAGAGCTACTGAGTATATTTCAACCAAAATTGGCACAGTATCCTCGAGTATAATGGATTTATTGCTTTCAATTGTAGTAAATCCTCCCTTCAAAGTAAGATATTAGCGCTTTTGGGAATCTGTTGATGTAAGAGAATGTCGTCAATTTCCCTAAACGCAAAATTATCTATTGATTCTCAATAAGTTCTGGAAGAGGATCCCCTGGTTGATTAGAGTTCATGGATTCCTCAAGTAAATCAAGGGAGAGACCTATTCTGTATAATAGGATCCTGGTAAGGACAAGATGACCCCCATTATTGCATTGGAAACCCCAGGACTCCTCTGGAATACTTTAAAAAAGTGTTTGTTATAATGAGTATAGGGGCATAGGGGGCTGTCAGGCAGTGTAGTACCTTAGTTCATAGGACAGTATTGTCATTATAGGGTGGCCCAAGTATACTGTTCACAACTGGGACTTCAACACAATTGCTTATTTTTTTTTTTAATTACCACACCTTGGCTCACCATCTGGATTCGGGGCCTGAACCAAGTGAGTGATGCCACTACCTTTAGGGTTCGTTTCTGAAGCTAGAGCTTTGGAGGCTTTCCCGAGGATGAGGAATGCGATGGGAATAGACACTGAGGTGAGAACCACGATGTTTACTTTTGTGACTTCATAAATTCCTGCAGCTGGGTTGCCTGTTTGGTTATCAAAGTTCCCCTTGCCATCTAATGAGATTTTGAGTTTAGGTCCTTGCATAAGTCTTCATACAGGTGGTGGTTCAGCAGTTCAGGCGAAAGTTGGCTGAAACATTTATTTAAAATACACTTATTTTAAAGAAGATGTTCAGATAAGAGATTGAAGTGCGGGCTAGATTGGTCTCATTGGAATCAATGTATCACAGATTCAAACTTGAGCTGATCTTGCCTACAGCTGCCAAATAAACACATGTTGAATGCATCAAGTTCCTTCAAGAAATCACAAAAAGTAGGAACTGTCCTTGTGTCGTTTTTCAATGTTTGTGTAAATTAAATTTGATAGTCGAGACAATCCTTTGGGGAATTCTGAGGGACTTATCATGTAGAATGGCCTTTTATTGGTGCTTCCCAAGAGTACCTAGAAGCCATTGTTGTATATGATTAGTGTCTTCTTAAGTACAGCAAGGGAATGAAAGGACCGAGGTTTGGCTGAAGAGCTCAATTGGGAATCTCCGGATTTAGGAAAATTATGGTATACTTTCCTATCATTGGTATAAATAAGGGTTAAAGAACAGCAAAAGTGGTGTTGGTCTATTCAGAAATTATTCTATTCAAAACAAAGTGGCCAGCAATGTCGATGCATGCAAAAGCTTTATTGGGTAATGTAAATTCTAATTTACTGTAATAATGAACCACAGTGTTAGGAAAGGGCCTCAATAAGGGTTCAATGTTTTACATGTATGTAGGATTTTGTAGGTGAAATCTCGAGATTATTATTATTATTATTATTATTATTATTATTATTATTATTATCATTATTATTATTATTATTAGCTAGGCTATAACCCTAGTTGGAAAAGCAAGACGCTATAAGCCCAAAGGCTCCAACAGGGAAAAATAGCCCAACGAGGAGAGGAAACAAGGAAATAAATAAACTACAAGAGAAGAATAAGCAATCAAAATAGAATATGTCAAGAACAGTAACAACATTGAATTAGATCTTTCATATGTAAACTATTAAAACTTAAAAAAATAAACAAGAGGAAAAGAAATAAGATAGAACAGCATACCCGAATGTATCCCCAAGCAAGAGAACTCTAATCTAAGACAGTTGAAGGCCATGGTACAGAGGCTATAGCAGTAACCAAGACCAGAGACCAATGGTTTGCTTTGGGAGTGTCCTTCTCCTAGAAGAGCTGCTTGTCATAGTTAAGAGTCTCTTCTACCCATATCAAGAGGAAAGTAGCCACTGAACAATTACAATACAGCAGTTAACCCCTTGAACGAAAAAGAATTGTTTGGTAATCTCAGTGTTGTCAGGTTTATGAGGACAGAGGAGAATGTGGTTAAGAATAGGCCAGACTATTCGGTTTATGTATAGGCAAAGACAAAATTGGCCGTAACGTGAGAGAGAGAGGGATCCAATATAGTACTGTGTGGCCAGTCAAAGGACCCAATAGATACGCTCTAGCGGTAGTATATCAATGGGTGGGTCGTGCCCTGGCCAACCTACTTCCTACGAGAACAATAGTGCTACAGTTTGTTAATATAATCATTCTTTTATATACTGTATATATATATATATATATATATATATATATATATATATATATATATATATAATCATTATCATTATCATTATCATTATCGTTATCATCAGCCGTTACTACTCCACTGCAGAACAAAAGCCTCAGACATGTCCTTCCACTTGCGGCTGTTTATGGTCTTTCTATGCCAGTCCACACCGACAAACTTTCTTAGTTCATTAATCCATCGTCTTTTCTTCCATCCTTTGCTTTTTTCGCACTCTCTAGTGACCCTTTCAGTTATTCTTAATATCCATCTATTATCTGTCATTCTCATTATATGTCCTGCCCATGTCCATTTCTTTTTCGTACAAGTTGGTAGAATATCCTCTACTTTAGTTTGCTCTCGTATCCATGTTGCTCTTTTTTTCTATATCTTAATGTTATTCCCATTATTATTCTTTCCATAGCTCTCTGAGTTGTAACTAGCTTATGTTCTGAGGATTTAGTAAGGCTCCAAGTGTCTTATACATAAGTTGAAACTGGTAGGACCGTCCCATAAAATACTTTTTAGAGAAAGTGGCATTTTACAATTTATAATCTCATTTTGTTTTCAAAAAGCTCTCCATCCCATGCTTATCCTTTTTAATTTTGGTATCGTGTCCTTGGGAAACACTTACTGTCTGTCCTAAGTATGTATATTCTTTAACAAATTCTAAAGGTTCATCCATAACTCTTATTTGTTGTCTCTTTGCATTTCCATTGAACATCATATTAGTTTTGCTCATATTCATTTTCAGTCCTACATCGCTTCTTTCTCTATTCAAATCTTCTATTATCTTTTACCAATTCCTCCCATGATTCAGTAAATACAATAATGTTAGTGCCTACATTTTCACAATCTAGATTTGTAAAAACTTCCTCTAGACATGCTGTGAATAATTTGGGAGAGATGGGGTCTCTCCGTCTAACTCCTCTTTCAATCGGAATTTTCTCACTATCTTTATGTAGTTTTAGGATTATTGCACTTCCTGTATATGAGGGGTTGCTGAAATGTTTCTGGCTTTAAGGGTATCGTGAAAGGGAGAAGATAGGCAAAAAAGCATTCTTTCTCTCTCTCCCTCACACTGAGGGACCTGGGGGAACCCAAACAAAAAATAAGGTAATAAGGTAAGGCTCTCTCTCTCTCTCTCTCTCTCTCTCTCTCTCTCTCTCTCTCTCTCTCTCTCTCTCTCTCCTACACAGCTTGATTTCGTTGTCGGAAACTTATGGATCGAGCTCTTTTTGCAGGGAAATGCACCACTTCCGAATAGGAGTGAAATTTCGTTCTCATGAGATGTTTCTTCAATTGTGGAAAGAGTTGAAAGTGAGGTGGGGGGAAATCTGGGGAGTAAAGCGGGTGGTCTACCAATTTGAAGCCAAAGTCGCGTATTTTTCTTAGTTTAGTGTGCTGGTGTATTGTTCTGCAAAAAGAGGTCGACCCATGAGTTTCCTACAACAAAGTCAAGCTGTATAGGAGAGAGAGAGAGAGAGAGAGAGAGAGAGAGAGAGAGAGAGAGAGAGAGAGAGAGATGCTTTTTTGCCTATCTTCTTCTAAGTAGTTGTTCTATCTCCCCTGTAAAGTAACAGCTCTACCCTTTCACGATTCCCTTAAAGCCAGGTACTTTTCAGCACCCTATCGGATATATATTCATATGTTCAAGCATAAGATTCATCTATTCCTTGTCTTTGAAGGGCTTTCATCATTGATGAGGTTTTGACGAATCAAAAGTATTCTCTTAGTCTGTAAATGCCATACACAGTGTTTTGTCATACTTTGTTGATTTTCCATCAGCTGGTTAATTACATGAAGATGGTCAGTTGTTGAATACCCAATTCAAAAGCCTGCCTGCTCTCTTGGTTGATTTAAGCCTAGTTGTCTTTCCATTCGGCCTAATATGATCTATTGTGTCTCCCTTTTTGTGAATTAATAGTATAATGATGAACATTTTCCAAACTATAGGTATAGAGCATCCTTGCAGACATTTTGTGTGAAGTTCAGCCAGTTTTTCTACTACTAAATCTCCTGCTGCT
>NC_090726.1:67100076-67105076 GCF_036898095.1 Palaemon carinicauda | reverse complement strand
TTTTTTTCTATTTGAAAAGGGGAACGAGACGAAATGGAATGTTAATGTAGCTGCGTTACAATATATGTCTGAGATATCACTGAGTTTATCCTCTGTGGTGATACACATTTCTCAATTGGACTGAGATGACAGGAAGGCAGAGTTCAACCATTTAGACATAAAAAAAAAATAATAATTGAACAATTGAAATCATAATTCTTAACCTTGTCTAGCATATCCTACTTAATATATAGATTGAAATAGAACGTGTGTACCACAATACAAATAAATTACTTAACATAGCAGATCTTAAAAGGAATAGATAAATTTAGGTACAACATGAAATATATATATATATATATATATATATATATATATATATATATATATATATATATATATATGCATTATGTTTTTTCAATATGAGATGTTAAAGGATTGTTGTAAACTTAATTTTAAATCTCCATGGGATCTGAACCACTTTCAAGAATCTGCAAGCCAACGGGTAATCCCTTCTACCACAAAAGGCACAAAATTGAGGGATTCAGATCAACTTCATAGCCTATGCATGTAGTCATAGTACATGACATTACTACCTCATAGTTTCCCCCTCTCCCCTCTCAACAAAATGGAGACACATTTAATCCTCCTCCCCCTTTGGATCCAGTTACTGTTCATAGAATAAGCAGGCAATATTTCCTGAAAGCACTTACCAATAATCTGTCTTCTTGTGGATTTGAATTGCTTATCACCGAAGAATGAGTGGGTTAATATTTCATTCTTTAAGCTACAAAAGGAATAAAAGAAGAGGAACTAGATAAATTAATCAAATATTCTTGGAGTAACTATACTCGGCTAAAGGCTGTTGCTCAGAGACTTTATGTTACAACTACAAGGAATACAATTTGACCATAAAATAAACCCTTTCTGGTAAGGCCCATGAACATAAATGGTGGGCTGCCCTTAAAGGTGGTTTCTTTGGTGTAGATGCAACAGTTCTTCCTTTATCTAAACTAAATGGCTTTGTCACTCACTGTCCAAAGGAAAAGGCAACCCTTTTGGCTGATGTGTTTGATAGTAAACAGAGTAATGAGAAATTCAATCTTCGTCATTCCAGTTTTCCTGAGGCTAAACTGACTAGCTTTTTGTCCCTTTAAAGTAAAACACTCTTGATGGACCTTGATGCTTATGGAGGTGTAGACCCAAATGGTATTTTCCCTTTGTTTTTCATAATCACTGGTATTCTGTCTGACATTTTTCGTAAGTTAGCTAGAAGTTCCTCTTTTTGCACTTGTTGAGGAATTGGTAATGTTACTCCATTATGTAAGTGTTTGTTGTAGCTCTAGCCCTGCTGATTACCGACCAATTTTCATACAAATATCTAAAGTTTTTTAACGTCTTTTGGAAGACGGTCTTAATACGTATGCTGAAGGTAACAATCTTTTCTCTAGTTTGCAATTTGGCTTTTGCAAAGACCTTGGAACATGTGGTGCCCTTCTAACAATTTACAATGCTGTACAGAAATCACTCGATTGTTATCAGGATGTTCGCATGATTGGCCTTGATTTTGGTGCTGCGTTTGAACAAATTAATCATGGGACCCACGATTTCAAACCCAAATAGTTGGGCGTAAATGGGTCTTTTCTCAGCATCATTGTTGAATTTTAAAGTAATAGATTGCAGAGTTGTTGTTGATGGGCACCATACGGATCATAGGAATACATGGTGTTCTTCAGGGTAGTGTTATTACTTTTCATACTGTATACATATCTTAGGAGGTCTAGCCTAGAAAACAAGCTCGTTGTATATACATACGATGCTACTCTCTTTGCATTTACTCCATCTCCTAAATATAGATATCGGGTTCCTGAATCACTTAATAGAGATTTAGCTAAAATTACTGCAAAGTTAAAATTATGGGGTATGAAGTTGAACATTAAAAAAGCTCAAAGTATAATTGTAAGGTCGAGGATAGTGACTCATCAACATCGAAATCCCTGTATCGATAATGTTTATTTAACTATATACAACTCCTTTAAAATTTTAGTTGTGATTCTCGATAGGAAATTTACTTTTGAGAAACCCATTTGGTCTGCTTCTTCTTCAATTGCACACAAAAAATTATCTTATTAAGAAAGTCTCTTAAGGTTTTCGGTATTTAATCTATCCTGAAGAAATGTTTATTTCTTTCATTCTACCTTGTTTCGAATATTATTCTCCTGTCTAATCTCTAGCTGCTGACTCTCATCTTAATTCGTTGGTCAAAAACTTGCGTTCTATAAAGTTTCTTATTCCTGATCTTGATATTAATCCCTGGGACTAGTAAGTAGTACCAGGTATGCAGTTAATTCTAGCAGTCTTGCCCACTCCATCTTAAGGCTCGACACTACACAGTTATTTAGAGCTTTTATTCCACCTGTGATCAGATTGGGAAATTACCTTCCTAATTTGGCAGTTGAATCAGTGGAACCTCAGAAGTTCAAACTTGCAACGAATGATTTTCTGTTGAACAGGCTACCATAAGTCTCTCTTCATAACTTATATATGAAATATCTTTTTTATTCATTATTTCTCATATACAGTTTATTCTTTATTTCCTTTTTTCTGGGCTATTTTCCCTGTTGGAGTCCTTGGGCTTGTACCATCCTGATTTTGAACTAAGGTTGTAGCATAGCTAGTAATAATATTAATAATAATAACTGACGAAAAAGTAAAAAAAAACGTTACACATTTTAGGGATTTAATTGTGGGTTTGGACAGGTAATTAAGAATAAAAAAGTAATTGTGGTGAAGGCACGAAATGCCGACAAACAATAATAAGCAAATGGAACATTAGGTAAAGCCTGCAAGTAAGGTTATATTTTGGTATCAATTGGATGGCTAACCTATATACATAAAGTATTTTCAATAAGGGAAACTTTCAAATGGAAATAGATAGATACAATAACTGTTCTTTTTTTATGGGCCAAAGTGATAAAAACTGTTTGGAAGAATTATAGTAATGTTTTGACTGATAAAGTAACGCAAAGGCAAAGAAAGACTGGTTGGAGCTAGACAGCGGGGATACACCCTTGGTTAAATAATTTCAAGCATCATTATCGTTATCATTGTAATTTGATTATTGCTGTTAGTTATTGTTGTCATAATGGGTACGCACAACGATCTCTTCCTCACTCACTGAATTATTTATCACAGTTGAAAAGTCCTCAACATCATCATAAATATCTTCTGCATCAACCTGGCGGGGCTCATACTCACTATCAGTATCACTATCAGTAGAAGTATCATTTTCATCTTCAACACTGTCTCCTTTGTCATCCTCTCCTTTGTTCTTACTCCCTTCTCCATTCTTGGAATTTTACGCAACGGAGCTAATCTCATCAATTACTCCTTCAAGGTCCTAGCTGGACAGAGAGACATCTTAATATTTCTTTCTATCGGAGCATCTACTGTAGGGTTTGTGGATCAAACTTTTCTTATGGAACACTTTACTTGTTAAATTAGAGATTAAATGGATCGAAGAGAAATGTTGCATCCATGTAACTGATAACATGTAATCTAGAGGATGATTGATATAGGATTACTGATTAAAGTAAAGTGTATGTTAGAATTTACAAGTAGAAGATTGTGAAGGTGACGCTTCGAGATGTATTATTCTCATGGCTATATTACAATTTTGGTCTCAACTCGGGGATGTTGCTCTCTTAGATTTCAGTTATTGCTCGTTAGAAAGGAAAGACAGTGTGTAAGTTCATTCACACAGTGGTTTAAATCAATGTTTTTTTTTTTTTTTTTTTTTTTTTTTTTTTTTCCTCATGAAGTAACAACAGAGATGGTCTGAGCAGCCTAAATTCCTTAGGATACAGCTGCATTGAATTTAAATCAGTGGGCCCATTAGTAAAAGGTTGAGGGCCTTTTAGTGGAAGGAAATGGCCCTTAATTGATTAATTGTTGAGGGGTAAATTTCTGGGATAGCGATCACCCTAACCCAGCTATAAATGGGGACAAGTTTTTGCCCGGGTCAAGAAAATGGATTTCGGGCTAACAACATCATCCCTTAAAACTTTCTGAGATACCCGATTGTTAAACCTCTCTGGCGATTAAGCCTTCAAGGGGAAAATGTGTATGGTTGTGTGTGTAACAATTACCAAGCTAATTTGTACTGTTCTGATCACCTTGCTTTTTTCCTTCCCTGTCTAATCTTTTAATTTCATCATGCAATTGTGGGGTTTTTCCCATATTGCATTAGGCACAGAATGGCATTCTGGCCTAAAACTCATAAATCGAATCTAATTTTTTGTTGTTCTTTCTTGAGAAAAACATTATGATGTAAAGCTGTGTGGACAGATTTAAATATTGTCTGTTACGATTATAAAAGTATTTTTTTCTCTCTTTCTGACGATGACTAGCTGAAATATATATAAAAAAAATTGCTGCCATAAAAGTAACTTTAAAAAAGTGAAAAGTAATTCGAAAATTGTTTATTTTTCCAAAGTTTTACCAAATGAATTGAAATCTTAACCTATAAGAAGTAATTATCCACTTTTGTAAAAAAACAACTGGAAATGAGAGAGAAACAGAGCATGAATGGAGATTAACTGTTTTCATAAAAAAGAAAACCGCAAACGAACAATAATAGGAAATGCCCTTTTCTTTCCTGTTGGAATACGGCCCAAAGTGTCTGGGCGAAAAGTGTCCAGGTTGCAACAATGCACACCCGATCGTAATCATGTCGTTCGCTCTTAGGTCAGAAATACACGAAGATATTGCATGTTAAAGCCTAATAACACAGGAGGACAATCACATGTAACAGAAAGCATATTTGTGGATTCTCGCGTTTTCCGCTGCTCTTTATAATCATCGTTGCAGCGGAACTCGGGACATATGGGCCTAAACGTGCATCTCTCAGGTTGGGTGAAAACAGTCCTTATGCAGTGAGTAGCTACAGTCGAAAAAGAGGCACAACCTTCACTTTGTGGATTCTGCACCATTGACCAAAGCCATGGTCTAGACATCGGTTA
>NC_090726.1:67087576-67092576 GCF_036898095.1 Palaemon carinicauda | reverse complement strand
CCCTCTTGGAATGTATGGTTCAATAATGATGGACTCTGTTTTCCAAAAAGAAATTTATTTGAAGTGTGTTTTGAAAATAGTAACTTGCATTTCTTTTGCCTTTCAGTATATGTGAAGGGATTGGAGATTCATCTCTTTTTTATAGAAGTGAAGTGTTGATGTTTTATGTGATTGAAAGGAAATTTTAAGTGCAGTATGTGTTGTACAAAAATAATTAACAGAATGAGAAATGTGGAGAAATTGAAAAGGATCACTTTAATGGGAATCGCACTGTTGAAAAGATGTATTGATGAGATGGTTTGATCATATACTAAAAATGAATGACAGTAGATAAGACTGAATAGAAACTGCGAAATTTGGAAAGAAAGCTGTTGTTATTCATGAAGCACAAGAGTGTGCCGATGTCCCATCTGTTTAGATGTATGAAGCAACTATTGTTGTGGAAATTTTATGGCATGAGAGGCTTATTCATTATTGCACTAGCCACCCGTTGAGATACTCTCATTAGAGTTATTGGATCCTTTGACAGTCCAGATAGTCCAGATAGTACTACATTGGATTCCTCTCTTGTTAGGGCACATTTTCATTTGCCTACCCATAAAACGAATAGTCTGTCCTACTCTTTACACATTTTCCCGTTTCCTCAGACAACTGACAACACTAAGCTAACCAAACCATTCCTCTTCAGTCAAGGGGTTAACTGTTTCACTGTAATTGCTCAGTGGCTACTTTCGACTTGTAAGGGTAGAAGAGATTCTTTAGCTATGGTAAGCAGCTCCTCTCTGTTATTCATTTTCAGAGCCATCGATACTGTCCTCCCTACCAAGTTGACCAATTTTATCCAACATTTCATAGTCGATGGGTTGTATAAGTTGCTTTATATTTTATTTACTTATTGTTTTAGTTATCACTATTGTTAAGTTTGTTTTCGATTATGATGAGACTGTTTTATTGCTTTTAATTCTTATTCTATAGATAAATATTAAACAAAATCTTCGACCAGTACATCCTAGACTTTGCCAGTGTCGTCTAATGTATTGCAATGTTCGTAGACTGCATTCCAATATTCTATACCTTATAGTTTCAAAATATGATATTCTTTTGTGCTCAGAATCTTGGGTTTCCCAAATGAGGCTTTCAGCAGAGCTCCTTATAAGTTATAAGAAACCAATAGTTTAGAAACGGAATGGCATTCCTAGAGTTAGGGTGATGGCAGTGTATATTAGGATTAGGTACAATTTTTATTTGCGTTCGATCCATTGGAATCGAGACTTGTATGACTTCGATTGTCTCCTTACCATCAGGGCTAAGATACAAGAAAATTATAGAAAGGCCTCTTTTTTGCGTGTTGATGATTTCAATGGTCACCATAGGGAGTGGTTAATATTTTTTCTCTTGCTGATCGCCATGCCTTAAGAGCTTTGGACTTAGCCTTTGAATGCGGCTGTGAGCAAATCATAAGTGAAGCTACTCACACATGTGGTAATTGATTGAACCTAGTATACACCGACTCCCCTGCTATTATAACAAGTAAGGTTGGTTCACCAGTTGGGACATCTAATCCTGCATTGATTTAATTAGTAATTAAGACTGAGCAACCAGTCCCTGGTGTATCATATTCTTGTAATATATATATATATATATATATATATATATATATATATATATATATATATGTATATATATATATATATATATATATATATATATATATATATATATATACATACATATATATTTAAATCTCAAGCGGACTGAAATGGCATTTTGAGTGATCTTTTGCATTTGAATTGGTCACAATTGTATAAACGTGCTGAGTTTGTTGTTATATATATATATATATATATATATGTATATATATATATATATATATATATACATACATATATATTTAAATCTCAAGCGGACTGAAATGGCATTTTGAGTGATCTTTTGCATTTGAATTGGTCACAATTGTATAAACGTGCTGAGTTTGTTGTTCTCGTGAATGAGAAACTGGTCAACATAATTGATGTCCTTATCCCTTCTCGTGTGCTAAAATACCAAATATAAGACAACCTGGTTCAATAATGATTGTAAGACCTACTTCTTTGGTGATGCAGGAAGCCTATCATCTTTGAAAAAGTGACAGATCAGTTTTGACTTGGAATAATTAACTGAGCCAAAAGCTGTTACTCAGATAGTTTATCCTACAACTGAAAATGAATACAATTTAACCATAAAAGAAAGCGTTACTGGTGCAACCCAGGAACATAAATGGTGGGCTACCCTTAAATCTACACTCTTTTACTTAAACCAGACAGCTCCTTCACTCACTGTCTAAAAGAAAAGGCAACCTTTTTGGCTGATTAGTTTGACAGTAAGTAGAGTAATGAAAAACTAGATCTTCCTCATTCCTGTTTTCCTGGAGCTAGACTAACTAGTTTAGCTTTTTGGTAACGTGAAATTATAACACTCTTGATGGACCATGATGCTTATGGAGGTGCAGACTCAAAATTGTATTTTTTTCTTTGTTTTTTTTTTCTTTATAAAAATTGCTTATTTCTTCGCTCCTAAGTTGTCTGTTATTTTCCACACGTTTCCTAGCACATCTATTTTTTTACTTGGAGAATTGGTAATATTACTCCATTAAGTAAATCTGTTTGTAACACCGCCCAATTTCTTTTGGCAAAACGTCTAAATAGGTACAATGAAGGTAATCATGTGTTCCCTAGTTTGCAATTTGGCTTTCGCAAAGGTGTTGAAGTATGAGATGATTCTCTTACAATTTCCAGTGCTGTACAGAAACCCCTTGATTGTGGTCAGGAAGTTTGTATGGTTGACCTTGATTTTAGTGTTGCATTTGACCCTGTTAATCTTGAGGACCTTGTTTTGAAACTAAAACAGTTGGGAGTAGTTGGGTCTTTTCTTAGTATCATTATTGATTTTTAAGATAATAGATTGCAAAGAGTGGCTGTTGATGGGCGCCATAGTACGTATAGGAATGTATTATCGGGTGTTTTAGGCCCATTACTTTTTACACTTTATACACAGGATATGTGGCTTGGTCTGAAAAAAAAAAAAAAAAAAAACCTTGCTGCGTATGCAGATGATGCTACTTTCTCTCCCTCAATTCCATCTGCTAAATGTAGCTCTGGGGTTGCTGAATCGCTTAATAGAGATCTAGGTATTATTTGTGCATGGCACAAATCATAGGGCATGTAGTTGAATCCTAACAAGACTCAAAGTATAACTGTAATTAGGTCAAGAATAGTGCCTCTTCAGCATACAGATTTCTACATTAATAATGTTTAACACTATCTTCTTCTATTAACGTGTTTTTTTTTTTTTTTTTTTTTTTTTCATTTAGTATGGGGGTAAGCACGGTTGCCTTCTCTTTGAAGGACTTTGCTATAAGACTTTTTTAACATTTTAGTCGTGATTCTTTATTGCAAATTCACATTTGGAAAACATTCTGTTTTTCTTTTCCAATTACACCAAAAAAGAAATAGCTTATTGAGAAAGTATTTTAAAATTTTCGGTGATTAATCTATTCTAAAAAAAAAAAAAATTCTTTCATTCTGGCTTAATTCGATTATTGCTCTCCTGACTGGCCTTCGGATAAGAACTTACGGTCTATTAAAAAAAGTCCTGATCTAGATATTAATCTGTGGCACTGCCATTCATTTAGTTCTTTATATATGTTGCATAACATTTTTCATAATTCTCACCATTTGCATTCAGATCTTTCTAGGCTTAATACTACGCAGTATCCTGGAAGTTTTGAATCAGTGGAACTTTAGAAGTTAAAAAATGCAGTGAATGTTTCTATATTGAACAAGCTAACATAAATCTCTCCTCAAAGTTTATATATGGCAAATCAATTATAACATTGTTAATGATCCTAAGATATTTTATATTTTTTTTCATTCATTACATCTCATATATAGTTTATTCATTTCCTTTCGTTATTGGGTTATTTTACCTTGGTGGAGTCCTTGGGCTTATAGCTTCCTGATTTTCCAAGTAGGATTGAACCTTAGCTAGTAATGATAATCGCTGTTGAATAGAACAATGATTAAACATTATTTTTCAAATTAATGGATCTGATCGGATAAATTTTACGTCCCTCGTACTTTTAGAAACATTATTTGATTAATAAACCGTTTGGTAAATTAGGTAAATTGGAAAAATTATATTTCATTATCAGATAAAAGTCTATTAGAGCTAGTTGGAGTTTTCTGTCGTATTTATTCGCAATGATGAAGGAGCTCGAAATCCCATGTTCAGTCCCCTCCTATGGGTTGTGGAGATTTATGGCTGTCACTTGACGTGAAAAGTCCATAATATATCGATGACAAGTCGGCTACCATATGAAGTTAGTTTTATACAGGTTGGGAACAAATTGGCATAATTTAACGATAAGGTGGCTCTTCTAAGACGAAATCCATGATTAGCTCCGATTTACGATTTGATAAAATTAGATGTTTTATGATTAGGTTAAATTAGTTTATTATATATTCGGTGGCTAAGCCTGCTACATGTTCAATATATGCCATAGAATTAAGTGAGCACAGTCGTGAACAATTGTGCTATTCAGGGTTGTAGCCCAACAGTGACTTGTAAATTTTCAAAATTAATTCATAGGTGCCGAATGTCGTGAAAAAATTCAGACATTATTTTAGTAATCTGCTACCTGTCCGGATGTATAAACGAGAGAATAGAAAATTTTTGGAGCTACGAAAAATTTTTATACAAGGGCAGACTAGCTCAGACTGGCCGCAGAAATAAAAGATAATGGAAATAATGGTCGAATTTAGTCACAATAATCAGTGATAAAGGGTTCATTTAGAAAAAATTCATTGCAGTCACCAACATCTCAGGACTTATCTGTAACTTTTATTTAAGTCTTGTCAGGGATCGGTCGTTGATTAGGATTTGTCTGCTTACTGTCAGAGATTTTCGGTCCGAATATTTTCGTATTTTCTGGGTGGTCACCGACAAGCGAAGGTACGTCGCTG
>NC_090726.1:67080076-67082576 GCF_036898095.1 Palaemon carinicauda | reverse complement strand
TTAACATAAGGTTATTGTCAGAGCAATTGTTTGAGATTCGCTTTCAACACTATCAATGTTGAATAAAAAATGGAAAGTGGGAATGGGGGAAGAATTTTTGGCACAAAGTTTTTAACCATCTAGAAATTTTTTCTATATTTGTTTTTATTGTATAAACGAAATCGACATATTTCTATGTTACTATGCACGTTATAGAAAGTTTCAGTGTGGTTACAACTGTGTAAGTATATCATAATAAAATAAATATGGAAAGTATCGCTAATAAAATAAACATCCTGTCTGCTGGGTATTGAGCAGCAGGGAAAGGGCTATAGTGAATTACTCCTCTACACTGATAAACAAAGAGTAGTAATCACCACATAACAACTTTTTATTACATTTTCATTTTTTCATAAGTCTTCGCTTGTTACATTCATTTAATGTGAAAATGTCAAGATATGCGCATTTGAAAAGAATTATGTAATGGTCTTGTTTAGATTAGAATCAGGTTAACTCCCAGTTGGCCGAGTGATAAAGAAAGATCCAATTAAACGCCTTCATTAAGAGAAACCATGGTGGCCAGCTCGTAAAATTCCCCGCTGATAGATTGGATGACCATAAAAGCAAGATTTATCGATTGCATAAAACCAACCGTCCCAACTGCAGCTTCCACATGTTCTCTGAAGTGGTGATGTCTGGTGCATATTGAAGGTAATTCTGGAATAAACTTTAATACTTTTCTCTCGATTTCTTCAAAATTATTAGAAGGGGTCGAAGAGTGAACGACCTCGAGTCTGGGGAGAAATGTATGTAGCCTATATTCTTCTTGATTATTGAGATCTGCTAATAACTAAAGGATGTTTGAAAGAAATATGTAATGATTCGTATTTTATTAAATTAAATGATTTCCGGAAGTTGGATGAAATGTTATAATAGACGAAAAACAACTATAAAATAAAAACAAATTACTAATCTTATTGTCAGTAATTACTTCTGGATGCCGTTAAAAAAATGCGATCTTTTCATTACAGTTCCAAATTAAGTTCTTTAATTGAGATATTTGATGGGTCGAAAATATTTATGATAATTAGAATCTTCCTTAATTGCTATTAGTTTACAAGCACCACTTGATTAAAAGTGATTGATGATCATGAATAATGCAATGCAGTTTTAAAGATTAGCAATTAAGGACGTTTCTTATTAGCTTTACTTAGTGACTTTGATACAATCCAAATTTACCAAAGGAACTTGGCTGTTTTATTGCTTTTATTATTTCTTACTTACATTAGTTGTTTATTTCGTATGTATCAACTTTTTATTACCTTCCTGACAATGATTTTCCTTTCCAATTAAATGTTTAATTTTTAAGAGGATTTTCCATTCTTGTGTTTGATATTTCTATAGCAATCATTTAAAGGCTAATTTTATCAATTTTGATTGTGTATAGATTTACTTCTATTTTATTTCTTTCATATCACACACTACTCATTTTTATGATGCTAGAATAATTTGAATTCTGCTATTTTTCGATTTCAATAATGACTATTACTAGAGGTCTCAATTTTTATTTTTTTCTGCTGCATTTAATTTTCTCTTACTATCTTTCTTAACCGTTATGATATTATTTATCGAGTTATGTTCTATCTCAGCCTCAGTATGTGGAGTGCAGGAAGCTATATTGGCTCTTGCAATAATAGAAAAGGAAATAATGGAAGGGTTGTGTAGAGGCAATTATTATTATTATCATTATTTATTATTATTACTGTTATTATTATTATTATTATTATTATTATTATTATTATTATTATTATTATTATCATTATAACTATTATAATTATTTTTATTATTATTATTATTATTATTATTATTATTATTATTATTATTATTATTATTATTATTATTATTATTATTATTATTATTTTAGCTCGCCTAACTAAAAACAGCCGAGCTTTGCAGGTAAAAGTTTATCAGTCATCCGTCTGTATACTTCATTTCAGAGTGTATGTAACTTCGCTCAATTTCTTATTTTTCCCAGGATCGCTTAATGAATTGTAACAAACTTTCCACAAAGACTCTTCGGATAAAAGGAATTCAAATTTGTTCAGATCGGGGCTTCACTTCCCATTGAACATATTTTGCTTATATGAACTAATCCTTTTCTTGAACTACTTTGCCACAGAGGAAAAAAAACTTGTGAGTCCTTTCTTATTTAGTGTAGATTCCTATTTTTTTTTTCCTTTTTTTCAATGATGGGCTCTGGACCAGGACATCATAATATAAGCCCAAAGTTTTAATTTTGGATAGGACGATAGGTCTCTAGTTTTTTACTTTACAGACCTAGGGCCAAACCGAGAATTATTTTGCTCATCTTCCTATCTCTGCCTGATAATGAAGAAAAAACTCATAGTTCATCCTTCAGTTCAGTGGGCTAATGGTTTCAGATAATATGTAATGTAGACGATAAATCAACTCATTGCCCTTATGGTGTAACTCTACTTAGCGTTTATCATCCTATTTTTTC
>NC_090726.1:67065076-67075076 GCF_036898095.1 Palaemon carinicauda | reverse complement strand
TGCATTTAGGTAATTTATTAGTCAATCAGAGTTCCGTATTCATAGTGATTTTGTAGCACTAATGAATATTTCTCATTACCCATGAGAGTAAGTGGCCTAAAGTGGTCGTACCATATCTGTATACACAAGTATTTTCAGAAAATGCGTTATTGGGATGGGATGAATCCTTAAAAGATTTAATTTCAACAAGTCTTAGATTCCTCATTAGAAAATTAAATTCGATTGTTTTATTTTCTCATGCTTGATATTCCATTTACAGATTTGCTGCATCTGCTTGACTTTCAGTGCCAGTTATGTCCTTTTCTATTTCTTTTCATTTCACTTCTGTCTTTTTTAATGATATAAGTTAGTAAGTGCTGCTCTTTAATAAAAGAAATAAACTGACTTCATAATTTCATTCATTTGATGTACGTGTGTGTATACAAATGCAAATCAAGGTATTCATTTCGGTACATTCTGATCGGCAATAGAGATTTTAAGATTCGTTAATAGGAAAAACATCTATTCTGTGTTTATGGTTGTAAAGGGCAAGTTTACGAGACCGGAAGAATCCAAACTTGATGAGAAATTCGTTTATCCCTTGGAGCAGACTGGAATCATTTTGCATATTTTGAGATGGAATTATGAGAATAATCTTGGTCTAACAGAGAAAAAAATTCGTTGCTTCTTTTGAAGAAAACAAGTTGTCGTTATTCTCCGTCTTTAATCACTGTTTTCTCGATGAAATAAGTTGAACTTTTTTCTCAAGTCCCCTATTGTATAAAGGTAAAAAAAGAAGTATAATTTGCAAATTGTTTGAGGTAATAAAAGTGATTTAAATTCTCGGTGATCTTTTTGCGTGGAAGCTAGCATTGTTCTAAATATTTCAAAGGAGAGATGAAATTGATTGCATTCAGTGTGTTCTTGTTTATTTCGGTCTTTCTTTTTTTTTTTTTTTTTTTTTTTTTTTGCTGGGGCGGGGTAGGTGGTGTGAGTGATGTAGTAACTTTACTTTGTTATGAATTCGTGTAAAGATACAGATAGTTAGAAGATATGAAAATTGTTAAGTTGTTATGCTATTTCAGATTATGGTACAGTGATATAGAATCTTTGGTATGACCAGATCATACATCTGATCATGATGTCGAACATGGGTCATAAGAAATGAAGTATAGAGAAATGGAGATTTTTTAACAATATACCTCCTAAATACTCTCATTATTTAGAATAGATATAAATAACGCATTACAGTTATTTGAAGGCTGTATAACATTATGATAGAAGCTAGATTCATAAAATGGTTATGGAGAAGAAGTAATTGGGATTAGCTCTATTCACAAGAAGTAATTGACATGCAATTGATATTGTTTTGGGGTATATCCGTCGTTCTGGTTAATGACTGATGTCTTTTATTATTCATGTAATTCAAACCCTCTTGCATTTTCGAATATCCTTTGTATGTAAGGTGCTGGATGCTGGAGAAATAGAAAAGAAGAATGACAAATTGATAGTATTGTAGAATTTGAAGCGTACGGAAAAGTTAGAGAATAATATATTTATTCGTTATCATTTATTGACAAAACCTATATCTGCGGAAGAAATTTGTTAGTAAATAAGTTTCGATTCTCATTTCTTGATATTTTTTTTTAAACGATGATGGTATTCGGATAAAAATAATTCCAACCAATCAGCTATTAGGAAACTTTTCCGAGCTAAAAGGACACCCCTGCGAGTTTGTGCAAATCTGCCTCGCTGAAATAGATTGACTATAAGAGCTTTGTTTGGTGTATACTCTCATAAGTATTTGTAATATCATATAGCGCAATTCACGTTAATTGTAAAATCCACAGTACCATAGCGTTTCATGAATAAGGCCAGTCTTCAACTTCTTGAAAGCCTTCATATCATCAGTCCTTCGGATGTATAATGGGAGCTTGTTATACAGTCT
Source organism: Palaemon carinicauda (assembly GCF_036898095.1). Lineage (NCBI taxonomy): Eukaryota > Metazoa > Arthropoda > Malacostraca > Decapoda > Palaemonidae > Palaemon > Palaemon carinicauda. Next base: position 67,073,149 of record NC_090726.1, on the reverse strand, counting down.
TGAGACGTTGTTATACAGTCTTGAGAAGTTGTTATACAGTCTTGAGACGTTGTTATACAGTCTTGAGACCGCCTATTTTCAAGCCATAGAATCCAGTGAGGTGCAGTACATCTTAGTTCCATTAACTTGAAACCATTTGTAACTATCCAAGTGTCCACTCGATTTGTTAACTGCACGAAGTTTAGCCTTTTTCCCAAATATTTTGACGCCCAATATTAATAACGTGATGAATCATTGCTCATATTTTAGATTTTATTTAAATTTTAATTAGCTGTCTGAATAGTTCAGTCAGTACAGGGGTAATCCTTTCTCCGGGTGGGACACCTTTTATCAATCTTGTTCCTGTATTTATTATGATTTTTAACTTCTTGAATTGTACCCTTAATAGTTTGTAATAGATAGAGTTACAGTAATCAGTCCTGGTAATAACACAGTTAATCACCAGTTTCTTAACAAGACATTCTCATCCAGTCATTTCTTTACAAAACAATCAAAGTTTCCAAGAAGATATCAAAGTGATTCTTACTGTCTTATTTATTTGAGCACCGAGAGAAAAATTAAAGTCCTCTAATATACTTATGTCTCGAACTCCAAAAAATATCGGGACCAAGCTGTCATTAACATTTAACTGGATGTCATTGAGATTTCATAAATAATTTTCTTTCATACCACCATAAATTCATTTTTATTTTCAATTAGTTTTAACTGTTGAATTATCATCCATTCCCAAAATTGTGTATGAACCACAAATAGCTCCAACCTCTCTCAATGTCTCTTTAATACTTTTGATCGACCAATAACGTAGATACAGAATAGGATTGGGCCTTTCTTAATTGTTTATATGATGAAATAGATTTTCCAATCTGAACACAATACTTTCCGTCAACTAAGTAATCTTTTAGACACTCGTGAGCTTTTTCATCAATGCCAATGGATCGTAAATCATTCATTGGTAGTTCATGCACACTTGTCTAAAAATTAACACTCGGATCAATTAAAATCAGGATGCCATATTTTTCATCATTCATTATTTCCAGTAGATCATTTACAACAGAGTACACAGTTGTCTACGTAGAATATATTGTTTGTGTGCTGACTGGTTATCTAACAATTCTTCAATTCTTCTTGAATGACTGACTAGTGGTTCAAGAATTACACATTCTAGCACTTTTGACAAGAAGGGTTGATTCGAAATAAACCTATATGATTTTGATTTTAGTGAATCTTATGGTGGAGATGGCAAAACTGTTAGAATTAACTGCATATCTAGTACTATGTACAGGAAGATCGGAATGCAAAGGGTAGTTAGAATTATGAAAAATCTTATGCAACATGCATAAAGAAGTTACTGAACGATAGTGCGAGAGATTACCTCCAAATCAGAAAGAGGAAAATTAATAGACAGCAAGTTTTTGTCCACCAAATTGAGATGAGAGTCAGCAGCTGTAGACTAGACATGAGATACAATACTCAAAACGATAAAACAAAAGAACTGAAACTCTTTCTCGTGATATATCTATCCCTAAGAATCTTGAAAGACTTTCTCAATAAGCCAATTTCTGTACTATTGACGAAGAAACGGACCGGGCATGTTTCTCAAGAGTAAATTTGCAATCAAGAATCACACCTATAATTTTAAATGAGCTGCATATAGTTAGAGTCACTGCCAATGCAAAGTTCTGAATGTTGAGGAGCCACTGTCATTGACCTACTAACAGTCATACTTTGAGTTTTATTAGGGTTCAACTTCATGCCTTATAATTTCCACCATGCACAAATTTTAGCTAGATCTCCATTAAAGGATTCAGGAATCCCAGATCTACATTTAGGAGATGGTTGCATATAAACTTGCTAAAGAAATACAACGAACACCCAGTGCCTGTAATTTCAGTGTCACAGAGAGAATTCATTAAAAAAAGAAAAGAAAAAAAGATGTGCTTAAGAATTTTAAATTGCTTAACCATAGCTTAGAGGAAGAAAACCTGAGTGAATTACATAATGATTTTCTTTTCAAATTATCGAGAAACTGTTAGTGATAAATTGAGTTTACCTAATCTTTTAGAGCATGATCTGAGTTACAGGACATAAACCCCATTAGACAAACTCCATATCGTTTGATTCAGGAAAGCAAATTCAGTATGAAAGGAAATCAATTATATATTAGATAATGACTTGATAGTTCTTAGCGAGAAGGAATGGTGTTGTCCGGTAGTTCTGGTGAAAAGGTAAGATGAATCAAATAGGTTATGTATTCGATTTCAGAAAAGTAAACAGTGTTACTAAGCAAAGTAATTTTCCACTTCCCACGATCAACATTTGCTGAGATAGGATCGGAAATGCTAAATTAATTTTCAAGCTTAATTTGGCCAAAGGTTATTGACAAGTATCTCCAAGTAGACAATCTGGGAAAATATCCACTTTTATAGCACCGTTTGGTAGTTATGAACCTAAAAGTCCTGGCAGCTTTTGAAAAAGCAAACCTTTTCCCAAATCTAAAGGAATGGGTATCAGTAAAATTTGTCAAAAAAAAAAAAAAAAAAAAAAATTGGTAACAGAAGCTGTCATCAATTTCCTAGCAACTAAAAAGCAGGCCATAAGATTTCTGGAATGGTTTCATATTTTTGCAGATTTGTGCCAATTTTTTCAGAAATACGTGCTCCCATAACTATTCTTTTTAAAAAGGGACGAAGTTTTGTATTTGATGAGGAGTGTGTAAAAGCTTTCAATAGATTAAAGGCCGGGCTTCATGCGCCAATATTATTGTTATCTAATTTTAACAAGGAATTTAATAAGGCTCAGCAAAGTTATTCATTTATTGAGAAGGAATGGTTTAGTTTAGTTTCAGCCTTTTAACACTTTGAGATTTATGTATGTACTGTAGTAGTCCTTTTATAACTGTGTATACTGATCACAATCTGTTAGTTTATTTGGAGAGATTTAAGAATAAGAATAAACGTCTCATGCGTTGGAGTTTAGAATTACAAGATCGTTATATAAAAGGAAAGAATAATGTGGTAGCTGATAGGCTTTCTAGAGATTTTTCAGAAATATAGAAGTGTTTGCTTGGTTTTTTCCCTCATCAACGAGTTAAGAAAGACTTTTTTTTTTTTTTTATAACACTATTTGTTGTAATGGACTTTGAAGGAAATATGTTTTGCTGATATAAGTTGAAGCTTAGTGCAGAAAGGTTCCTCAGTTCAGGGATAAATGTGATTTTTCCTTGGTAACTTAAAAAAATCGGTAGATTTATTTCCTTTTGGTTGGGGGGAGTCGTGTCATGGGTAGATGCAATAATATTGAAGAACTATATTAATAAAACAGACAAACTTGTTTATTCCCAAAGTGTGAGCAGCGAGATGAGTTTCGACTAGTGTTTGGTCAAAGATGTCATCAACTTACTGTTGTCATCACTTTGGAGACAACCCGAACCTCGAGGAAGAGTGTGAAGAAATTGTTTAGTTTGGACAAAGATGTCAACGTCTTATTTGGGGAGTCGGCATATTTGAGAAACCATGCCTCGAGGAAATCCCTGTTTAAGGAAAATGCCATCAAGGGTCAACATGTGCCACGCGTTTGTTATGGCTTAACACGAGGTCCGGATTGCATCGAATTTATTTCAGAAGCTTCTATGGCATGACCGACGTGGATGTTTTTGAGGAAACCAATCAGGATGCAGAATATAAAAAACGGCTAATATGGAAATTACGATTGTCCAACGTAATTAGCTTTACCTATACATAGATATAAAAACTTCAAGAAGAGACTGTCAGAAGGATACAGGACAAGAAAGGAACCATGTCCTGACGAGATAAGGCAAGAAAAGAAGATCGGAAGTCAGATAGAGCCAGTTTCCGACCTTCCCTTCAGACGACAAACGCCTTTCTCCATAATCTTTTTATGACTGAGAAAAAGAGACTAATTGAAGAAACCAGCCCTCCCTGCTTGTGACGAGAAGTAATCAACACTTTCTGCAGCCCGGCCTTCTTTTTACACTCGCTGAATTCTTGAAGAAGACTTCTGATGTGCCATTTGTGATGTCTTTGAATTCGAAGTCATCATGCCAGTTTCACCTGAACTTGAGACTGCCCTTCTGCCACGTTTTCAAGCCTAAATCCTCCGTACCAATATAATCTCAGCAGCTGCTGTAAACTTTCGACTGTGCTCCTTTATCTAATAATATTTTGATTAATTTGGTTTGCCAGTTAAAGTAACCGAAGAAGCAAAATTGATTATCTATGTAAATTTGTGAATAAAAAAATTTTTTGTGTGGGTTTTTTATATTCATTTCCCATGTTTCAGATGTTGGAATATTTTAGTTTAGAGATTAAAAGAATATGTAACGATTTCAAGATCGTAACAGTTTCCAATTATCCAGCAATTAAAAAAAAAAAAAGAAAAAAAAACTCTTCTCGCTAACTTCCTAAAAGTAATAGATAACTTAGTAGCTAAAAAAATCAGCTCTTTATAAGAATAAAAGAAAAAAAAAAGTTTTAAAAATTGGGTCGACGCCTCCATAAACATCAAGGTCCAGTAAAAGTGTTTTAATTGCATGGGTCCGAGAACCTCAACTAGTTAGTTTAGAGTCAGGAATGAGGAAGATCTAGATCCTCATTACTCTGCTTACTGTCAAACACATCAGCCAAATGGGTTGCATTGTCCTTTAGACGGTGAGTGACAACTGTTAAGTCTACCCCAAAAAGTACAAATTTAAGGGTAGTTAACCATTTGTGTTCCTGGGTTGTACCAGAGAGGGTTTATATTCTGGTCAAATTATGTAGTCTGACGCAAAATTAAAGTAAGCAAGAGAGGAGAAAGGAAAAGACAATTAATCCTACTTCCAAGATTTGTAAGAAATTAAGAAGATTGCGAGATGGTTGAAGTTTAGTTGCTGCATATTTTTGTGTGAACTGTGTTCTACTGGTGGAGACTCAAGATGCCTGCCATGCTTCACTTCAGACTGACAAATTTTTCATCCTTTTAAAATGAAAGCTTTGGAACGTGAAATGGATATAGCCTACCATATCTTGTGAAGAATGGTTTGGCTTCCAGTCAAGTATGTCGTTTGTGATTGTATCTCATTAGCAAAGATATGAGATTATTCAATGATTAAAATTGAAATATTTATTTTGATCTTTATTTTATCCTGTGTTATACCTCGAAATGCAATCATTAATGCAACCACCATCCTAATGGCCAGAACCACCAATGGCTGCCAACCAGAGGGGTCGAGCTGAGCTTCTAGGTTGCAAGCCAGGTGTTTGTTATGCATGTCGAGAGAGAGTAATGGCCATTATGCAAGTGAGATATTACCTAATGTTTCCCAACGACTTGTGCTGAGAAATAGAAGCAGAGAGAGGAATTTCTGGCTTATAATAACCGCTCCCCTGTCATGTCAGTGCACTGAAATACCATGTTAAGAGTAATTGGAGTTCTGCCAGAGGAGGTTCTCATAAAATTCAACCTACGTTCTCTCACAGAGGTTATAGTCCCTTCTCAATGACACACACCGTTGACCCTTAGGAGATTCTGCAGGATACGTCCGTGGCTTTATTGTCCAATGAATGATAGATTGATTACAGTTTGTGTCACTTTCTCCCAATCCAGATGTCACTGGCTCTGATCAAATGATTTCATTTGCCACCGCGTTAGTATTTAATTATCAATTCATTTATTTTCGGTCCCTCTCTATGTATTTGTGTTTGTGCGTGTTATGAGAGCGATGAAATATTTTCTCTCTCTCTCTCTCTCTCTCTCTCTCTCTCTCTCTCTCTCTCTCTCTCTCTCTCTCTCTCTCATAACACAAACGCAAACCGAACACACATAATTATGCCTGCTTATGTATATTTTCACTATACACACAATTAAAAATGACACACGCAAATGTGAGAGGGCACACACACACACACATATATATATATATATATATATATATATATATATATATATATATATATATATATATATACACACACACACACACGGTGTGCGCATGTGCATTTGTGAACATTCTTCCATTTATCTTGTCCAATCTAATTCACAAAATATCAAGTGATTTGCAGATCTGACAAGTTGAGTTACAGCATTTGAGGAATATCTCATCTGATCCTTTCACTGAAAATGATTAGGTAAACTCCGGCAAAACTTGGCAAACCTTCCGATCGACTTCTGAAAGTTGTGCAAAACTCAGTAAAGGTCACCCTTATCCAGTGGGCATGGGTGATTTGACATCCACACGAAGTATTGGTCATAATATGTCCATCAGCTTTATTAGAAAATTACGAAACTCAGATGGTGTTCTTGCGTGGAAGAACTTAAATTACTTTCAATAAATTGAAATATTCTTGCCGATGTCAAGGATTTTTTTTTTCACTGATAATTCATAATTTTTAATGGCAGGTTTTCTTTTTTACTTTTTATATACTTTATAAATCAGTCAAATTGAGCATAAACATGCCAACATCCAAGATGTATAATGTATAAACATTTTTTTAGGTACAGAAGAATAAACTTGCTTTGTTAGATTTTAATTCTTGTACATAAAAAAATCTCTGAGAAATAACTCCATCCCTGGGTAGGGAGTAAAGTAATATAAAATCATAGTACAAAAAATCTGCAGTTCCGGTTAGATTATATATTGATCAATGTCTGAAAAAAATTATGACATTTCGCTCCCTTCATAATTCTAGGGAAGAGTTGATTTGCAAACTTTATTTTTATTGGCAATTCCATGTATCAAGAAATCGTTGCAAAATCAACGAAGATTATAGTCTTTAAATATCATTGCAATAATCTTCATGCAATCCATTTTTATAGTAATTATATATTTCATGGTTTCGATTATATTTCAAGTGAAAATACTACAGGTAAAAAAATCAAAGATTTTCGGTTACAGTTTTCAACTGAATTAATTTTAGTATTATTCCCTTTATGATAAATTTTTACTTTACTGACGAAGAATAACAATGTCAAAAGGCTGGGCAATAGATTTCATTCAATAAACTCGGTATTGCACTGATCCCTGGAAAATGGACTTTTTCATTCCCTTTGATGATTCAAGTTTTTCAGAAGTTAAAAACTGTACTAACATCGACTTCTTCATGTTGAGTGATAAAAAACATTACACTCCTTTGTTTTTACATCTCGTAGTGCCTGGGAGTCCTCTCAAATGTGCGTGGAATTATGGTATCTGATAGTGTTTAGGTGGGCTTTTCCTTCATAATAAGTAGCACCTTGAGTGTCCTAAGGCAACTCACGTCTGAGGAGCAGAAAATGACTTCAATGAACCGAATGTAAGTGGTTATTAATGACCCCATGTTGGATATGGCTGCTTATTCTTTTTGTAGATGTAATGTGACTCCAAAATATTTACTATGACATTCTCTGACTTGGTATTTTAATTGATTAAAAAATATTAGTCTTCTTCCGGATATTCTGCACAGGAGGGGCCTAGTTATTCTCCATAAGTAAAAGTTTTGGTTTTCTGCATCTGTGGCAGAGATGTTTTTAGAGACAATATCCTTCAGGGCACAGTTGTCTTTCAACTGTTAGTCATGCACACTCACTTTGAAATACACGTTGACCGTGTTTGTAGGTGTTGTTTCATGTACATTGTTGTCGTAACAGCAGTCCATAGTCTTCTTGTCTTCTTTGTTGACTTGATCGTTAGAAAAACTGATGTTCACCAGGACTTGAGTGGCTCATCCTAATTCTTGTGTAATGCCTTCCATGAAGAGTAATGGGAAAATGGGCTGCTGAAAAAGGCCTGGAATTTCTTCGTCATATTCGTCATACCTGCCGGGCCACTCGCTGATAGTGTTTAACTTAGAGGACAAGGTTAGTTGGTTTTGTATACGCCAAGGTGCAAATTCTAGTATTTTGTGTTGGTGACAAGGACGTCAATGAAGTGGAGGCGGCCATCTTTGTAAAGCTTAATGGCTTAGCAAAGATTACTCTTTGAGCATCCAACCTACCTCCTGAACTTCTGGATGTTGTTATCCTTGATGAACATGCCCTTAATGTAATGGACATAGATGTCAGGTTTCTGCACCACGATAAAATTTCAATCCACTATAA
>NC_090726.1:67057576-67060076 GCF_036898095.1 Palaemon carinicauda | reverse complement strand
CTTACTGGAATAAACACAAGGCTGGCATAGAAAAGTATGGATGCAGAAGAGACTCCTAAAGTCCTATTTACAGGAATTTATGTTTCGTCAATAACGCAAGCGAAATATATTTCAAGCTTTTTGTGCTGCCATTTCCGAACAGTATGGTTGTAATCAAAACTGAGTTTATCATCTTACGTCTTAATTTTCTGTGTTCTATATTAAATCATTTAACTTATCTTTTATATCTTTGGTTTGGTACTTCTATTCTTTTGTTCAAATGGCCCTTAGTGTTCAGGCCAACATTTGGACTTTAAATGTTTAATTGAGCCATTGGGACCTCTCTTCTTCAAAAGCTCAAATAGTTATGCATGTTACATTGGTGTTTATTTGTGCTTAGACTTTCTAGGATCAAACTATGTATCCAGGTGGAGTTTTGTAACCTCACTCCCCGACATACTGGTCAGGTACTGCGTCTTATGTTGAGTTACTATTAAGTAATTATTGCGTCTTATGTTGAGTTGCTATTAAGTAATTATTGCGGCTTATGTTGAGTTACTATTAAGTCATTACTGCGTCTTATGTTGAGTTACTATTAAGTAATTATTGCGTCTTATGTTGAGTTGCTATTAAGTAATTATTGCGTCTTATGTTGAGTTACTATTAAGTAATTATTGCGTCTTATGTTGAGTTGCTATCAAGTAGTTAAGCTTTAGACAAACCTGCGTGACTAGACCCGTCGGCCCCAATATTAAACCAGAATGCGTTCTCCTTGAAAATCCTCTTTTTTTTCACATAAATTGTCGTTTTGCCAAGGAAAACCTCTAGTTACCTATTGGATATTTAGAGCACAGTCAAGTACTCTGGACATTAAGAGCAGAGTTTATTATGTTAAAAGAGAGGGAGAGAGAAAAACTGATCTTCAGTAGCGGAGAAGATATAAAAAATACCTATTTGCTTAATGCTGTTGACTTTAAAATAGGATTAGAACCCTGTGAGATTCCGAGTTGGTGCAGCTCGCACGTCATACTTTAGCCATATTTATTGATGTCCAACCTCTTAACTATATTTTTTATAGTGCATCTGTGAGGTTTCCCTCAGTAATACCTCAGAAATGAATAGTCTACCCGCCCTCGGCACTTGACCATAAGACCCAAAGTTTGTAAATCATGTATCATGTAAAGCTGAAAAACTGTCTGTGCTAATGAGACTAAGGATCTGTAGTTGCTATTTGTGAAATAGATTTAAACCACATAAAATTATGTTTTTCCCAAGCTCTAAAGACATCAACAAGTTTATGCAGTTTCCTGCAAGCGAACAAGTTTTCTCCATCTTCTCTCTGAATGGCCAAAAGGTGTACAAAAATAAGTTTTACAGTGCAGAAAGTTTCTCATAAACTTCTTTTCCGAATTTTCGAATACCTATGCAAGGCCTTTTTTAAATAAGTTATATGATCAGTTCAACCTATTCCACACTGATTAAAGAATCTAAGTAATGCATTGTACAAGGTTAGGTTATAATAACCAAGGTTTTTTATCTGTCGTGTATTTTTATCAATTTTTTCTGGTGCAAACAGTGAAGCTGCTTATCCCGTTGACTTAATGTTTATACGAATAATCAGGGAGAAACATTTTCATCACTCCAAACAGCCAACCATTGTAGCGTTCTTTCATTGACATTACCTTGGTCAGACTTTTCCAAATTATGAGATAGTTGGCATGATCGAAGAATATGATTGATAGTCTGGATATTTTCTCCACATTCGGAGGACTGGTCAGTTAAGACCCCATTTGGCCATATTGTTAGCTGTTCCGGCCACTCCAGCTCTAGCTCTGTTGAAGGCACACCAGTTACGTCTGGGGAGTGGTGTCTCATCAGCAATTTCTTCACTGGGGTTCTGTCCTGTATCATTGGAGGTTAGTCTCCTACCAGAGTCTCTCCATTGGTCCTTTCTATCTTTCTGCACTGGTATTTGGGCTGGCAGTCCCTCCATAGTGACAAAGCTCTTCCTTGACTTAAGTCTACTTGGAACTGGCATATGAGGATATAGTCCAAGATTTGTTTGCTCTTTTCAATTTTTGTTGTTGTATGCCTCCTGATTTCTGAGATGTGTGGGGAATCCCAGCAAGTTTGTAGAGGGTGTTGTTGGGAGTTGGACGCGGTGTCCCGGTGATGACTGCTTGCTTAGTTGACCATAGGATCTATTTTCTTGGCATGCTAAAATCTGCTCCACACTGGTGTACACTTCTCAACTGTCGTATAGCACAGGGCTAATGTAGCTGTTCTTAGTGCGTGAGAATTGTCTCCCCATTTAGTTACTTATAGTTTTCTTATCAGGAAATTTTGAGAGCCAACCTTCCCTCGGAGCTTTTGCAGATGGGTGGAAAATGACTGAGTTCTATATCCAGTGTTACCTCTAAGTACACTGGAAACTGGGAGAAACGAAGAATACTTTATTTGTTTGTGCGATGCATCAAAATGCTCATACATGAATTGTGTGGATATTTTAGATTGATAATTA
>NC_090726.1:67040076-67052576 GCF_036898095.1 Palaemon carinicauda | reverse complement strand
GGTCAATAGGTCTACACATAACAAAACTTTATTAAAAAAAAAAAAAGATAATGCCATTTTACGTTGAAGCAATCAATGTGCGTCTTATATTTTATTTTGGTATTTATATTTCTACCTAGAAGACGCATTAAAAGCAGGAAAAATTTGTTTTTTTTTCGGTATTCAATACTTAACAAAATTGATCCAGGTTAACATTTTGTTTCCTATATTGCCTCACTAACATTATTTTATTGGTAATCAATTTTGACATTCGATGTACTGTGTGTTTTTTGACGTAAGAGAGACTCGTTTTTCCAATTGATGCCGAATTATGTTAAATTTGCAATTACAAAAAAATTTCAAATAAAGCGTAATAAAATTATATCATCAATTGAGCTGACCTCATTCCCTAAAACATATTCTTTATTTGTGGATTAGATTCCCCGTATAAAGTCAGCCCGATTTTCCACCGAAGGCCAGCTGAGAAAATTTTTAAAACCATTTAATTCTATACGTATTTTCCTTCCACCCATGATTCACCCATGGTTTTGGTATTTTATGAATTTGGAACTTCATCTTTATAGAATTAAACTACGAAAGGGTAATAAAAAGATATTTGATTTATACAATTCACTATGTTGATATGGTGCCAAATCATCTTTGTAATATTCTAACTTTAAGATCATAGCAAGAAAAATGTACCTCTATATAAATCAAATTATGGCTCAACCCCACTTGCATCACCCTTACTAAAAACTAAATTTCCAAACTATTCTCTACCATGATTAGCTATCTAACTACCGTCATTTTTCCTTAACTCATCTTCCCTATCAGCTTAAAAAATGTTTGCCATCTCCAAGGTTTGTGTTTGATAGTTTTCTCAAGATATATGATCCCTCAAGAATTCTTCTTCAGGAGATATTCTAGAGAGGCCATTTTGACGCAAAAATTGTCTGAATTTCATTGCTATCACATTTGGATTTGCGCATAAAGAGGTTTACTTTATCAATACTAATACTTGACGTGCCAACACGTAGCACATAAAACTTACATCCTGCGACTACATTTTTCTTTTTTTACTTTCCTTTGCTCACCAAATTCTTTGTAGTCTGATTGTTGAAGAACTGCTTGGATTACAAACAGGGAATATATAAAGTCCTACCAGTTCATTGTTCATGTTTCTACCATAATACTAAAAAAATTTTCCCTGTCATATGTCGAAGGTAGTATTTAATGTTCATTTACTGCGCATGATTGATGATCCGAAATATATCAGTAATAGGTCTTCTGTTTTCTTCTGATTGCTCCTCGATTCTTGTGTGGTAGGTTTCCTATCTTGACAATTCGTGAGGAGATTCTGCCTACTTTCGTTAATTAAATTAGCTCAGTAGGTCTGCATTAATGTAATAATTTCTTTTTTTTTTCATTCAGTAGAGACCTCTTTTAGATATTTGACTTCCATTTGTTCCAAGGTTTTGACAGATCTTTTATTTGAGGTCATGATTATATATTCATAATGTTTAGTCAGATGATCGGGATTTGTGAGAATTGATTGAAATATGTAAGGAATTCCCGTGAGATAATAGGATGTTGAATTATAATCTCCATTGAAATAATATTTTCATTTGTCCTCTTCGGATCTTTGATCCTGGTTACAAAACAACATCCGATTTTTCTTTTTCATTTTTTTTTTACCATAGTAGACAATTTTTCTTTTTTTTTTCTTTTACTATAGTAGACAGAAACTCCTGTTTTAGCTTTGTTATATGAACAGATGTAAGATATGTTACTTCTGACACGTCAGCCTTGTAAGTTTATGATGTCTCGAGCAACTTGTTCACTATATTTTCCTGATTTTTTAACTCTACAAATGATAATCATGCATCTCTCTGACAATCTTGTTGCCTTTCGACCATAAGGCACAATACTACATAGTATTCTAGAAATTATATTCCAGTTGTTGTAATTTAGGTTGTGGAATGATCTTCCTAATCAGGCAGTTGAATCTGTGGAACTTCAGAAGTTCAAACTATTTGCGTTTTTTTCTGTTGATCAGGTTGACATAAGTCTCGATATATAGTTATATATGACTGATCTGTTTTAACGTTGTTACTAATCTGAAAATATTTCATGTTTCTATGTATTACTAACTGTATATATAGTTTATTTGCTATTCCCTTATTCACTTTAATGATTGGGCAACTTTTCTTGTTGGAGCCCTTTGGCTTGTAGCATTCTGCTTTTCCAGACATGGTTGTAGTGGCTAATAACAACAACAACAACAACAACAACAATAATAATAATAATAATAATAATAATAATAATAATAATAATAATAATAATAATAATAATAATAATAATAATGGTGATAGTGATAATAATGATAATAATAATAGGAAGAACACTTAATCTTTTTCTTTTTCTTTTTTTGTACAAGCCAGGGTTATTGAGTGTGAGTTCCATCTTTGATATTAGTACAAAGCCAGTAACGCCTTTAAGTCTTTCCTTCACAGTGTAAGCTGCAACTTTCTTTCTAAGATTTGTCAAATCATTTGCAATTTCTTCAAGTGCTGTGGCACCCAATGCCACATTGAAGAGCTTGCATTGTTCCAACTATGTTATGCGCAGTGTAAACCTCTCTTTACTTCAGGTTTAAATGTGTCCTCTCTCTCTCTCTCTCTCTCTCTCTCTCTCTCTCTCTCTCTCTCTCTCTCTCTCTCTTTCTCTCTCTCTCTCTCTCTCTCTCTCTCTCATCGAAAATTTTGCACCCTGGAACTTTTGAATGGTAATGTTTGGTAAGCACTCGCCCCAAGGAGACCAGGGCTTGATTCTCCTCCTTGGAATTTTGATGGTTTTATGAATTTTTGGTTGATGGTTTTGTCTCCATTTGTGAAGTATCCATTTGCCCAGTTTTTAACTGTTCACTTGGTCCAGAATATGTCTGATCAGTCTTGACAAGAAATAAAGCAAACATTGCCATATATTTGACTTTGTGCTGGCATCTTAGGAAATGAACAAATTAATCCTTTTGAGTATGCATTGAACACGGTGACTATATTTCTCTTTACTGCTTCATGATATTACACCTTTCATCTATAATACATAATACAGGGTAGTTTTTCCTAATTATTTACAGTGACAACATTATGGACCATTCATTATAGCAGGTCTGTTACATTTTCCGATTGTCCATATTCTGTGATGCGGGTATGAATGACTTGATAGTCGCAAATATTTGTCATATTTTGGAGGAAGGCCAATCTGTTCTAAATAAATCCAGTCCATCCTGAAACCTTTTGTTCCTCTACTTCAAAAATCCTTTCATCTCTGAATTGACGTAGAGTTGGTATTCCCTGGTCATAATCTGCAACACTGCTAAATGTGCATATTTATATGATCTTTCGATCGATCTGAAAACATTCTAGAATGTTATTAACTATAAGATTTTTTTGAGGTCTGTATTTTTCCCATGTATAACATGGACTTCCTTCACTAATGAAAATGCTTAAATTCAGAGTGTAAGATTAAAATCTTAATTCAAAAGCATATAGATATTGGTAAGGGTTTCCGACCGTCAGATTATGATTAATTAGATCATCATAGTAAGCAAGATACAATAAAGGTTTTATTACGCTGCCATCCAAATTCCCCCACCCCCAAAATTTGGACTTTTCTTACTAATTGAACAAAAACTTATTGTTCATTAAATCCTTATTCCTGATATATCAATCTCTGGTACCGTTGTTCAATTAACTAGTTATGTATGCTTATAAATTTATACATAATTCTGGACATCCTTTACATTCAGATCTTCCCATACAATATCATCCACTATGTAGTGCCAGGTTTGCTAAATTTTCTTTCCCGAGGCTCAATATTCTACAGCATTCAAGGAGTACAATTTCGGTTGTGCCTAAACTGTAGAATGATCTAATCAAATATTTGAGTTGGTAGAACGTCGTAAGTTCACATTTTCCTCAAATGCTTTGTTTGTTTTATAGTATATGTCACTTATTTTTTTAACAAAGGTTTTTCCTTAACCTGTGTTATTTTGGCTATTTTTTTTTTTTTTTTTTTTTTGTTATAGTTTATTCCTTGCCTCTTCGTTTCATTTCTGCATTAGGCTGATAAGATGCATTCTTCTTTTTCAACTAGGGTTGCAGCATGGATGATAATAATAATAATAATAATAATGATAATAATAATAATAATAATAATAATAATAATGATAATAATAATTAACGATCATCTTAAACCTACCGGGAAAATTTCTGTAATAAGTTCGCTATCATGTTGAATTACCAGCCGACAATTGTTAGTTCTTAGCATGTTTCCTCTACATGTGGAACAAATGTGTAAATGAAGTAAGATTTTTAGATATCCACAATCTATTAATGTCTATTAGGTTGGTAGCGGTTAGAGTATCTTTAGTGTGTGGAAGTTGGAAGAATGATATCATCATTATTGCCATTAGAAGTACAGGTTTCTGGAAAGTTTAAAATTAGGTTCTTTACTCGTATATATGCTTCACCTGTTATGATATGTATTTTAATAGATATTTTGGTCATCTCTGCGTGGTACTTTGAGCAACTGTTTTAATAATATACGTTGTAATAGTAGAGGAATGAATTAACAGATTCCATCTGAAAAATGCTTGTTATACGGTTTCCTTCGAAATATTTATCATTTGCTTTCAACCTTTTTCCATCCTACTCAGAAAATGTATATCTACTTCAATCTAAAAATGACACACGACAATCGTAGTTAAATACACTTCAAGTTCTATTTAGAGGTGAAATGTTTTCAAATCTCCAACGGGTCTTTACGTTCAAACGATTTTAATAATCAGACATTTTAAATCATATGAGTCATATTCTAGTTTATTGTATATATGCAATAAGACGGGTATTTTGGCGTTTTACGTACCATAGACTTTTTGTTAGCAATAGATTTACCGATTCTTGCTGTGTGCAAGGAGCTTAGTATTGCACATTTTATGAAATAAAAAATAAGAATTCAGGACGAACAACATTTTTAAAACACACTCCAAGAGTTGGTGTTATTTATTTTGCGTGTGTAATTCCATGTGGGATATTTTTATGGAAAATCTGTCTGTCTGTCTGTCTGTATATATATATATATATATATATATATATATATATATATACTGTATATATATATATATACATATATATGTTTATATGTATATATATGTATATATAGATATATATATACTGTATATATATATATATATATATATATATATATATATACATATATATATATGTATATATATATGTATATATAGATATATATATGTATATATATATACTGTATATATATATATATACATATATATGTATATATGTATATATATGTATATATATATATATATATATATATATATATATATATACGTATATATATGTATATGTATATATGTATATATATATATATATATATATATATGTATATATATATATATAAATTTATGTATATATATGTATATATATATATTTATATGTATATGTATATATATACATATATATATGTATATATGTATATATCTATGCATATACATATATATATATACATATATATGTATGTATATGTATATATATATATATATATATATATACTGTATATGTATATACGTATATATATCTATGCATATACATATATATACATATATATATGTATGTATATGTATATATACATATATATATATATATATATATATATATATGTATATATACTGTATATGTATATACATATATATATATATATATATATATATATATATATATATATATATATATATGGTATGTGTGTGCTGTGTATGAGGAGTTTGACATGTGCCCCATTATTTTGCCACCGCCAGAACAATCACGGACTTTTCGAAAGTGATGTGCGTTTGTCTAACTCCATACATTTTCCCTCGCCTTAATAGATGGCCAAGGAAACGATATATTATTTATAATGTTTTTTTTTTTTTTAATTAATAGCCTGGCGTGAAAGGTAGATGATAGTTACTGAATATTCTTAAAGTTTTATATCATTGTATTAAACGTAGTGTTGTGAATTATAACATCATAGCTTGTTGGCTAACGACGTTCAATGTCGTTTGCTTTTCTTGGTTAAATTTTTTAATAACAAATGATGTTTTTTTATGATACCTCAGCGCAACATCTTGTATATATAAAAATTTTGAGGGTCATTTGTTTGTTTAACTCAATAGATGAAACGCTCCAAGTTTGAACAAATATTTTCAATCATGTTACAAAAATCTCTCTCTCTCTCTCTCTCTCTCTCTCTCTCTCTCTCTCTCTCTCTCTCTCTCTCTCTCTCTAGTGTGTGTGTGTGTGTATTCATCCCTTCTCATAATAATTTGATTTATTTATCCCTGCGAAAGGAAAAGATCTGTAATTATAAACTCGTAATTTAAAAAGGATTGTGTATGTGTGTTTGTGTGTTCAGCCGACATATAAATCACTGAAACGTCACGCATGTGTCAAGCACCTGGTGTGTAATTTTCTGAAAATTTTGCATCTCCCTTTTAGGAAAGCTGCTTCGGTGGCTGGAACCTTTTGCGCCATCCTGTATCTCTCAACGTCACAGTCCTTTTTGCCGTTTGGTCTCCAAAAGTTAATACGATTTTGCAAAGATAGCTTAGTTTGGTGTTGGCTAATTTATTTCAAAAACGTATCCTTGTAACTTGTACTGCCTATATTTTTTGAATGATTGAAGTTCTCTCATGGCTAATTGCTTTTGAGTTTTCTATTAATATAAATCTTTACGCAAATGCCTATAAACTTCCTTCTGCTACAATACTGGCTTTTTAAATGGCCGGTATTAGAGTTATTTCTATCCTTTTCTTTTCTTCCTGTTCGATTACAGAAGGTGATAAGTTGCCACATAACTATTTTATGTTACCTTGAATCTTTTAGAAATTCATCAAAACCAACGATTGTGTGAAGTACTTTGATCGCTCAGTCTTGCAACCCAGTCTTGTAGATTATAGAAAACACAAGCTAGATTTCTCTGCCTAGTGCCTCAGTAAAATTTTATGCGGTGATAATGACTTTAAGAATTATTCCAAGTCTCATATGATGAGCGAAAAATAAAACATTTGCAGATAACGGTCAGATTTTGTACCGGGAGGAAAAACGTTTCCTTAGTCATTTATCATTAATATGATTAAATGTGACACTTGACTGGAGAAATATTCAAACAGTTCTAGGAAATTTCAGTTCAACGAAGTATGGAGCTTTTGCTCAATAAGTTGGTTGTTCTATTAATATTATCAGATTTTTCTTATAAAGGGGATTATTTTGACTTGCAAAGCTACCGCGTATTATCCTCTATTTGTAAAAAGGGAAATTTTTGTCCAATCTTACAGATGTTAAACGTGTATTTGAAGCTGTGTACAACGCTGCACTTCTTTATTTTTTTTTTAATTAGATGTTTAAAGCCGTTGTAAGACCCGACCCGTCTTGCACCTTTTGATCTCTCTCTCTCTCTCTCTCTCTCTCTCTCTCTCTCTCTCTCTCTCTCTCTCTCTCTCTCTCTCTCTCTCTCTAAAATTCCCCAGTGCTCTACACAGCTCATTGTCGCGCGTTGGCTAAAAAAAAAGCATGTGATAGATATCTAGTCAATTAGTAACTAGACCAAGACTTATTGTAAACTATTCAATTCAGAGAAAACTATTTTATCTTTCGAAATCTGAAACATTTTGAGTCTGTAGAGGGAATCTCGTATCATAAAAAGTTTTTCCTTCTTCAGCAGATGTACGAGTAATTTTAACATAGGATTCCATTGCATATTTTATTATTATTATTATTATTATTATTATTATTACAAACTTGAGTGTCAAGAAAAGAGGGATGTATCGTTTTGAAACATTTGCTCTTGGTCCAAATTTTGAAGAAGGTGACCGTTGCTTTGTTCTGCTTGTTGTTGTTGCCAGGGAGGTAATTGTCAGTGCAAGTCGGTGTCCTAATAAGTGAATAAACTGTAGGAGTAGAATTGACAACGTCGGGGATAAGAGTGGGAGAACTCGTTCCGATAGCACTGTGGAGGATCGAAGGAGGAGAAGAAGGAGGTAGGATCAAGTGTAAAGGCTTACAAAACTGTGGGCGGATCCTTATGGGAGCTCTTGGAATCAAAACGAGGGTCATATAGGATGCAGCAGCGAGTACCCGGGATGAGGGATAGCAGGAGGGTAAGGATATCCTGCTAGGACTCACTCCCCTTTCCTCCTGTTCTGCCTCCCTACGAACCCTCTGGGCGCAGAGTCCTTGTGAGTCTCCTTCGACTTGCCTGGGAGTCTGCTGCCTCCGAGTGTGTGTGGAAGAGTCTGGCCAGTTAGCCTCTGGGCCTGGTGGAGTTTAGCAGTGCGTGAGGTGTTGCTCCGGGGCGGTTTCCTTTAGCACGTAATGCCTGGTGGGTCTCTCTCTCTCTCTCTCTCTCTCTCTCTCTCTCTCTCTCTCTCTCTCTCTCTCTCTCTCTCTCTCTCTCTTTTTTCTGCTAATGAGTTTGTCCTGGCGTTGCCATTGTGATGGAGGAGCGTCATTTTTTCGCTCCCGAGTAATGTTGCAGAGTGATAATTATGATTTACTTAGTGATAACCTGTACTCGAATTTGTAATATTTATGTTATTCTTTTTATTATATATATATATATATATATATATATATATATATATATACATATATATATATATATATATATATATATATATATATATATATATATATGTGTGTGTGTGTATATATATATATATATATATATATATATATATATTATATTTATATATATGTGTGTGTATATATATAAATATATATATATATATATATATATATACATATATATATATTCATATACATATATATATATATATATATATATATATATATATATGTATATATATATATATATATATATATATATATATATATATATATATATATATATATGTATATACTTTAGGCCATATATATTGCGATGTGGAGGGAAAGTAACTGATGATCACAGCGCATATACATATATATATCTTTACCATTGATGAACTTAGTTAGTGCTGTGATATCTGCGTCAATTGGCCTTTGAGGAAACGTTACATTTAGATAATCCCACGTGCATTTATAAATTGATCCAACCAGCAATTACCAAAGTTCGCTTTCAATCTACGCATCGCCCCTAGATTTGTGAATTCTGACGTCCAAGTGCAGCAAAGAGGATTTAGAAAATTCTCTCTGTCATACTACGTGAAAATGTTCACATTAAGTTGGTAATTATTAATTGTTGTTGCACTGAAAGCTCGTCTTGTTACCCCAAAAGGTTTCGTTGTGGAGAAATGAAGTTGGGATACATTGATTTATTCATTACGAGAAATATCTTACCTGGTGTTACCTGTCTTTGTATATGATTATATTAATTCATCAGCACTGATTGATAAGCCGTTGAAGGCGTCCCAATACTAGATCACTTGAAATCATCACCGCCGAAAACTTCATCCTGAATATTGGTGTTCATTTAACGGGTCTTGCACTGATTAGGTCTGATTCGTTCTTGTATCATTCACCGTCGGGTTCTACTTAAATATAACCTTTTATTTTACATTTTGGAGTGTCTTTTAAGTTCTTGGTTGTTTACATTCATGTTATGCGCGCTTTTCCCCATTTATTGTCTAGATTGATCATCGATTACTAAATTGTTTTGTTGAATTTATTATCTTTAAATTAATCAATCATTTAATGGCCTTTAATTTGCCGAATATGCTGGAATGCGATAGCCTTAAAATGCCAATTTATTGAATACTGGATATCTTTTAATTCATTATTATTATTATTATTATTATTATTATTATTATTATTATTGTTATCTTTGTTGTTGTTGTTGTTGTTGTTAGTCTACGCTATCGACAGATCCATATTTTGTATTATCTGCAGCATTTTAGTTAAACAGGAATGCTCTTTTGTGTGTGAATGTGGAAATAATCTAAATTATTTTTTTTTCTGCTTATTTTAGAACATTGAAGGAATTTCCTTATTTTGATGATAGTTTTTATTAGGTTTAGATTTTGAAGATGTTGAGAACGAAGTTGATTGTTGTTAAGTTCGCAGTACCCCTATATATGGAAAAAAGAAAGAATGAAAAAAGAGTAAGAAATTAGTAAAAGTGAGATTATATAAGTAGAAAATAACAATTAACAGCTAAAAGAAATAACTAAAAACAGGAAGTAAAAGGTAGCAGTGTATGAATGTACCTTTAAACAAGAGTACTCCAACCCCAGAATATCGGTGATAAGAAAATCCGATTTATGTATACCAGTAATTATGGATCGATTGCGAGCATAAATTTACCTTTATTTTAATCTTCAACTATCCCTTCGAGCCGTAGTTAATTGTGCACCGTTCACAAAATAATCCTCTGACGGAAGAACTAAACAAAATTGGAGAGGAAAATTTATACCAAACTTCGAAGGATTTATTTCTCTTACTTTACTTTAAGGGCTGTATTCCTGGTCCTATCATACAGGGAAACCCTGTGCTTTACAGGACCTGTAAGATCTGTTTGTGGTATACATTCTTTTGCATTTAGCGTATCACACAGAGTATACACATTATGAAAAAAAAAAAATTCTTCTTGAAAGCCTTATCATCTTCAGTCTTTCGGATGTTTAGTGGGGGCTTATTGTATAGTCTCGGGGCCACATATTTTGTCCAAAGTATTTTTATATTGAATTATTAGTGTATCATTTTATTGTATAATTTTCATTGCTAATATCATGATATACATTATGGCATTGGTGACGTCTATTCAGCATTTATTATAAAACTTTCTTGGTATAAGGTTGTCATACAATTTGCCGCCGCCCCCCCCCCCCCCCTCCCCCCCCCACCCACCCCGAAGACAATCTCAGTTTTGTGTAACAATAAAAAAGTTGTTTACTAACTTTAATGCGTGGCATTGTTGTGAACTTTTACTTTGAAGAATGGAATGTCGCATTGATTGGCTGTGGGTTAGGAGAATTTTCTCTTCTTTTATATAAAAATCCATTTTAGCGGTGCCTCATGCGTCTATATATATATATATATATATATATATATATATATATATATATATATATATATATATATATATATATATATATATATATATATATATTGCAATAATATATTTTAGTAGAGAAAACAGGAAGACGAGGAAAGAATCAGTCCAGTCATTGTTGATTGTGGGTGTGTTGGAATGTTGCTTGAGCTGTCGGTCGAGGAAAATAATCCGTTCTGGTGGAAGAGAAGAAGTCTTTCCTTTTGGTCTGGCAATTCTCTGGCTCTCATTTTCATTGTAATCCTACATAGCCCAATATGTCTTGGGTTAGAGTTCCCTTGCTTGAGGTTACACTCGGGCACATTATTCTATCTAATTTCTCTTCCACTTGTTTTGTTAAAGTTTTTATAGTCTATATAGGAAATGTTTATTTTAATGTTACTGTTCTTAAAATATTTTATTTTTCCTTGTTTCCTTTCCTCACTGGGCTATTTTCCCTGTTGGGGCCCCTGGGCTTATAGCATCCTTCTTTTCTAAATAGGGTTGTAGCTTAGCATGTAATAATAATAATAATAATAATAATATATGTGGCACAAAAGTTTTTTTTTTTTTTTTTTAAACCACTGTTAGGCCATAGTTGCTTCGGTTTATGCCTTTTACTTTCCAATCGTTTCCCCCGATCTCATTTGATTATTATTTTCCTCTTTTTAATTTTACTTTGCAACAAGTTTCATCCCATATCCAGGAGTAAATCCTAAAAGCGATTCTCAAGAGACCATAGAGATGTGCGAGTGTTTTTATTTATTTATTTATGATATCATTTATATTATTATTATTATTATTATTATTATTAATATTACTATTGGAGAGAATCATCTCCGAAAGAGTAGAATTTGTCATTATGAAAGATTCTATTTTTCTTTCAATTTCGACATCATCAACTTAGAAAAAAATCTGCCTCGTTAGATAAGAATTCATTCACCTCGGAAATCTTGGATTTTCTCTTAACATAACAGAATTCCTCTTAAATATAAAAGTATTCTTATCTCATAATAAAGAATTTCTCCTAAGCGAACCCCCTCTGACTCCCCGTGGTCCTAGCTTAGGTGGGGAAGTGTTTGCGCGCTGATAATGTGTGTACAGAGCATATTTAAAGGACACAGGTGTACATGTTTTGTTTCTAGGACATACCGCAATGAAGCGTCCCTCGCCGCTGTCGAACGTGTATGACCTTTAGACCTTTAAAATGAGAAGGAAATCTTATCGGGTCTTAATATCTTTCCTGTTTATTTTCTTTTTGTTTTCTTATTTACAATATTCTCTTGTCAAACCTAAAACTATAAGGTGTCTTCTGACGATAATCTTAAATCTTTAGTGAAGAGAACTTGGTAATTAGTATTTAAGTTCTCCCGATCTCTGTGAATTTATAGTTGTTTTCCTCTTTTTATCCTTTCTATTCATGTGGGTGC
>NC_090726.1:67015076-67035076 GCF_036898095.1 Palaemon carinicauda | reverse complement strand
ATATTGCAGGTTGGGAAGAATCTTTGATTTTCAACATTTTTATTTGTGATGTCTCTTAAAAATCATTTTTTGGTAATTTTATTCTTTGAGTAATCTGTCCTCTATCCATCTTCGTTTTCATAGTAAGTCAGACATCCTTCGGTGTGCAAGGATAGCATAGTGCAGGCTAAACACAGGACTGGGCAAGACAAGCTCGAATAGAGGTGTGCACATTGAAAAGCGGTGTTTGCACTCTCTCCCTCTCTCTCTCTCTCTCACTCTCTCTCTCTCTCTCTCTCTCTCTCTCTCTCTCTCTCTCTCTCTCTCTCTCTCTCTCTCTCTCTATGTGGTAAGTTGATTCTGAATCTGACTCTTACTGGCCGATATTATCGGCGAAGTCGGTTTGGATAAGTAAGCATATTAAGAAGCGAAGTAAATCTGGAGAATTTAATCCAACAATTGAATGTTTTGCCAGGATCTGGGAACTACTTTCGACTATGTACACAAGGATTTGATGAAATGCAATCTTATTTTCATTTTTTTTTTATTCATGCCGTTATTTATCTATTCGGACAGTAATTGTTTGCTAGCTCCATACCTCAATACTGTGCCTGTCATTTATGTGCTGTTTTTCTTCTAATTGGTGAAGTAAAAATTCTTATCCATACAAACTTGCTTAGTAATCTCAATTAATTTTGTCATTTACCCTATAAATGCAAATTTTGAATTATTATTATTATTATTATTATTATTATTATTATTATTATTATTATTATTATTATTATTATTATTATTATTGCAGGAACTGGTAGGGGTAACAGTTATCATCGAATAACAAAGTTTCGCAAATAACAAATTAAAACAAAATTAATGTTCTTGATATACATTTACCCCTTTTGATGGTTAATTCGTTTTGATATTGCTGAATTTCTTGTGTATGAGTCCATTGACCTATTGACAAGTGGTACGAATAACATAAAAATAACAGTTTCAATACTGCATGACGCAATCCTAAGACTATTTATTGCCCTGATATAAGCTTGCTTATGTAAATTAGGTATTTACTACCCAGCCTATGTTGACTCCTAATAACAAGAGTACTATTTACAGACCTTTCCTTTCATTAAGATATGCTAGCATGTTCCCTTTCATTTCAAGATGGTTACTTTATTAATGAATATCGTAGCACTCTAGAACTAGAAACTTGAATGTGAATTCAGGCTTTTAATGTTTCCGGATTCTTTTCCCATTAAATATATAATTTGTGTGTGGTGATGAAGTGTTAATTTTATAATTATTCGTATTAACATTGATCACATAATAGTCTATGCTAATCCTCCCATTGGAATAAACAATGTATCGTCTCCTCTCTCCGTCCATTAATCCAAACGTACCCAAGAGGCAAGAGAAATGATGCACCATGTCCATTGTACAACCACAAATGCGTGTTTACTTTCCTCCAAATTATTCGTTTTGAAACATTCGTCAACAACCGGTGCAAATTGGTTCCCAAGAATGCTGCCATTGCCAGAGGTTATAGTTTAAGTATAGCTTGGATTCATTGTGGAGTTAAACTATTTGTATCCAAATTTTTATGTTTCAATTTTGTTATTTGCATTAAACCTTGAAAACTGACGAATTCGAAGAAAGAGCTTTAACATTGATGAGGCAATAAGATCTAAATTGGAAACCAATTTGCCATGGCTTGACTATTTAATAGTTATCATTTCAAGTAAAAATAAATCTTAGAATTTTAGAACTTCGGGCTCTATTATATGTTAAACAATTGAAGGCAGCTTTGCCGAAACATGAGTAGATTTTTCCTAAGACTAAATGCTCATGAGTGTATGTGTTGGATGACCAGATTTGGTTTAAACAATTATGAAATAAAATAATAACAATATATGGTGAAAGTCAAAGTTATGACATTGCAACCTGCTTGGAGAGATAAAAGTGGTATGAAAAGGAAAAAGATTAAAACTAAGTAAGAACAGATAGATGCGTATCAACAATAAAGATGGTAACCATGTAATAAATTCCAATTATCAAGTGCTTATATAAACTTATGAAACGAAACATTCACATCGGACACAAAGAAATACGGTGATGATCAAGATCGTTGCATAACAAGAGCGCCTTAAAAACAACAAAAGAATCCTCACATTATCCAAACCTAACGAATATCAACAAACACGAAGCTTCTTAGAAGTTGCTTCCGGAAAGTGTTACTAAAACAAACTAAATACCTGTTAATGATCATTGTTGTTTACAAGGGATTATGTACGTTATGATCGATAGCATAACAAATTATTAATGCCTCTGTGGCCTTTTAAGATTGAGTGAATTTGCTTCATAAATTTCCAAGACCTTTCGGATTTGGGGCACGGGGTACTGGTGAGACATTTTTAAGACCTTTTATTTCCAATAAGTTACCTTAGCGTTACTGTAACAACCTAACGGAATTTTAACTACGCTTGCAGCTGTATGACCTTTACACTTCGCTCAGTATCTTGTATTAACTACTTTATAACCTTCGTGACTAGCTGCTGTAGCTTGTTTTTCGAAACAACTACTCGTACGTAACAATGGTTAGTTATAATTTTGTGACATTTAAAGTCACCTGATGAGAGAGAGAGAGAGAGAGAGAGAGAGAGAGAGAGAATGATGGGGAGGATATAGGATTACCTCTCAGAGTGATAGAGGTTACAGGAATGGTTTCGTCTGAACTGACGAAACTTTTGAGTAGTAATCGGCAGTAATGGGGGTTAGTAACAACCATACTGCCATTATTCTCTCTTTGGACTTAAATGCAACTAAAATTATGAAATAATTTAAACTAATTGTATTTTCAGATTTTCTCCCCTTAATTTGAGTCTCTCTCTCTCTCTCTCTCTCTCTCTCTCTCTCTCTCTCTCTCTCTCTCTCTCTCTCTCTCTCTCATATGCATTGTGTGGGGTTGACTGAAGAGTTACCTGTCAACTTTTTCCGCTTCTTTCTTTTGGGTGGGTGTATTGCAACAACGGCTCATTTTCACAAAGAGTTCTTGACTGGATCCCGGTTAACCGGTTGTTATACCGGTCAGTGGAAATCATTCAGTCCGCTTCATCAGCTGCCTTTGCGACAAACACATTGTTTATACCTTTGCTTCACAAATTTCTGTTTTGTTTTCTTCCTGTGCTTTTTATATATTGAAATTCTGTACTAATGATGATTTTGTTGCCGATTAGTATCTGTAAGTATTTTTATTGCTGTTGTTCATCATGAACACAAATGCATAAGGTGGGGAACGCCGAGAGAGCAATGCATTCACGCCTTGGAAGATTTATAGCAATAGGAAACGGATAGTTTTCATCAAAGAGTGGATAGGCAACCTGATTTCCTTATCTTGCCCATTTATGAAAATCAATAAAAAGGGTATTATCATGATTATTATTACTTGCCAAGCCACAACCCTAGTTGGAAAAGCAGGATGCTACAAGCCCAGGGGCTCCAACAGGGAAAGTAGCCCAGTGACGAAATGAAACAAGGAAAAATAAAACAATCTAGGAGCAACAACAACACCAAAAGAAATATTTCCCATATAAACTATAAAAAACTTTAACAAAACAAGAGGAAGAGAAATTAGATAGAATAGTGTGTCCAAGTGTACCCTTAGGTACGAGAACTCTAACCCAAGACAGTGGAAGACCATGGTACAGAGGCTATGGCACTACCCTAGACTAGAGAACAATGGTTTGATTTTTTTAGTGTCCTTCTCCTAGATGAGCTTCTTACCATAGCTAAAGAGTCTCTTCTACCCTTACCGAGAGGAAAGTAGCCAATGAATAATTACAGTAGAAGAAAAATAAAGTCTGTTACTTCCTCACCCAGATATAAAAATGCAATCTAATTGGAAGGAAAATTAATGGAACGTAATTCAACTTTCTCCCGTAGAACTTATGGAAACAGGCACTGAGAAGAGGGGACTGTAGTACCTGCTGTCCTTTTCTTTCCCCAGGCTTGAAAAATTATTATTATTATTATTATTATTATTATTTAAGTTACAACCCTAGTTGGAAAAGCTGGATGCTATAAGCCCAGGAACTCCAACAGGAAAGAATAGGAATACAAAAGGATGGGAAGAAAACAAGAAACCCTTGATGTCCCTTGGCTTTACATACATCAAGAAAAGTGGGAAACAGACAGTACAGACGGGGAAGGGATTCGTGTTCCTTTCTCACTAATACATTTAGAAAACAAAGAAATTGATTGAAAAAGTGCAGACCAAATCCGTTTTCTCAACGAGACTTATAGGAATTAAAAAATAAAAGATGTAGGAAAGAAAGATAGAGACTCAATATTTTTTTTCACCAAGACGAGAAAAGGCCAACAAAATGAATGGAGGAAGTGTAGAGAACTATATCATACGTCCACTAAGGCATGAAAAAACTGTGTGATCTATTGAAGGTAGATGGAGACCAAAATCCATTATTTCAACAAAACCTTAAACCAAAGAAATGAATGGAAGAAGGGTGAAGAATAATGTCTTTTCTTCATCAAACATGGAGAAAACTGAGGAACGGATTGCATAAGGATGGACACCATAACATTTTTTCTTCCAAGACCTGAAGAGGACAAAGAAATGGAAGAAAGAAGGGAGAAAAACAATATATTTCCCACTCCGAGACTTGGAGAAAACTATGGAATGGATGGAATAAGGATGGAGACCACAATCTTTTTCAGCATAATCTAAAGTTATACTTGTACTTAATCATCTAATTAGTAGTACAGTCATATATTAACGTGTTCGTGTTGAGAGGAGTGAGTGATGATGACTGCCCAGATTTTGAATGTTATTCAAAACGATTTCATAGGTACTTTTTCTATAATATTATTTGTTTCTTAGCAACGCTCAAGAGTAATTTGTATGCCCTTATATAAATGGATATATATTGGTACTGTTTTTGTTTAGTATCTAGTTGTGTGAATTCATTTATTCTTTTTTCTGCCCCTCTTATCAAATTAGTATATTTCTTAAATTTTTAGTTTTATTCGTAATGTTCTATATATTTAATATTTTCTTTACTTTGATAGAATAACTTAAATGGATTGATAAATCTTACCTTAATCCTATAAGCAGACTTTTAGAATTAATTGTATCCTAAACTTGTGGTGGCCTATTGGAAACGTCTCTGCCTGGTGTTTGCCGGAGTGGGGTTCGAGTCATGCTCAAACTTGATAGTTTCTTGTGGTGTCAGCAACCTTGCCATCCTTGCGAGCTAAGGATTGGGTGTTAGATCTACCTGCTGAGTCATCAGCAGCCATTGTCTGTCCCTCTCTGGTCCAAGAATGGGTGGACAGGGGGCTTGGGCGATGATCATGTGTATATATGGTTAGTCTGTCGGGCCTTGTCACTGTCCCTTGCCTCTGCCATTCATGAGTACCTTGAAACCTTTGATTATTTTGTCTCCATTTTATTTCCAAAAACGATTTCAGGAAGTGAAAGTTGTCGCAGAAATAATCTGTCGCTACTCATAGCACAGGTCACGTGACAAGTCAGGCTGTTTATTCAGCGAAACGTAAATCTCGACAAATTTAATTCAAGCAAAGATATTTCATCCGAATTAGCTGCAGTGAAAGTAGCAGTGTGTGCCAATTGTGTAAGGTGGCTTAGAAACAAAAGGTTAAGAATAACAGCCCCGGTTCTCGTTGATTGCAGCGCAGCTAACGTGGGAAAGCATTTCTGCGCAAGCACGCTGGTTTGTGCGTGTCTGTTTCAGATTGGCTAAGGTAGTCAAGTCGCTGAATCAGTAATATCTACTGTGTCAATTGTAAATTTTAAACGGGTTTAAGTTGAGTGGTTCTCTCTCTCTCTCTCTCTCTCTCTCTCTCTCTCTCTCTCTCTCTCTCTCTCTCTCTCTCTCTCTCTCTCTCAATTGGAGGCCCAAAAGAAATTAATTGAACCCGACGTAAATAAGTACATGTCTCGAGGGAAATGACATGCAATCCCGACATAGCTATTAGTATGTTATATTGGGATTTTTTTTTATTCATTTCATTCGTCTTCATCGCATTCCAAGATAATAAATTGCATAGCAAGAAAACTATTTGGTTGCTTGATGAATATGGTAACATAGCCAGTATTTATTCTTGTTTCGTTGTGTTTTCATCCTTCCTCGTTTTCCTAGACAAGACTATTAGGTGCATTAGTTTTGCCCACCGAAAATTTTCGTGGTTTTTTTTTTTTTTTTTTTTTTTTTTAAAGTATGCTGGAAGACCCACGTATCATTTGCAATAGTAAAATTCTCGGCACATGACCCCCGAGGGAACTGCGTTCTATCCTCGAGACGGGAAAGGGAAGGAACCGTATGGAATTGCCTTCGCCAATCTATTTACCACTGTCGTCTGTTTCTTAGTTTGTTTATTTCTTTGTGAGCAACATTGCACAAAAAACACTGTACCGATTTTAACCAAAAATTAAGTTACCCACATTACTTTGAAAATTGTCGCAATATTAAGTAAGTGGCAAATATTTTGATACGCGGAAAAATCCAATATATTTTGAAAAAAATACATCAAAATACCAGTACGCAATAGAGTTAAGAGCAAAATGAGACTGTTTTGCGTGGCGAATGCATGCAGTCTACTGGGTGTCCCTCTAGTTTCCTTTAAAATCTACAATAGAATGTCACTGCCTGGTAGTACATTGTGTACCTATTAGATAGTGGAAATAGTTGTTGAAGATGCCTTGGCCCTTGTGGATAATGCTTTTGAGAAGCCCTTTGATTAAATAGGCGATTATGGGTCTTACCTAAGTGTGAGAGGTGATTCTCATTCTAACATGGTGAAATTATTCGTACATTAATGATAACGTACTCTCTCTCTCTCTCTCTCTCTCTCTCTCTCTCTCTCTCTCTCTCTCTCTCTCTCTCTCTCTCTCTCTCTCTCATAGCGTTTTTACTTAATCCCTGTCGCACCATCTTTTTCCTACCCTTTCTTTACGATTCCTATTTGATTATTTCCTATGTATTCTACGAAACAAATTCGAGTCAATTTCTTTCCTATAGCGTGTACCAACCGTGTGTCACACAATTGTACATAATTCCTTTTTTTAAATATTGACAATGTTACAGAGGAGAAAAGCAGACATGAATTTTCATGTTCGTTTTAGTGCAAGGGAAGAGCGAAGATACAAGCATAATATATACAAAAGGAATTATGTACAATTGTGTGACACACGGTTGGTACAAGCGTATAATATTTCTCGTTTTCATCTTATATATCTGCCATGTATTCGACCTTCTCTTCCTCTCTTTCATATCACTGCTACATAGCTGGATACATAGGAATCTTTTCAACTTCCTATATATGTTAAACACTGTATTTTCTCTTTTTCCTATCTTCTTTTTAACAGATTCTCTCTGTTTTTATGTGTACACATCCCCTCTTTTGCCTTGTAGGTGTTATTTCTATCTATCTATCTATCTATCTATCTGTCTATCTGTCTGTATGTATACCTATAAGCATATCTACTGTATCTCAATCTTTTTTTGGCTGGCTTTTATATACGACTACCGTTTATCACTATATCTATCTGAACTCCG
Source organism: Palaemon carinicauda (assembly GCF_036898095.1). Taxonomy (NCBI): domain Eukaryota; kingdom Metazoa; phylum Arthropoda; class Malacostraca; order Decapoda; family Palaemonidae; genus Palaemon; species Palaemon carinicauda. The sequence continues at coordinate 67,027,514 of NC_090726.1, read as the reverse complement.
TTTTGGATCCTTTTACATTTAAGTTTTGGTCTACATGTATCTATCTATTCATCTAATCTACTACAAATGTACTCCTGTCTCCGCAAAGCCGCCTTAGTACTCCCCAAACACAGGATACCGATTAAATCCTTAAACCGTCAACTTTCGCAAGAAACGGCGATTCCATGTCGTATATTTACGACCAGAGACGGACAAGGGTTAAAAAGAGAAGCGTCAGTTTTTATTGGCCGTTAAGTGCAATCTTAATCATTTGTATCAATGGGCTGAACCATTAGATAAATCAAAGACGGGGACCAGGTGAAAGTTACGGGGAGAATACGGATTTGAGAGAGAGAGAGAGAGAGAGAGAGAGAGAGAGAGAGAGAGAGAGAGAGAGAGAGAGAGAGAGAGAATATCTCTGCACTGAAGATTTCATAAATATTACTATAGGATTTATAAACATTTGTTCATACCGCTAACCGTTGATTAAAAGCGATCGACCTATAGCAGGTGTGACTATGCAGAATATATTTCATCTCTATGATTAAGGTATCTTTGGGGGGATTTTATTTGGAAGCTCTGGCAGTTTAATGGGAGTTATGGAAAATTTTCTTAATGTTGGACAAAGGCAAGGTTAGTGAGTATATATGCAGTATATATGTATACATATGTGTATATACATATACATACATATATATGTATATATACATATATATATATATATATATATATATATATATATATATATATATATGTATATAAATATAAATATATACACACACACACACACACACACACACACATATATATATATATATATATATATATATATATATATATATATATATATATATATATCAATGATATCAATACAAAGATGGGTACGCTTAAAGCGAATACTAATATTTCCATTTAGTAAAGAAGAGCTAGTTGAGATTTTACAAGCCCTTTTCTACCTGAATTTACACTGATAGTAAATCAAACAGTGTAATGAATCTGAAAAAGAAAATAAGATTTGGCATATTTTCTATATAAAGAACAAAATGAAATTCCTTCCTGTAACGTTGTGATCAAATGGCTCGGCTATATGATATATATTTTCTTCTGCCTGGTCCATGGTCGAAGAATTACCTTGAGGATGAATAGAAGGATTAGAGAAGCTTCATATGCATCAGCATATAATGGCTGTTATATACGACAGAGCTCGTGCATAAAATGAGTTTTGGAAGTGGAGAGGTTTGCGCACGATGACCTTCCGGGAGATTATAATTTCTAAGGAAAATGTTTAAAGTATACGTGAAAGCACTTGAAACATCGTCTTTTGAATATGCTTTATCGCATGTTTCGCTAATTCTCCGCTATCAAGGGCTGATCATAGATAAAATGAACAATGAACATATGGAATGAGATAATAGCCAATTGTGGGATATAGACAGTGCCATAGTATAATAAAAAGGATGAAAGATTCATCAAATGTAGACAAAAGAGAAGTTGTTTTTTAGGAAAAGATCAGTAATTCTGAATGCTTGAGATTACTTAAGTAAGATGTTAAGATTATATAATATCATGTATGATGTGCGACTTAAGTCTGGTCCCTGTAATAAAAAAAAAAAAACCTGAATGGGAGGAGGATGGAGGCCTCTGAATGCCTCTTATACAGGTCCTATAGAAAAGTCAGTTATCTGCTTCTCTCACTCATTCAGTTGCTTATATAACCTCTCAGTACTTTACCTTTAGATATCCCATGTTGTTCAAGTTCGAAATTGTGTATATTGGGCATCCACTTGCACTTTTTTTTCTCATAGACTAATGTTTTAGTAGAAAGTCACAACTATTTAAGTGCCTGAATTTTGATGTCTTTACTTATTTCATTTAGCTTAATATACAATGTTTCCATTGATTCCTTTTTCTTGCACACAAACACACACATTTCCCTAAATTGTACAGCCTGTCCTCTGCATTTAACTTGATTTGGTAGCACTCCTCAGAATTATTATTATTATTATTATTATTATTATTATTATTATTATTATTATCATTATTATTATTATTATTCATCTATAGATACATACGATCATGTATGTAATTTCTTGGTAATTTCATGGTTTTTGTTGCAATGATCAGTGATTACTAATTTAGTTCTTCTTTACTCCTTCAAGTAATTTACGTACTTGAATACGTACAGTATTTGTGAACTATCCGCTGCAGATATACGGTCTCTAGTGTCATCCATTCGGTTATGTCTGTAACTGTTCTTTAAGCCTTTGTGATGAGGATCTTTCCCTTGATTTGTATGGCGAATCTGTGATAATGTAATGCGAGTATTTGTACAATGTTGCTGTCGTTGTGTTTTTAAGTGAGTGATTTGTGTTTTCAATCTTGTAAAATATCTTGATGACAATTTTGTTCGTTCGAACCTTCTGAGACTTGATGCTTTGTTCAGCTCGTCGACGTTATTTTGAACGGATGTTCTTGCTTCATTATCAGATCTGGGACCATTGATTTCTCATTTCGATCGTTGCAATACTATTTCAACCTATAATCTGATAAGATATAGTTGTGCTCCAAAATGTATAGGAGTCCTCGTGTTAGAATTATTTCATATTAATGTAAGTTTGGTTTTTGCTCATATTTGAATATGGGATCTTTTGGATTTAAATTATCTTTGCTAGGCTTTGCTAAAAATAAAATTTCTATCATTTTTTGGTAGTTTAGGATAATACTTAATGGCTGTGATACTATTGTGAATTTTTTTGCTTTTATCTTGACTTATCTTTGAAGTATCTGATTTGGATGATTCCATTGCTGCCGATGCCCGGTTGGATTTTACAGATATATTTTTTTTACTTTACTATATTGAGAACGGCTTTTATGGTGATCCTTGTGAAGGAATATCCTTCTGTTTACAATTTGAAGACTGGATTTTATCTCTGAAAACTAGTTTTTGATCGATTGTGCTGCTGTTTCTTAATTGTTTCCGTTGATTTTAAAGAAATACTTTGTTTCATATTTTGCACTTGTAATCAGCTTGTCTTTGTGGGTTGGTGATGTGTTCTTGGTCCACAATCGTCAATCATATCAATCCAGATGTCTTTAACTGGGGGCCGGCTAAAAAACACCAAAAAAATCATCAACTCTGCAAATGATAATCGTTGCCTTAAGCTCTTAGAAATCCTGTGCAGACAGAACAAGAAGCAGGCGATAGATAAGGTAACGTAGGTGGATATTCCTCTGTCCCCCGTTTATATGAAATAGTCTGGTAACCAAATTGGTGCCAAGCATCCACGTAAATGAACAGTTAAGCCATACCATCATTCATTGCAGAAAGAAGCCTTGCCAACACCTTTAAATTCATACCAATTTTCCCACCTCCCTGATGCATGCCCTTTATATCACCGCCAATGGAGGATCCTTGAGAAGGTCGATCTGGTTGCATGAGAGAGGTTAAGCCTCACTGGGCCTCTAGTGACTATCCTAACAAATGAGGCATCCCAGCTCCTAATAAAAGTGTAGCATGCAATTCAGTGTCCCAACTTTGATCCCGCTACCTACAAGTAGATACAGACCTAATCATTTCAGCTTCACGAGTTGCTCCAGAAATAACAGCCGGTGATATCATAAGCTGAGCTTAATCTAAAACTACCACTTTTTTATTGTATCTGTGATCGTGTAAAGCTGAAAGAGAGAAAATTTAGATTGATTAATAATAAAATACGACATTTCAAGGGATTTTTTATCCCTCTTGGACAAACATTACATTGCTCTCTGATAGGGACTGCAACTACTATATTGTTTTATTTCCTATTCATCATAATGTGATTATAATGAAAAGTACACAACTCAGTTTCTCTCTTTTTATAGGAAATAAATGATACACAAGCTTAAAGAACAGAATTTTTGTGTTTTATGTTATTTTACAAATATAAGAACAGTCGAAATAATATTTTCTTACCTTTACGAAGATCCATATAGAGTATATAATTTTCAATAAATTTCTGTCTCCCATTGGGGTTGCACAGAATGATCTTGATCTTTGAATTGAAATTAAAATTGATACTAACCGAGTCAAGGGCAGCCATAGAAGAAGTTGCACCCAAAGTAGCCGAGAAGCTGTTTAGTGAGACCATTGCCTTGCAGCAAGCGAGCCATCAGCTAATCCATTCCTGATTTCATATTGTTAGTATTAACTTGAAAAAAGCACCATGCCGTGTCTAAGAATCTTGGCTATTAAAATCCACTGTTAAAAGATACAGGGGGTTTCACACTTTTTACAAAGTAAGCTCCTGTATTTTTTAAACATACAACGTATATAACTGGGGATAATTAATACTCATTATTATTATTATTATTATTATTATTATTATTATTATTATTATTATTATTATTATTATTGTTATTATTATTATTATTATTATTATTATTATTATTATTATTATTATTATTATTATTATTATTATTATTATTATCCGTCAACGAGGTTGTGTTTTCGAGTAGGTTTATTTATTTATTTGCTTATTTGTGCGTGAACAGGATTACGTCAAAACTACTCCAACGGATTTTGACGAAATTTTCACCACAGATAGATTTTAGGTCATGGACGAGCCTATTAAATTTTGGAGATGATCCGGATTCGGAACCGGATTCCAGATCCGGATTTCTATTTTTTGCCATTTTAAAGATAGCGTTAAAACAAATTGACAGATTTTGGCGAAATTTCCACCACAGATAGATCCATTAACCTTTGGCGGAGGTCAGAAATTTTTGATTGCTCTTGTTATTATTATTATTATTCAGTCCAAACGTAAAACATGATGAGGCCTAAATAGGAAAAACAAAAATTTATTAGAGAAAAAAATATAAAATACTGAGAACATTCTTTCACTTCTCAACCAGAGTACAATTGTATCTCTGCTTTCATGTGTCTATTTATATCAAATTTTTCAAGTGGGCGATGTATTGTTGTCTAGTAGATTAACCACACCTCATTGTTTTCTCTATAACTTTAGAACAAATTTACGAAAAGTGAAAGTCAGAAATCACCTCGTAAGATACACTGCAAATTGAAAACTCTCCTTTCATTCCATCTAATTAACTCAGGATAGATAAGAGGCATTATACTTGTTACGTTTTTAGGGATGTTTATATTCAGACGTTTTGGAGATAGATTTGCTCAGTAGCGAATGGCTTGAGAAAATTCCGTCTTTGCTTGGAGCAAGAAGCAAACTCATGAAAAGACAAAATGAATCTGATGCTTCATGGCCATCCTTATTAGTTGTGACGTCTCAATATTACTCGCTTTATTGGTAGTGAAAAGTTATCTTTCTCAGTCAGACTTTCCTCGTGTTTAGTTAAAGTACTCTCTCTCTCTCTCTCTCTCTCTCTCTCTCTCTCTCTCTCTCTCTCTCTCTCTCTCTCTCTCTCTCTCTCTCTCTCTCTCTCTCACACACATTGTCAATATGTAATGTAATAAGGATTTTCAGTCCTTTAACTTTTAGATATCTTTAAGCAGACCTTCTTTTCTTTTCAGGTAAGGAAGTCGCCGTTTCCGTGTCATTTTGATTCTATCACAGTTGGTAAGTAAATGCAGAGTTTATCATCATTCTGATTTTTTGTAGAAAATAGGATAAATAAGATTCTTATCCATACCACTGAAAATTTTCATACGGGAAAAACGATTCCCTCTTATTCTTTGGACCCAAATACCTCTGAATAGTGTGGGTCGCTGTCCTACTTTTCACCCAATATGAAATGATCATTTCGATTGATATTGTATTTTCATTGTTTGGTTACTTAGTGTTATTTCTTTGCGTTTTGATTTATTCAATACGGTAGGTTATTAATTTTATTAATTTTTTCTACCTCTCATACCTTATTCACATGCTTTTGAAAAATTTGCACTTTTTTTTTTTTTTTTTTCAGAATATCAGTTGTTCGGTCTTCCTTATTCTATCGATAATCCGATGAAGGGAATTTAAATAAGTATATTCTTTATAAAAATGAAAACTTCATGAATAAAGTTTTAGTTTAATCCCCATTTTCATTGTTTATTGTATAGTTCAATATCCAATTATGTCGTTTCAAGGATCCAGTTTCCTTGGATTCAAGGCTTTTGCAATTAATATGCGACTTTGTAATCACAGTTATGGCTATCTACTTATCATTAGAGGTAATGTCATTAAAATATAATGACAATTTTAATTCCTAACGAAGTAATTTAGTTATCTTGCCAGGGTCATGCAAGATAGTGATGTTCGTGCCGTTTTTTTTTTTTTTTTTTTTTTTTTTTAATCTTGACATAAAGGGCTATGTTTACCTTTCATCATTCATCTTTCAATCGACCTACATCAGGCAAGGCGTATAAGAATGCCCTTTTAACCAGAGTGTTCACAAGACATGAAAAATGAGAAGAAGAATTTTGTTTTTGTAAAGACGGGATTCCTACCTTTCTAGGTAGTCTAATCTTGGATGATCTATTCTAAATTGCTTGCAATCTTTTCCTTTCAACGTAACAGCTACGATAACAGAGAAGTTGGTACATTTTGTTGATCTCCTCAGATAGGCTATGTCATCATAAACATGTTTGTTTACCGATCTGCTGAATTTTCAAATAGCATTCTGAGAGAGTACTGTAAGTAGAAGCGTTTCATCCAAAAATGCGAAAATGTGGGGGAGCGTAGTTCGTATTATGAGAATGAAGCCACGCTGGTAGTAATTCCTCGTTGAAGTGACAGAAGCCACTTGTCCCCTGATTGCATAATGTTCCTTACACATATCAGCGCCGAACCTCACACGCATAAAGAAATCATTTATTTTTATCCTGAGATTCCAGTCCTTGTTAATGTTCGTTCTCCAATTTCTCTCCCAATTTATACTATGATTTTGTAACAGAATTCTCTGTTAATTGCGCATTGGAGAATTAGAAAAGAAGATTTCTTACCGGTCCAGCAGTATTCATTTGCATATTGCTATCTTTATGTGTGCAACATTATTTTTTTTTCCATTGCTGTGGTTTATTCTCATTAATTTTGCCGTGGGCGTAACATTTGGCCCAATCAGTGGGGATCAGGTTGTTTTTACAAGCTACTGGAGTGCAGTGGACGTTTTGCACTACTGAATTTTCTTCTTATTCCTGTGTTTTACGCCTTTTATCCAAAGGTTTATTTATTCACTTTTGCAAAACCTCTAATGGGGACTTTTACTTGGAGTAAATCGCGATCATGATGAGAAAATTTTTTTGAAGCTTTTGGGACTGCGATCATAACCGTTATTAAAGTTATTGATGAAACGAGATTGACACCGTTGATGTTTATGGTCAAGAGACCGAAAGACCAAAACAAGTGGATATTTGATGAGTAAACCGAAAATCATGAAGAAATTAAATTTAGCTGGGTAGGTAAAATCCGTTACGCATCTAAGAAATATCCTAGGCTTAAAATGAAGGTAAAAATTATCTATAGAAATTGTTTGCGATTAACTTCTTTAGATTAACCTGGAAAAATCATTATGTTGGAACACCGTATAATGTCACGAAATACTGAAGACCATTTAGAAAATACATTTGCATTGTCATTAACAGTTGATATTAATCTTGTCTTGCGTAAGGTTGAGGAACAAAAATAAAGTACAATAAAAGATGGGAAGCAAATCCATGTACATTTCACATCTTATCTATATTTTTGTAATTACTCAAGGGCCTTGTTGTTTGATATTGTTCAGAACAAGATTAATGCAGCTCTCATTAACAATGCAAAAGTATTTCATACTTATCCTTCAGTTTTTTGTAACTCATAGTTGGACAAATTTATTAAATTTCTATTGATAAGTTTAAGTTAGCATTTGATATTCTAAAACCAGCTGCAGGTAACTTGTTCTTGGAATTGCTCACAACTGATTATTTTTCTTTTCTTTTACATGAAGTTGTCTTACGTTTAGCAATCATAGCAAAGAAGCCAAAAAGATTTTAAACCTAAAAAAGCAGCAGCAACAACAAAGGTATGCATTAGGATAGGTTTTGCTATCAGCAACAGGCCTCAGATAGAATATAAAGAAGGAAAAGTTGACATAACAAAATATTGAATAAAAAATTATGTTCCTAGGCACACACGCTGTGTTTTGTGTATCTTGTTATTCCTTGTTACCATAATAGAGCCTTTGATTTACAAAATATTATAACAGAGGATTTGACTCTCTCTCTCTCTCTCTCTCTCTCTCTCTCTCTCTCTCTCTCTCTCTCTCTCTCTCTCTCTCTCTCTCTCTCTCAGTGCAGTGAGCGACCATGCAAATGTATATTTAGAGGAAGGAAAACAAATGAAGAATATTATCGAAATTTAATTTGACAAATTCATATTGAAAAACATAGTGTGTCTTGGCTTTTTGTAAATGCTACATTAAAAGAATTCGCGCCCTTCTGTTGAAGGATAATTCTTGTTGTTCAGATTATGGTATTAATAGGAAATTTTATTCTTAAATGCTGATAATATGTATTTAATAAAAGATGTAATTTGAGTACTTATGGATTAGAGCAAAATACTATTTCAATATCAGTATCATCAGAACAAATGTCTCTGATACACATCTTGAAGGATTACCTTATTATTCTTGCAAAAAGAATGTAATAAACAGGTAATTGCAATAGGCCAAGAAACTCCACTCTAGTGCTAGGTTTTGATATATATATATATATATATATATATATATATATATATATATATATATATATATATATATATATATATCATCTCCTACGCCTATAGTCGCTAAGGGCTCAGTTTCGCCAGTTGTCTCTATCTTGTGCTTCTAAATCAATAATTCTCAATTCATCATCTCCTACTTCACGCTTCATAGTCTTCAGCCATGTAGGCCTGTGTCTTCCAACTTCTCTAGTGACTTGTGGAGCCCAGTTGAAAGTTTGGTGAAATATATATATATATATATATATATATATATATATATATCCAAATAAGCCATATATACTTTAGATATATTAATGTCTGGATTCTCTTAACGACCTCGGGATCAGAGCCCCAGGCGAAATCACACAAAGACAAGAGCTTGGCTCCGGCCGGGAATCGAACCCTGGTCGGCAAGCTTATATAGACAGTGACTAACCCATTTGGCCACGAAGAAAGATAAAAGTCAATGACAATTCTACTGTACTTATACCTGTCGAATTCAAGTATTTTGTACTTAGAATTGAAATCAACCCATCTTCACCATCGTAGCTAATTGGTAGTTTGTTACTTGGCATTCAATTAATGATAAATTTTGCACATTTTTACGTGTTTTTCATATTCAAATAAGCCATATATATTTTAGATATATTAATGTCTGGATTCTCTTAACGACCTCGGGATCAGAGCCCCAGGCGAAATCACACAAAGACAAGAGCTTGGCTCCGGCCGGGAATCGAACCCTGGTCGGCAAGCTTATATAGACAGTGACTAACCCATTTGGCCACGAAGAAAGATAAAAGTCAATGACAATTCTACTGTACTTATACCTGTCGAATTCAAGTATTTTGTACTTAGAATTTATCATTAATTGAATGCCAAGTAACAAACTACCAATTAGCTACGATGGTGAAGATGGGTTGATTTCAATTCTAAGTACAAAATACTTGAATTCGACAGGTATAAGTACAGTAGAATTGTCATTGACTTTTATCTTTCTTCGTGGCCAAATGGGTTAGTCACTGTCTATATAAGCTTGCCGACCAGGGTTCGATTCCCGGCCGGAGCCAAGCTCTTGTCTTTGTGTGATTTCGCCTGGGGCTCTGATCCCGAGGTCGTTAAGAGAATCCAGACATTAATATATCTAAAATATATATGGCTTATTTGAATATGAAAAACACGTAAAAATGTGCAAAATTTATCATATATATATATATATATATATATATATATATATGTATATATATATATAGATATATATATATATATATGTATATATATATATATACTCATACAATATACATTATATATATATATATATATATATATATATATATATATATATATATATATACTCATACAATATACATTATATATATATATATATATATATATATATATATATATACTCATACAATATACATTATATATATATATATATATATATATATATATATATATATATATATATATACACACATATATATAAATTCAGATAATTGTTTTTTTTCAGAAGAGAATTGTTGAAACTGAACTAAAGCTGTTTCATTTTCGTACGAGTACGAGAATTACCTTGCATTCTTTTATTTATACAGTATATATATATATATATATATATATATATATATATATATATATATACATACATATTTCACCAAACTTTCAACTGATCTCCACAAGTCACTAGAAGAGTTGGAAGGCACAAGCCTACATGGCTGAGGACTATGAAGCGTGAAGTAGGTGATGATGAATGGAGAATTATTGATTTAGAAGCACAAGATAGAGACGACTGGCGAAATCTAACCGAGTCTCTTTGCACTTTGCGTCAATAGGCGTAGGAGATGATATATATATATATATATATATATATATATATATATATATATATATATATATATATATATATTCCTACCTGAGTGGGGATACCTTAAAGTGGTGAAAGGGTTTGGTTATCGCCATGATCAGCGAAGCTGTATTAGTTAGGGCCACCCAGACGAAATCTCACACCATCACCAATCCGCACTGGCCAGATTGGTGATGAAAACTGGCCAAACCCCAGACATGAAATGACATGTCTGAGGCCTTTGTCCTGTTTTGGTGTTGATATATATATATATATATATATATATATATATATATATATATATATATATATATATATATATATATATGTAAACAGTATATATGAATATATATATATATATATATATATATATATGTATGTATATATATATATATATATATATATATATATATATGTATATATATATGTATATATATATATATATATATATATATATATATATATATATCAAAACAGGAAAGGAGAACTGAACAATTTAATTGGAGTTACTACGTTCGTCATATTACCTGACAGTTTCAATGAAACGAATGTGCTAACTCATTTGCGTATTTGTTTAATCTTATATGCTCGCTTAGATATGAATGTTCACTTATGGAAAGAAAAGTCTTATTTAAAGTTCGAATTTCTTCTGCTGTCTAGATGGACTGCTTTTAGATAAGTAGCTGCTCTCTCTCTCTCTCTCTCTCTCTCTCTCTCTCTCTCTCTCTCTCTCTCTCTCTCTCTCTCTCTCTCTAGCTGCAAGCATTGTAATTCACGTTAACTGGATGTTAGATAGAAACTAAGAAAAGTGGGCGCTTACAGTTATTCAACTGTCTTGATAGAACAGTGCCAGTCAAACCACAGAGGCAAACAAAAAGTCAAAAAAATGTCGCTTTGTCAGAGGGGATCTTTTATTATCTGATTAGAGTAATGTCTTCTTTGTGAGATTATGCTCCTTAAGGGATGAAGAAACGTCTCCTGTGGCGGTTTCTTTTCTTCTAAGCAGTTTGTTGTCGTCTTGGCTGAAATTTATGGCTTCATCTACCATGCAGAGTTGTCTCGTATTTTTTAGAATAAGTAGAATAAATTATTCTCTCAAATAAATAATAACTTTTGACTTTACTTTTTTCCGTTTCTAGAAGCTATTAATGCAAAGTAGAGGACATCCTTGAAATTTATATTTTCAATTTTAAGAATCCTTTGGATCTATTATTATATGGGATTTTTCAAGTGCATGGTGCGGAGCTTTTAAGTAAGTTTAATATTTATCGTAAAAGGTTTTTAAACCGTATTTTTTAGCGTCATTACCCACCATTTCTGTGAGCCGTTTTGCTATATAACAAAATCTATCAATGAAATCGCCTTACAAAATCAGGTTTCTTTCTCCCGCATCGTGAGCCATTTCCTTCGTCGCATCGTCTCCACTTCACTTCCTTTTGCGGTAATTCCATTCTTGTTCTTCCTACTGAAGGTTATCAGGATTTCAAGACTACAGATCAACCCATACTTGTCGTCGTTTGCTTGTCGCAGGGGGTCCTGTGTTCCCCATGTCGGGGTCCACACTCCTCATGGATGCCGGCTTTGAAAACACATGAATCTCGGGGTTTCTATGGTTCGTATCTTTAACTCTACGTTTATGGCGGGTTCAGGTGAATAAAGGTGATAACTATCATTACCGGAACAAAGTTAACGAACAAAAAGGCTTTGGTTTTATCAAAAATCTTAGTTTTATCTCGCTTCTCTATTTCCATTAATTTCTTTGTTGTACTTTAGTCTTATGCTGGCACAAGCATAAGAATTCAAGGTAATTCTCGCACATGTACGTAAATGAAACATTAGCTTTAGTTCAGTTTCAACAGTTCCCTTCTGGAAAAAAAAACTAATATCTGAATTTTTTTTTATCCTGTATAATGTGTATTTTCTGTTTAATCCTGCAGTTTATTTAGT
>NC_090726.1:66995076-67007576 GCF_036898095.1 Palaemon carinicauda | reverse complement strand
TTGCATTGTGTGTATTATTATTATTATTATTATTATTATTATTATTATTATTATTAGCTAAGCTACAACCCTAGTTGGAAGAGCAAGATACTATAAGCCCAAGGGGTCCAACAGGGAAAAATAGCCCAGTGAGGAAAGGAAATAAGGAAATAAATAAACGATGTAAGAAGTAATGAAAAATTAAAATGAAATATTTTAAAAACATTGACAACATTAAAACAGATATTTGATATATAAACTATTAAAGGTCTTATGTCAGGCTGTTCAAAATACAAACATATGCTGCGAGTTTGAACTTTTGAAGTTCTACTGATTCAACTACTCGATTAGGAAGATCATTCCACAACTTGGTCAAAGCTGGAATAAAACTCCTAGAGATCTGTGTAGTATTGAGCCTCTTGATGGAGAAGGCCTGACTATTAGAATTAACTGCATGCCTCGTATTACGAACAGGATGGAACTTTCCGGGAAGATCTGAATGCAAAGGATGGTCAGAATTATAAGAAATCTTATGCAACATGCATAATGAACTAATTAATCTTCCTAGCCTTATAACACTAAAAAAGAGAGAATGGTGCTATCATGCACACCCTCTATAACGTGTCTTGGCAAAGACATACTGTATATTGCGTTTCTAACCCCGACAAAAGTGTGAGATCAAAATCATGTGCTTTCTTATCATGAATTTTCACCTGGTCAGCGACTGTTGTTTCAGATGAATTTTCATCGAACTTTTCGTCAAAACACTTTTCTGAATTATCTAGCAATATGTCATGAGAGATTCTTGTAATATTTGTGTAAGTTTATCCATGTTAACATAATCGTCTTCAGCCCAAGACAAAGTCTCAAGTTTAATGGTCTATTCATACAGCATACCACTGATCAAAGCCGTTGTGTTCAGTAACGAATGTCCTTTCCCATCCATTAACTTCACACTTAAGAAAAGAAGTAACACTGCCATTATGTTCGGTCTCTGATCCGTATATAAGACGTATGTTTAAAAGGAATCTCAGGTTGCGCAAGAACATTATCTGAATGTAAAGCACCAAAACCAACATCGCCTTTAGCTCAATCCAAAACTGATTTTACTTCCTGCAATTTCAGACGAGATTCTGTTATCTTTTTCCTGTTGCATGAGCATCTATCCAATTAATCTAAGTTTCAGCCTTATGATTCACCTGATTATTGACTAACCCTTGAAATGGAAGCTAAGCACAAATCCTGAATATACGGCAGAGCATGAATCATATCTCTCTTTGAACTGGGTGCTCTAAAATCCTTATGCTTACCTTTATTTCTATCGGTCATTGGTTCGAGTCCTTGGCCGGGCAGAAATATTTATCATTAAAGGAATTTTCCTATGGCTTTGGGATCCCATGGTAGAGCGAATTAGATATTGAAGGGTAATTGTGACTTATTTGAAAAATTAAAATCACGAATGTTAATGATGAAATTATCATATGTATGTATGTGTGCATGTATGTATGTATGTGTATATAATGTATATATATATATATATATATATATATATATATATATATATATATATATATGTATATATATATATATATATATGTGTGTGTGTGTGTGCGTGTGTATAAGCGCATGCGATTGCGTTTTTGCTTGGTATGTATTATATATAGATAAATATTCAAGAGAGAAATATTTAATTCAGTGCCAGATTAATAATTTTCTCAACCAACTGTCATTACGGAAAATTAAAAAGCTATTAAAGGAAGTAAGAATGTTAATTAAACTCGAATTTGGCAATAACATGTCACTTTGTGGCCTGCAGATATCTTTATGTTAAAAATCATGTATTTTACACTTGCATCATCGTCACTTTCTGGTTTGAAATTTATGAGAATGACTTCCTTGAGCGTTATTCCGTTGTTGTGGTGCATGACAAAAACGTGACTTGGAATCGTGCTGTGCGTTTCTCGGTGCGTTTGCGAGCCTTGGGACATCGGTATCATTCTTGTCTAATGCTGGTATGAAGTCAATCCGGGTTGCCTGATAACTGTGCTCTGCTCACACACCTGACACTTGAATGGTTTGCACGAGGGAGAATTTGTCGGGATTTTCCGTTATGGGGCAAAGGAAGTAGGAAGTGGGATATGGATTTTGCAGTTTGCATTCAGACAAGGACATGTCAATAGGTCAGGGATGGACGATTTGGGGGATAGACGAAGGCCGAGGAACCTTCCGTTATTCCTCGCCTGTTTATGCATTGTCAACAGTCAAAGAACCGGTCTGAATGAATTAATGTTTGAATACTAGCCGAGCAGTTATTTCCTCTTCAGTGAGTTTGGTATAAAAAGAGAAAATGTCAAATATTTGGATTAGTAAATGGAGATGGTTTGGGCATGCTCTTCGCTCTCCCTAGGAGATATTAGTTCACCAAACTTTCAACCGGGTTCCACAAGGCACTAGAAGAGTTGGAAGACCCAGTCCTACATGGCTAAGGACTATGAAGTGTGAAGTAGATGATAATGAATGGAGAAGTATTGATTTAAAAGCTTAGGATAGAGACGACTGGCGAAATCTAACCGAGGCCCTTTGCGTTAATAGCCGTAGGAGGAGATGATGATGATGAATCTTATCAATATAATTAATTGCAGTTATTCATATAATCGTTATGACCCAAGGAGCAAGGTCATCCACATTCATTCATGTTCATACGTCATATAGCAGTGATATTAAGCTTTACAGTACTTGTGGCAGGACAGTGCTATGCCAGTGATAAATTTCATTTCATTCACGTTTGATTCGTAATATGTTTATTTGATATTGTGGTACCTTATGAGTGGGACAATTTCATGAGAGAAGAATCAGGTTATATATTTAACAATTGGTTCTTAAGTGGCTGACTTTTCTAGAATACCATTTCCATGCCAATATTGTTGTAAATGTTTACAACAATGTAAAGGCACAAGTGCAAGTATATTTATATACATAGTATGCACACTCTTTATTTATACATTTATTTATGACAGTTTTGTTCAGAATGTTGGCCAGATTATTATTATTATTATTATTATTATTATTATTATTATCATTCATCGTTGTTGTTAGTTGCATTAGAGAAACCATACTGAAACTTTTGCCTCTGGCAAACTTTAGAAACCTTGATAATAACCTTCGTATAAATAAAGACATCTTAGAAGAAATTCGTTATTAAAAAACTGTGCCAGTATTTTCTCTACCTATTTATATTACTACAATTTCTTTCTTTTTCTTAGCGACATTTTCTAGCGGTGCGTTTGCAGTTAGCTCTTTGTAATGGCAAATGAGTTATGTCTTTCCATTAAAGGTATTTCTTTCCCAACTTCAAAGGTTATAGAATAGATAAGGTAATGAAAGAAGAACGGCGCTGTTAGGCTAATAAAGGCGATATTGACATTCTAGTTCTTAAAGTAAGAAAAAGATACATTAGAAATTCGGGAAAATAGAAGCAGGAAGAATATTCCAAACCTAGGTATCAGATTGAAAGAAGCTGTCACTGACCCGTGTAATCCAATGATTACAGCTTTTTATTTACCATCATCTGGAATTCTGACAGTCTTGAGATTCATCCATTTAAGATTTCATGAAGCCTAAAATTCACATAGATTCCTGATTTGATTGAACGTTGAGTTTCAGAAGGGGAAAGGCTACACAGGATGAATTGATGTGTGCCTGCTGTTATACACACAAATATATTTTTTAGACTTCAATATTTTTAATATTATGAAAAAAATAAATTTTCATTGAAGAATCATGAAATTTTAATCTAGAAAACACTACACTGGAATTTCATAAAAAATATACCTATATGTTTTTCTTAGATTGATAAATTTGTCTTGAAATATATTTCATCCTAGTAAGTGTTAAATCAGAGATTTAACAAAACTTTTAATTTCATGAAACTGGATTTTGTGCAGTTTAAAATCGAATTATTTTACAAAACTTTGAATTTCCATAACCTTTGCACCATGAAACTTGGATTCTTTTTAAAACTCAGGATTTCACCAAACTTGGAATATCCGGAAACATTGTAATATATTCCATAAAACCAGGAATTTATAATAACTTGAGATTTTGCCAAACTTAGAATATCCGTAAATTTTACATTACATTCCCGAAAACTTAAAATTTCTTAAAATCTAAGATTTTAACAAACTTAGAACATCCATGAACATTGCATTGTATTCCACAAAATTGATTTTTTTCATAACTTAATATTTAATTTTCACCAAATTTTGAATATCCTTTTATATTGCATTAAACTCGGCAAGTTTTGGAATTTCCCCAAACTTGAAATATCCATGAATATTGTATTTCATTCCCTAAAACCTAGAAATTTTTGTAACGTAGAATTTAACTAATTGAAATATCCGTAAACATTGCATTCTATTCATTACAAAGTTTGGAATTTCTTCCAGACTAGAATTGCAGCAAACTTGGAATATCCACATATATTTAATTCCATCCTCTTAACTGGAATTTCCTATGAATTGAGTTTTCACCAAATTTGGATTATCCTTAAACATTTCATTCCATTCCTTAGTAATTGGAATTTTTTTATAATTTAAGACTTTGCAAAAATTGGAATATCCGTAAATATTGCATTTCATTCCACAAAACTCTGATATTCTTTCAACTTGAGATTTCACCAAACTTACAGTTTTTGTAAACATTGTATTCCACACAGCTTTAAATTTCTTTAAAACAAATTCCAGATACTCCCAAAGTTTTTTAAGATCTAAACTTGAAATCTCAAAGAAAATATTTCACCGGACTTGGAATGTTGGCATAAAGTGATTAGAATCTCAAATAGCAGTAGACATATTATATGAAGATTGTAATCTCAAAATTTACGGCTATTTCAAGAAGTTATGAATTCACCTTAAATTTGCCTTGATACTTTGGATTTCATAAGAATCAAGTAAAAAAAATCATCTTACATCTGGAATATGATGAAAAACGCTTTATTCCCAAACTTAGCATTTCGTTTAATAGCATTCCATCTTCGTAGGGGGCTAATGCCGTCAGTGCACCTCAAACAGTGCACTGTAGGTATTATTTACAGGCCTTTATACAGTTCTTTTGGCTCCCGACTGCGCTTACCAATAGCCCTCTCTGCTATCTTTTCCCGTCTCCTATCTTCCATCTTGCTGTCCAACCTCTCATAACTTATACTTCATAGTCCCACTGCGATGATCCCCCCCCCCCCCCCCACCCCTCCCCCAACCCCTTCCTTGTTACGCAAGGCTCTGAAAGACTTCCCAGCTACAGTGGTGGTTCTTAAGGCCAAAGTTAATAAATCCAATCCAAATGTCAAGAATCGCATTTCATGAAAATTCTATCTCGAAATTAAGAATTTTGCAAACGAAAGGATTTTGTTAGTGTTCAAATTTTCATACAAAATTACTTTTCAGGAAATTAGTTTCAAATAACGGCAAATCTTGTTTTACCAAATATGGAATTATATAAAATTTTGGATTTGATGGTCCATGGAAGCTCATTAAAAAGGGTTATTTCAGGTGTTGGCTCTCTTGATTGTTTGAATACCGGAAGCAGCGATACCTTCAAAACAATTATGTTTTGTGTGGTATCCCAAAGTGTATATTTATAAGATTTGAAGAACATTGCTGTTCTTAAAAGTTAATGTCGTTTCAATATTTTGTTGAGATCAAGGTTTGTGGGTTTATTTCTACATTCAGTGTTGTTATTAGTTTTGTTGTTTTTTTTCCTGAAATTATTGTGTCTGTTTTTTTGTTTACTTTTATTACTGTTAACTGAGTTATGTTAATTTGTTGGCCTTGTTCTTGTTCCTTTCGTTTTTACTCATCTTTTGTCTTTGTTGTATTTGTAATTGTGATATACTGTACCGTTTTCCGTTTTTTCGTTTAAAATTTTGAGATCGATTAGAGGGAGAAAAATGTTGTCATTTCAATTACTGTCTTAGTCACTTTTCTTAATTTTCTTTCAGATTTGACTCGCCTTAATAGCAGTTTGTTAACATAAAGTTGATATTTTTCTAATTAAGATAATCAAAAAATTCTAATGAAATATGGATTTGGCTAGAAAAAAAAAGGAGAGAGAGAGAGAGAGAGAGAGAGAGAGAGAGAGAGAGAGACTACTGGCTGACTTCTAGCAACTCTATAAGTCTCCGATTAAACATGTAAATAAGGTGTCAACCCCCATCGAGATCCCTCTGAGAAAACATCTCTGTTATGAAAGGTGATGTTTGAGGAGCAGACTGTGATGGAAGGGGCTCTGGCCCAAGAACGGGTTTCGAAAGATGTGTCGTTTCTCCATGTCGCTCCACAGTTGGTCCCAGGTTGGGCAGAATGCCCCCCACCCCCTTCCCTCTGGGAGCATAAAAATGATGTTGATGGCAGTGGTTGATGGCACGGCGGTTGCCCGTGATAGCAACGCCCGGCATGTCTGATGGCGTCTGTGATGACAGTAAGATATCCCTGTCGAATGAAGTGCATTCATTTCAGTCCCCTTATGAGGGCATTGGATCTCCCGCGGCTGATTTTATGTCTCGCGAGATGCGGATTATGGGAGGTTAATGCGGAAGACGTCGCTTTTTCTAGGGTCTCATTCGTTTCTAAATCTTTTATTATAGGAAGGTTGCCTTAATGGGCAGACTAACTCCACTCATCCATGCAATCTCCCCTTACAGGAGAGAGAGAGAGAGAGAGAGAGAGAGAGAGAGAGAGAGAGAGAGAGAGAGAGAGAGAGAGAATATCCTAATCTCCAATGAGCAATAGTTCCGCCTCGTAAAGTAGACTTTATTGGAACCAGAGAAAACAGAAGCAGCCATATAAATTGCGTCTTTCCGATGGCTGATTGTATCATTCACTGGGATGTGAAGTTTAGGAGTCTGCAGTACAAACTGCATTTTTCCTGATGGCATGATGCGAAAGCCATTACGATTTCATGATGCTTTACTTACGTGGTTTTGGATTCTTATCTACCAGCAGAACTGGTGATGACTTTAACATTTAAGATTCTTGATGTTTGAGTAGGAGGAACATGTCTTCCATTTTGTCTGTTCATCAATATTATGTAAACAAGCGTCGCTGGACAGTTCTGCTTAAACTCTTGTTTGGAGAGAGAGAGAGAGAGAGAGAGAGAGAGAGAGAGAGAGAGAGAGAGAGAGAGATGGAAGGAACCAAGGTGACTAAAGCTAATATTTATTTGTTTTAGTTTTGAAGTTCCTACGTGGTCTTAGCATGCCTTCTCCCTCTTTCGTCATGCCATAATTCCTATCCTTAAAAGGATTAGGTGATTTTGAGGGTAGCTCATAAATGGTAGTTCTAGTCATCCGTAAAAAAGAATTATGTTGGTGTAAAGTACACAAGACCTCGGGAAATGGATATGAGCTCGTGACCAAAGTTTACAGGTAGGCACTACTTATTTGTGGCTGTAAATAAATCTATAAAACTCAGAAGTACTGTTTGTTTGATATTTTAGATATTCATATTCTAAGCAAGTGTGGATATTATATATATATATATATATATATATATATATATATATATATATATATATATATATATATATATATATATGTGTGTGTGTGTGTGTGTGTGTGTGAAATATATAATATATAACATATATATATATATATATATATATATATATATATATATATATATATTATATTATATATATATATATATATATATACATATATATATATACTGTACATATATATATATATATATATATATATATATATATATATATATATATATATATATATGCACATATACATACATACATATATATATATATATATATATATATATATATATATATATATAAATTTATATATATATATATACATATATATATATATATATATATATATATATATATATATATATATATATCGCTTTGATTTAAGGATGAAACTAGTATGAGGAAAATCTCCATAATTTTATGGACCCTTATGGAATCTGCTTCGAAGCCAAAGTATTAGTGCAACTATTCCTACTTTTACGTTATTGGTTTCTGTTCCAGATGCTTTTGGCATACATTTCTACTGCTTTGTATTCTATGACCTGTTCTCCTTTTCATAGAGCTCCTTAATATCTTCCTATTATTATTATTATTATTATTATTATTATTATTATTATTATTATTATTATTATTATTATTATTATTATTATTATTATTATTATTAGCTAAGTTACAACCTTAATTAGAAAAGCTGGATGCTATATATCTTACATATAAATCAGGTATCTTATCTTTTTTAAGTTCAGGTCATCTTGAAATTAAGTAAAACAAGGTAAATTTAATCCTTTGTTTAAGCCTGGTACTGTAAGGGAAAATAATAGTGAGTATAATAAAAGAAACTATTTATCACCATTATCATAAAAACTCTTGATACGCGTGTAAAGAAAAAATCATGCTAATATGCTTTAATGGGATAAATTTTAATAAACTATGTCGAATGTGATAAGAAATTTATCATAGGTTAGCATAATGCAAAAATATTCAAATACCTTCATAGCTTTATTTTGGGCGGATATTTTTATATTCTAAAAGATAGAGAATTTTACTGATGGTTAAAACTAATTTATCATATTTAATTCGACACAGGTCAATCAAAGAAATATATTACAAGGCAAATTCTTGATCAAGAGTTTCAATGCCATTTACAATAGTTTCGCACTGCGCCAACAATATATCTCTTTATTACTATATTTTGGTGAATATCTTTTTACAACAGTGTAAAAATTTTATGGTGGGTAGCTCCAACATATAATTTGCCTGTGATTCATACGTCTTGTTTTAGGAGTAAACCTCAAATAAGTATAGGCTTGAAGAAAAGTAACACTAAGCTCATTTATATAGTCGAAGTGGTAGCAGTAGAGTTAATAGATAAGTTTACTAATCAAGTTGACTTGCTCAACAGGAAGCTTTGACTACTACTTCATAATCAATTGAGGTTATTATTTCTATGACTTGGAGAAATAAGCTAAATCAGCCAATTGTCTTTTTTTTTTTTTCAAACTACGATTTTTTTCGACTTTCCACCAAAATCAGCTCGCTTCTTTTATCTATGAAAAAATAAATGCATTGAACAATTTACATTGTTGTATATCTCTGGAAAAAAAAACTCGTCGACTTCATATATATTTATGGCCTTTTTTTTTTTCTTCTTCTTCTCGGTGTCCTCCTTTTTCCTTATTTAGTATTGGAACTTTTCGTCTTTTGGCTGCTCAGTCTTGAATAACAGCAACGAGGATCTTTTCAACTTCTCTGGAAAAGTGGAAGATGATTTATTATTATTTCGTTTCCCGAAAGGGCAAACGGTTGGATGTATTCCTGACCTTTCAACCGCTGGGGTTAACATTTCAAACCTTTCCATCAGATGTTGGATACCAGGGGCCAACTTTTTTCTGTTAATATTATTATTATTACTTCCTATTTCATATCTACGTGGAGCAAGAATTAGATTGGTTCATTCTTTTATGGTTATAGCAAAACAAGTAAAAGCTGTCTTTAATTATCAGTGTAAGATATATATATATATATATATATATATATATATATATATATATGAATAAAATGAGGAAAATATTCTAAATATAATTATTAATTGAATTCAATTTAACCCTAATTTTACAATCGGTGTCCTAATGACGGATTGATTCATGTTTAATATAAACTGTTATAAGATAACCAAGAAAGCTGACAAGTATTTTTTTTTTTTATTTATTTAGTACATGACGTAATCAATTGGGTTGGTCATACAATTCCAATGAAATGTTATTGCCTCCGCTTCTCCCCTGTCTGATTGTTTGTTTGTGAGCAACTTTACACAAAAACTACTGTACCGAATTTGAATAAATTTGGTAGTCATCTTGGGTAGGACCCAAGGATGAATCTGTAACATAATGGATAAATTACATGAAAATGCAAGTACGCAGGATTCTTTGAAAATAATAGCGATTTTTTTTTTTTTTTTTTTGAACAACATTACGCCAAAACCACCGAACCAATTTCAGCAAAGCTGGGTCATACCCCATATGTCCACCAAAAGACAAATCTTTCAGATTTTGAAGAAAACACATCGGAGTACAAGTTCGCAGTTGGGTTAAGAGCAAAATAATGATTTTTGGCGTGGCGAAGGCATGCTCTCTACTGAGTGCCCTTCTAGTTGTATATTTTCTTTCCATTGTCAGTGAAAATATCACAGATTTATTTTTAAAAAAATGAAATTAGCTGATTCGGGTAGAAGGTCAAAACAATCGTCGTATAAGAAAAAGACAATTAGCTATTTTCTCCAAGGCACAGGAATAAATTTCAATTTTCTTGAGTAAGTGAACGGGATTACTAAATTTAGTTATTAACAATACTGCTAGCACCGATATATAAAAATAAAAGTGCATTCAAATATACATTTTTCGTGTAATGTGAGACAGCAAGTGCCCCCATTTCTCGCTGACCGCGTTGGAGCCTAGAACTACTACAAAGATTATCATTACTTATAGTTTAACATACTTAACTTCTTTTTAAGATTATGATGAACTTCTTGACATGAGCTGTAGCCTTACCTGATTTAATCTATTCATTATTGTATATGTAAACCAAGCTTCGATTTTCTATGCATCTACGTACCAGTGCTTATCTATTTAATTTGATATCTTACTATGCCTTCGTGACATATAATGTACATGCCTGGCATGATTTGAGGTTAAGAGCAAAATATTGCTATGAAAATTGAATTTTTTTAGAACGGGAAGTTGCAATTTCTTTTGTTCCCTTTAAGAAAATATTCCATTTTCCTTGGCTTCATCGCATATTTTTTTAGCTTTTTAAATAACCTATGCAAGGACTTGAATAATTAAGTTTTTAATCAATTTCAATAATAATGGAGCCCACACTCACATATACGATATTTATACACACATTCACACACACACACACACACACACATATATATATATATATATATATATATATATATATATATATATGTAATATATAATATGATGTTTATATATATAATATAATGTATATATATATGTGTGTGTGTATGTATGTGTGTGATACATGTATGTGTACAAATACTCGTATATGTAAGCATATCTATATTTATATATTTGCATGTATATATGTATGATTTTAATTATAATTATGTATGTGTGTATGTGTGGTGTGTGTGTGTGTTTTTGTGCATATACATATGAGGAGGCGAAGGAACACGCAATTAGCAGCAGTTGCAAAGCCCTGAAACGATTTTCGCGGCCACTACTTTGAGAACAAAGGATGTAGAGATTAATGCAAAACCTGAAAATCATTTGCATCTGAGCATCACGTTTTCCTGTGAGTTTTACACACACATGCACACTATATATATATATATATATATATATATATATATATATATATATATATATATATATATATATATATATGTGTGTGTGTGTGTGTGTGTGTGTGTGTGTGATGGGAGACACTTATTCAGGGAGATGAGTCATTCTAAAATTACTTTTATGACAGAATGCTTAAAAGTAAATCGCAATCTAATCCCGTTTCAAAAATCTTTGGTCATCCGATGAAAATTTTAATAATTTGTTTCATTCTAAATTCAATGTTATTCTTTGTGTTCGAATGTGACATAGTTCAAATGTTATGTGCTTTAGATCCATGCTTATTTCTTGATATCGTGAATCAACACAAAGAGAGAGAGAGAGAGAGAGAGAGAGAGAGAGAGAGAGAGAGAGAGAGAGAGAGAGAGAGAGAGAGAGAGAGAGAGAAAGGGTCTAGAAGTGATAGGTTATAATTTTTTGTCCGATGTTTCGATGATATAGGATCGTGTCCCTCACCATTTTGGCCTCTGATTCATGATCTGCCCTTGAGGAATCCTTGTCAGCTTTCGATGAAAGATCAGGTGAGATTTTCTCACTTCGTGGCCAGAATACTATTACTCTTGAGATGATTGTATATGGTGGATTATTTTCATATGCCGCGGGTTTGGTGTTAGAATTGAAAATCAAAGTTAAATGTTGCTGATTTCACATAAATTATGAAATTGACTACGTTGTTAAAAATTTACATTTAAAAAACGGTAAAAAAAATCATGGAATAAATATTGCCAGACGTATACCGTTTTAAAAACGGATATATTGACGTATTACGGTCACTAACCCATAAACCTATAAAAGATGATAACAAACTAGGGTAAAAATTACGGTCGCCTGTATTTTACTGAAATACGGCCGAGAACATATTTTTACTGGATTTTTCTATTAAAATTACGGATTTTTTAAGGGTAGGTGTCAAGATTTCATTGTAGATATGTGTAATTGTATATATCTGTAACAGGTGGATATAAAACAGAACAGCTAAGTATATCGTCATTTTGATTCAAAATTGATGTTTGAAAATTGTCGTGGTGTAATAACAGTGACGTCGTTGTTTTCGAGAAAACAGGTTTGAGTTATTTGTGCTTGGACACTTCTTTTCTGGGAGTACTTTGTTCT
>NC_090726.1:66980076-66990076 GCF_036898095.1 Palaemon carinicauda | reverse complement strand
CCTACTTAAAAAGACTTTAATGTTCATAAAGCAAAATGGCATACATTTTTCAAAATTTTATTGTGTACAGAGCAAAGTCACATATATTTTTCTAGATTTTACTGTTTTTTTTTTTTTTTTTTTTTTTTTAATGTCACCCAGATTGTACGTTTTTAATTTCTCAAGCTTTACACCATAAGTTCAAACTATGCCACTCGGCTTCCAATCGCTACTGCTCACATACGCAGCTGAATAATGATGTGCAAGGGAGCACAGACTGTAAGTACTTGTATCTTCATTTGCAGCCTTTCTTACAGAAGCACTTAGTCAGTTCCCAACAGCTAGCTGCATTAGGTAGTAGTGTTGTCCAACACATCTCACATGTCTCTCCGTTCAACAGGAATGGTCATGTCTGTATTGGAGTTGGTTCTCTGACCTCAGATGATCCCAGCCTGATAGGCCGCAAGCCTTGCATGCTCTCTGAGGGCTGCTTGTGATGGTGGAATTGAGTTATATGGCCTCTGCTTGTGGCAAAGAGATCTATCCTTACTTCATCCACACTAGCAGCCGTACTTGTTCTGTCAGACATGAGAGCAGCGAATCTCTCCAGACTCTGCAGGTCAAGATCGCGAATCAATGTTGGATGCTGGCTGAGATTAGCGAATATTTCAGAAACTTCATCAAATATGTACCCAGTCTGCCATGCAAATTTTTTCCATTTCCGACGATAGGCAGACACGAACTCACATCTAGGGAACACAAACGTAGTGGATCCGTCTAGCTTTCTCAAGCCTTATTGCAGAAATTACCTCATGGACTGAAATCCATCGAATCTTGGCTCCTTGACTGTTTGAGTTGTGGTCGCAATCTGATTTTGATTTATGCTGTCCATTTCTACAGTTGTGAACAACTGCTTTCTCAACACTTGAGGGAAGATTACTCCATCTTCAACATACTGTGCAACAACTGCTTCTCCAAGCTATGCAGATATTTCTAGGATCCTACCACATGATATGCTGAGTCCATTCTCATGGAGCATCTCTATGATTTGTTTCTTCCTGGTCCTAGCATACACATACAGGCCAATATTGACTGCAAAGGGTATTAATTTCCTTTTAATCTTCATATGAACTCTGGAATATAGATATATTTTCAATACTCCTTTTTCTATTTAATTTCTTAACATTTTAAACATAATTTTTATATTAATTAATTTTAATTTTATCTGAACCCTCATATATGTGATATAACGTAAATTAGTAGTCACTTGACAAAGACAAATGATTGTCGAAACAGTATTGCAGCTGTAGAATAAGTGAAAAGGAATAATCATCGTTAATTAAATTTTCTGTTACTACCAATAGTTAAACTACCAATATACAGTATCTTAAATTATAAGCAGGACAAGAGAACTCATAAATAACACTGAGGTGAGAGCCAATTATGAAGTTACTTGTAAAAATAATCTTGAATTGTATATGATAGAAATGATTGTTTTGTCAAGATTTTATTCATACTTCAGTATTGGCCAAGAGTTCCTAAGAATGGCAATTTCATCATATAATTTCCTTTGGTACATAAATTTCAGAGTTAAAATTTCATCAGGAAAGGATATAAGAAATTTTGTGAAGAGTCATGAGAAGATGTACATCTCTTTGATATCAATTGATTCTCTTCAGACATTCCTGGTGTGTTTTTGCGTACAGAAAGGTATGTCAGATACTTGAATGTTGGTGATCATATGCAATAACAATAACAACAACAACAAATACAGTTGCTTCTAGTCCACTGAAGGACATAGGCCTTAGGCATGTCCTTATTGATGTTTGGGTTTTGCCCATTTCATCAACACGCTGGCCACTGTGGATTGGTGATGTTGGGAGACTTTAGTATGATCACCCACAGCAAAGCAACCTAATAGAGGTGGTCCTGACTAGTACAGCTTTGCTGATCAAGGCGATACACAAACCCTTTTACCACGTTAAGGTATCCCTGCTCAGAAAGGATATATATATATATATATATATATATATATATATATATATATATATATATATATATACAGTATATATGTGTGTGTGTATATGTATTTATATATGTGTATATATATATATATATATATATATATATATATACTGTATATATATGTGTATATATATATATATACAGTATATACACGGTGTATGAGGCTTCCGTCTCTCATGTTTTCAAATATTACGTCACAATATTCCACCAATATTGAATTAACTTATGCATATTATATCAAAGATGGAGTTATATATATTGACTTTATCTTACTTAAGCCAGGATTCGATCCTATTCCCTAATTCCGTAAGTAAGATAACAGATTTATTATGACAAGGAGCATTAAATTGTTATCATTCTTGATATCCCAAAGGATAAGTGAAATGTCTAGTTCTATATTGATTCAGAGGCATGGGTTCGATTCGTGACTTTAGTAGTTGCATTTACATGGTATAACTCTCCAGTGAAAATGTCACTTCCATCGTAGAATTTCTTCTAATATGAAGTACTGTTGCTATTTGATATTTCCCCTTTGTATATGTTTTCTCAAAGTACATTGGTTTGATATGTGCTTGATTTGGAGTTTCTCTGTTTGATATTTGAAATTATATATATAGATATATATATATATATATATATATATATATATACACTCACACATATATATATACATATATATATATATATATATATATATATATATATATATATATATTTATATATATATATGTATATACATATATATATATATATATATATATATATATATATTTATATATATATAAACATATATATATATATAAATATATTTACACACACACACACACACACACACACATATATATATATATATATATATATATGTATATGTATATATATATGTGTATATATACATATATATATATATATATATATATATATATATATATATTTACACACACACACACATATATATAAATATATATATATATATATATATATATATATATATATATATATATATATATATATTGTGTGTGTAATGTTTGTATAATTTACATTGGTGTTTTTATTTTATTTTTTTTTTTTTTTTTGCTTTTAGAAAGTCACTTTTAGGATGAGGTTGCTAGCCACGTGGCCAACACCAAGGAAGTTCAAGGACTTGTTTGGTGACATCTTTTGTAATATTTTAACTAAGGTCACGTTTAAGTAACTCACTACCCTTTAAACTTGTCTTTTTTTTAGACATAGATTGGACCCTTTGTCAATTATCGCGGATTTCTTTTATGAACTGTCAGGGAAAATCTACTACTTAAGGAAAATATTTAAAATGGTTGAAATCATTTTTATTTAAATATCAGATAGAGAACAAAGGTAGTATTGGAATATGATGTTTTGGAAAAAAAAAGGTGAAGCCATAAGACAGACAGACAGACATTCATTACCTTCCAGATTGACGGTAATGGTCCTAGAGTCTATACGAGCTGTGAAGATAAAACTAGATTTTTAATGAGCTGGAGCTATTTTCAAACACTTATGGGGATTGATTTTTTTACTCGTAAAGTGAACGATTTAGGTTAAAATTTAGTAGCGCCTGTTCATTATTGACCAACATTAGTTTATGACTAGCTATGAAATTTGGCATGACGAAGCCAGATATGTGAAAACAAATAATCTTGGATCACAGAAAATAAAGCTTCGTATTGTTTAGAACGATAGTAGCTTATAAATATTAATTTCTTCTACTGTAAACCATTCTTTACTTTGAGAGAATCACACTTTAAGTAAACGGAAATATTCCTTTCTCCGGACGTTGTTGTTGTGATTGATAATAAGAACTCTAGATGCTCTGATCTCATCTCTGTCCTCTCCCAGCATTCGATCATCGGAGTACTGACATCCTCTTATTTCATGAAGTGTTCTAAATGTTCTTAGTTCAGAACTCTTTATTATTTCTCTTTGTGGTTGGTTAGTCTTAGATTTAACTCATCTTCTTTTCGTAAGGTGCTTTCAAGGTGATTATTTTCAGTCATCAGGTCTGGGATCACATTAATGCGTATCATCCCTTCCTAAAATTGGATTCGTAAATCCCTTAAGATGTTAATGGTGTAGACTAAATATCTTGATTTTCTGCCACAAACCATGATATGACTTCAGCCTATTTAACTATACGTTATATATTTTCCAATTATACTCTTAGAGTTTATGAAAAATGCCATCTAAAGGTTGCAGTTTTTCAGAGAGAAAAATTTAATTCTTTGATTTTTTTTTCCAATGCATTTTCATAACGGTGACAACAGCGTTGGTTTCACTGAGCAAGCGAGTTCAAACGTGGAAGAAAGACATTTTAGAGCTTTTAGCGTCCTGAGAATACTCATCCCAACTCGC
Source organism: Palaemon carinicauda (assembly GCF_036898095.1). NCBI lineage: Eukaryota > Metazoa > Arthropoda > Malacostraca > Decapoda > Palaemonidae > Palaemon > Palaemon carinicauda. The sequence goes on along the minus strand of NC_090726.1, from coordinate 66,985,705 downwards.
CCAACCGCGTGGGCTTGAGGGGCCCAACAAGGGCAGGGCAAAGGAGAGAGGTAGCGTCTTTGCAGTCGTTGTTTATGTTACTGCTTTGGTGCTCTTTTATTACACATGAGACTTTCCAGTGCTAAATGCTTCTGTCATCGTTAGGTTATGAATTCTCCTTTGTCACTTGCTTTTACCGACATCTACATTCTCTCCCACTTGTCACTGCTCCGCCTCCTCCTAAAATTCTTCGTTTTCGCAGCCTTATACCTTATTCTGCTACGTCTTAATTTTTTTTTATTTTTTTTAAGTGAAGGAACCAGTTGTATAGATCAAAGCTAACGGGAACTCAACTTGCAAACCAAGCATTTATTGAAAAGAATAGAAATCATGTGAATGGATAAAACAAAGAGTAAAGAACGATACGTCAACATAGGGACACTTAACTCTTGGGACAGTGAAATGACCAGAAAAAAAAAATGTAACAGGGAGGTTTAAAGTAGCATGAGAGTTGTCATTAAATATGCGGAAATATCCATCAATAATACATTTAGAAATACTGTACAGCATCAAATGATTAGCCTTGAAAGGAGGAATTCCTATATTAAACCTGTAGATAGGACATACTGCTTGTGGGTTGGTCCTCTTCGCTTTCAGGAAAGGTTTGGTACTTGTTGGAGTTACGATTGATTTTAATGGTTGTTCATGAAATAAAACAAGCTGTAATGTGTGGTAGAGTCTAAATCAATCTCTTCGTTGGATGGCATTAATTTCAGAGATGTTTATGAATGAGCTATCATATCTTAATATTTACCAGCCATTGCTAGACAGTTATTTTAAGATTGGTGCAAGGGATACACTATTTAACAGAAATGTCCAATACGATGGTATAGTGAGTAGAATTGTCAACGACTCCAGAGATAATCTTTAGCTTTTATTGATTATAGAAATACATAAGTATGCTCCAACATCTGTAGACAGCCAAGATTGATAGAATTTTTAGAGCTGTCCTGTCATACTGCTCCGTAACACCATGTAGAAGTTATTCTTTGTATTTATTAAGTTACCTGCAATAAAAAAAAAACTTCCATTTTTATATTTGTAGTCTAAAATATCATGGCTGTTACATTGACAAGCGGTATAAAGAAAGGAAACTAATCATTGCATAAGCTGTCATACTTTTCGTATGTGAAATACTACGAAGACAGAAAAGGGTAGAATCAAGAAAGCTTGCCTTATGGAATTCTGCTTTGGGATCATATCCAGTAAGAAATCATAAACCAAGATCAGACTCTCCCAATAAGAATGACATTCCACATGGAAAACATTTGTTTAAAGGCATTCCACTCATTTGTTTCTCATTGAAATGAGGTGCAAGAACATACGGAAGTTCAGTTCAGTATTACCAGGGGGAAATAAATCAGGTTCAAAATCTCAGGTTTACAGGCCACTCATGAATGGCAGAGGCAAGGGACAATACCCTAGAGACTGGCCTATATACATAAGTCCCCAAGTCCCCTCTCCACCCAAGGTAGGACCAGGGAGGACCAGGGAATGGCTGGTGATGGCTTAGCAGGTAGACCTATAGTCTCCCCCAAACCTCTCCCCATTCTTAGCTCGTAAGTATGGTGAGGTTACAGCGACCAAAGAAGCTAACGAGTTTGAGCGGGACTCGAACCCCAGTCTGGCAATCACCAAGTAAGGACGTTGCCATCAGGCCACCGGAGTGAAGGAATAGATGAGAACAGCAATGGTTTTTACATCGACATTAGTGCTTATAACAAAAGCAAAAAGCATATTTAAAAGACCTGATAAAACATGACAAAATACAACGTTTTCAATATATATAAGTCGATATCGATGAACAGCTAAATCATTTGGAGGTAAAAATTGCCCCTCGAGAATGGTGTTTCAACCTGGTGAGGAGGAATAGGAAGAATTTTAGGTGAAAAAAAAAAAAAAAAAAAAAAACAGAAAGAGAGAAATAAAAGTTACATAAAAGAAAGGCATGGCCATGCTAGTCCACTAAACCACTATTGATTTTTTCAAAATATCCATCAAATACTAAACAGAAAACAATAAACATCGTAAGAAAAGGTAGTGTGGCTGAATGCACCCTGAATGAACCAAGGGAACTGAAGTCCATAGCTGTGGAAGGCCATGACACATGTTAATTCCAACATGACAAAAAATGCAGGTAATCTCATATAGTCACCTTTTGGAGTACGTTGGATGATAAGGCATCTTGCTCTACTCACCTACTACAAGAGGCAGCATTGATGCGCTTTTGTTCCCATATACCTAAGCAAGTTCGTTATCTTGTATGATCTTGCTATAGAAGCCACGGAAGGAGTCAGCGTTAACATAGTTTTTATCCTTTACCTATTTTAGAGAGAGCGTATTACTCTCTCTCTCTCTCTCTCTCTCTCTCTCTCTCTCTCTCTCTCATACACACACACATACACACACAGACACACACACATACTCCTAATCCTCTGATGGATCTGATTTTAAATCCTTTTTGGTCGTTTTCAGATTAATAGTTATTTAGCGATCTAACGAAAACACTGACCCTGTGATTCATGTTAGTAGAAAACTTATCTGGTTCGCTTTTGTGAAGTTTTTACATAAACAATTTGTCACTTTTTAGTTACTATTATGATTACAATGTCTATTTTCAATACTTTACAAAAAGAATAAAATTCTCTCTTAAGGAGCAACTTATCCCGTAATTTGACACTCACACAAGTCCAAGGTAAAACGTTTGAAATGTAAGAGTCTATTTCATAGATAACAAAGAAGAGTAATCACATAATTTGAGTGCATTGCTTTTTGCTAAAAAGAAAGAGATAAAGTATGTATGAATAGCTTTATTCTTCTAGGGTAGATTGTCTATTTATTTCCTTTTTCCTTTTCTCACTGGGCTATTTTTCCCTGTTGGAGCCATTGGGTTTATAGCAACTTGCTTTTCCAACTATGATTACAGCCTAACTTGTAATAATAATAATAATAATAATAATAATAATAATAATAATAATAATAATAATAATAATAATACCATCTTCCTCTTTTGACATGTATTTTCCTCTTAGAGGAGACATTCACTAGATATACACAGGATTGAGGATATATATATATATATATATATATATATATATATATATATATATATATATATATATATATATATATATATGGGGGTGTACGTGCATGTGTTTATATATACAGGCTGTATATACACACCCACACCCACCCACACACACACACACACACACACACACATATATATATATATATATATATATGAGTGTAATCCAACAGTTATGGCACTCCCTTTGCCATTAATAAAAACTAGTTTTGATTGCCAATGAACTAGAATGCTTTAAACCCCTTCCGTTGAATCCTACAGCATGAGCTGACTTAAGCAATTAATCTCGCACCTATTATAACAAGGATATTGAGTCACTTACCTCTTTAAAATCCTGCCCCAGACAGGAAGGCCAACATGAAGAGTAAATTAAGGCGTAAACAACAGCCAGTTTTCAAATTACATGATGAGGTTGCTGACTCTACTCCATGCTCAATGGATATTCTGGGTTTTCTCGGTGGACACCCATCCAAGTAGCCTACTCAGCAGTCTCATCGTAATTATACTCCTCTGACCGATTGGCCAGATGTAAAGCTAACTTATCACTTCCTTCAGCTGTGTTTGTGATGGTATAGTTGTGAATGTGTGTACTAGAGTCTATTTGGTCTGGTAACTAGACCGACTGGAACGGGATGAGGGTAACATGGCCACTTCAAATTAATAACCGGAGTAATTATAAAATTGTTTGGAGCTGTAAGTCACGAAAAGCTTTTTTTTTTATTTTTTTAAGAATAGTATATTGAAAACAGCGCTAAATAATAATAGGATTGATGTCAAATGAAATTCGAATCTTTTTGGTAAGGTCAGCTCTCGGCGGCAAATATAAATTTGATCACTCCACGCATTGTCTAATTGAACATTGTTTTTCTTATAGATCTTCCTGTGTCACAGAGAGAGAGAGAGAGAGAGAGAGAGAGAGAGAGAGAGAGAGAGAGAGAGAGAGAGACGGACGTCGAAAAGTAAAATATTAATACAGAAAAAGTGATGAATAAGAATAGCTGAAAATGTAAGAGTGGAGATCATTCTAGGCTTAAATCACGAGTAAAAACGGGTACTTTGCGAGCATGTATTTCATCATACACCTACATTCGTATATAATTATACTTCTATGCAGATATCTATTCGTATATACAGTATATTTAAATATTTATTGAAATTACCTTTTAAATGTTTAAGCTACCTCGACCCAAAATTGCTTCGTCCTGAGTAGTCTTTTGTTTCCTTAGTCTTTAAACCTCCGCTGTCCTGACGGACTTTTATTAAGGTAATAAAAATAAATTGAATTGAAGCTGTGATTATTTAGGGGCTACTTTCTTCTTGGTAAGGGTGGAAGAGAGACTAGCTATGGTAAGCAACTCTTCTAGAAGGAAAACCCTCCAAAATCAAACCATTGTTCCCTAGTCTTGGGTAGTGCCATAGCCTCTGTACCATTATCTTCCACTGTGTTTGGTTAGAGTTCTCTTGCTTGAGGTTACATTCAGGCACGCTATTCTATTTTTCCCTTATTTCCATTCCTCACTTGGTGATCTTCCCTGTTGGAGCTCTTGAGTTTATATCATCCTGCTTTTCCAACTAGGGATGTAGCTTATCAAGTAATAATAATAATAATAATAATAATAATAATAATAATAATAATAATAATAATAATAATAATATCTTTGGGCATCTATTTCGAATAATAAACAAGGGATTGAAAAATGAAATTTGGCATCCCCACCGTCCAATATATATGTCAGGCATCAGAGGGTCACATTGATTATCGATATAATAATGATAGTCCGGCCTCTAATCTTCATCCCTCGCCACATTAACAATCATTTTGTAATTTCAGCCGACTGCGACTCGATCTCCTTCGAAATTACACGTTAGGCAGAATATAGTCTCATGTCTTAAATTGTTTCCATCCCAATATGCGAGGTAATGCCTTGCTATTTTATTTGTTCGATAATGTGGTTTACTTTTGAAAATAGATGATTATTGATCATTTTTATTTTTTCTTAGAATGATTGAAGATTAGGATTTTGTCGCTTTGAAAGTAATCATAGATTAAGCAACTCGAGTATGTAAACATTATACGCAGGGTAAGTTTTGGATGTCTTTACATCCACATGCAACAGGTGTGTTTGGAATCCCAAAGAATGTTGGTATATGCCAGTGGGCATGTGATAAACTGGGCCAGTTGTAGGTTATTTTTTTTCTTCTTCTTCTTCTTCTTCTTTGCCTTTGGGGGATAGCGTGCTCAAGATTTGCTTTTGCAGTCAAGCGGAATTTATTGTAATTCTACTTATTGTTATTGGTGATAATAAGTTCTATGAAAAAAGTCACCTTACCCTTCGTTTGACGGAGCAAATTCCCCTCTATTTACGACGCTCCAACAGCATTTTAACAGCTGTCGCATGACGTCATAAAATGAAGTTGGCTTTTACTACAGGATCCGAAAGTGATCATTATCTTGTTTGTGTCTGATTCTTTCTGATCCTGTTGTATATTTTGGACAGCAAA
>NC_090726.1:66967576-66975076 GCF_036898095.1 Palaemon carinicauda | reverse complement strand
TTCTATTAGTGGTTTTTAATGTTTTTATTTTTATTCTTATTACAGCGTTTATGTTAGAATATCTCAGGCAATTTTGACATAGGAGTTCACGTCCTGTTAGAGATAGTCAACATCGGTGCCTTTTCTGTTTGCAGCTTTCAGATGTATAAAGATACGGTTAAAGGCGTTAAAACTGTAAGGTTATGTAAATGCCTGGTGATAAATATCCGAATCGGGAAGCGTTCAAATTTAACGACTTCGCATGGCGAACGCGCTGGAACGACTGAGAGAGCTTCTCTATGCCATTCTTATGAAGCGACGCCCTTCTCTCGTCTTCATTGTTATTCCTTTTATGATTGCTAATACAATCTCATTTAAGGATTCCCCATATTAGAACCGTTTTTGGTAACGTGGTTAAGAAGGGTAGTTTGCGAATGGGGCGGGACCTATGTTGTATTCTTCCCCTTATCTTGGTTTGGTCGTTGAAGCCGTGGAAAACAAGGTCTATTGGCGGGAGTCGCTGCTCTGGGCTCCCCCAAGTACAGAGGTGATATAGAGCGGCCAGGGAAGGTTGATTTCACCTGACGGGATCGTTCGTTCCCGTAAGAGTTATTCATGGTTCATTACGCACACCCTGTAATCATTTCCTGACCTCCCCTCTTTTGGATTAAGTGTTTACATGAATTCTAGCCGAGTTTACAAATTACGCTCCTCGTTTTCTTTTTGCGTGAAAATACATTTGCATATAAGTAGGGGCGCGAGACATGACGTTGATAATTGCCTAATATTTCCCGGAAATACCGAAGTCTTCCGTTACTTTTTGTACCTTTAATACATGTTATTAATCAGCAATTAAGTTGATTGGTTTATGAAGATTAGTTCTGCCATCTGGGTCCAAATCAGAAAAAGAACTCTTCAGAAAAGAAGAGTTTTCTCTTTTGAAGGAACTAGTCATTTTGTATTTAATGATCAGAAAACTGGAAAATAAAAATGAAATACTTTATTCAGGTAGATGGGAAAAACATTGATGCTGATATTGAAAGCATCTAGGGCTGAATTGCAATAGAAATCATAAAATACTATGATATTGGAGAAATTTGACAACAACCAACATTTGTATGAATATTTATTTCATATTTATTGTTAATGAAGATGTGAAACTTTCTCCGCCTCCAATTGATATTCCACCAGCTTGCAATGTCTTTCCTTAGCGGCCTTACTGTTTTAGGGTTCAATTTAAGGCCTCTATGAGGTTATACTGTACCGTGTTATGTTTTACAATAATTCCTCAATTCTAAACCTTAGTAACTGCAATGAATCTCCTTTTATTTGTCCTAAGTGTTGATTTATTCACATACAGCTTTTGTATAGCTGTATACTGTGTATTTTTTTTTAGTATATTTTCTTCTAGTAATAACATAGTTTGTTACGTGGATTCACTGTACTTGCTTGAATTACTAGTTGCAACTCCTCTTTGCGTCTGCAAACCCGTCTGCAGATAAGAGGGCCGATAGCGCTTAAAAGTCATTAGCTAAATTGAGTGAATTGCCAGCATAATGCATAACGTGGCCATTCGCTTGGAAACTTCACGGCTTATCCTTGCCAGAGTTGAACATTATGGAAATTACCGAGACCAAATGTTGTTTGCGTTTCTAGTCGAGTCACTTGACTTCTTGGAAAAATATGGTTGTTTTTGCTGCACACGCTGTTGTGACAATGGTGATTTGAGAGAGAGAGAGAGAGAGAGAGAGAGAGAGAGAGAGAGAGAGAGAGAGAGAGAGAGAGAGAGAGAGATTGTTTAAGGATATTTTGCTTGGTGGGGAAAACAGTTAACATGTAACTGGTCTGCAAGATGATGAACTCCTCTATGAAATCTTATAAACTTACATAATCAAAATCTTCTTATATAAAATATATCTGACTTGGAACTACCTTTAGTAAGCGCCATTAATTGTAGAGAACATGGATTGAACTGGTTTACTAGTTTTATCCAGTACTTGAACAATGTATTTATATGTTTTTGTAAAAATTTATTTGTACTTATTATAGTTGATTTTGCTCACATTTTATCTACTGTGGATTTTATAGAGAGGTTAACTAATTTATTTCCATTTGTCTATATAATCACAGAATTTTATAATAACACGTATAACGTACATACATGTACACTGCATGTAAATGAACACCTGTCAAGAATGTATGACATGTTTTGATCGTAATAAAATTTAATATACACTCGCTCAAAAAAAAAAAAAAAAATGGTGCATACCTTCTGTGTCAGCCGTACTTGAGCAACCCTGATATCCTGTTGTGCTGGTACCGTTCGCAGGAGCATATCGAGATATAATTCGACAATCATTTCACACGTTTGGAATGCCTATATAGGAATACCAATATATTGAGCCTTTTCATCATGACAACGTAATCTAAATCGAAATATCTTTTCACTTTCCAGCATTCACAAAAAATCCGGCGTCTCGAATTATTTCGAAGTTCTCGATCATAACGTAAACGATAGTTTTTGAGAGAGTGTACGTATTTACAAATAGTCATTTATTTTTTATGATACTCAAATATAATTTTTGGAACCTAGATGTGATAGATCTCGTAAATAAGTAAAAATGTATATACCAATATGGAAATTCCATAGAAGATAGATCTCGTAGATAAGTAAAAATGTATATATCAATATGGAAATTCCATAGAAAGTAATAAATATATATGCCGAAATAGAACACAGTTTATGTCATCGGGAATATATAATTTTTCTAAGAACTCTATAATCAACATTAATGATATTGAGATCTAAATAGAATATATGAAAATAACACAGTTCGGACTTCTCCAGACGTCCATATTTTGGTAATGTCGGTGACTTCAGTAATGTAGTTATCAACGCCAATCTTGCTCTCTGCGCTTAATGCGCTTCCTCGCTGCTTTTTGACTTTTCAATCCACCCAGGGCCAAAGTACTGCGCAGAATTTAGAATGCCAATTCTGCCAGAGGAAGTGCGAACTCCCATATCTGAATGACCGTAAAAGCCACACCGACTGGTGGGCATTGTTCTATCGACCATCGCCTTGTCATTGTCGTGTAGTGTTTTGAAATACGCTGCAGGGAATGGGGCCTGTCTAATGGAAAGAGTGCCTTGATTAACGTGAGAACCAGACTTTGAAAAGCCTCGAATAGAAAGTGAAATGCCTTAAGGTGGAAATCGAGGGGGAGAATAGAAGGGAAGTCCTTAGCTCTTCTCTTCCTTCTCACCTTTTCCTTCAGATTATTGTAATGACGTTACAGTTATAGTAGAAGTTATACAGTCGGTAGTAGGGGATTTAGAAATGCTTATTATGAACTATTTGAAAGATTAAAAGGAAATCTTCTTTATCATGCATTTGGTTGAAAAAAAGGAAAAGGTTTGGGTTTGGTATGTGGAACGATTTTAAAATGTGGATCCGAGATTGTTTTAGAAAATAATCTGGTATCGCTTCTATTTACACTGGCCTTTATTGGCATATAGATGCGAAGCTTATTTATCTTTTAACCTTATACGGTTTTCATACGGCCTAAATCTTTTTGCATCGTGAACTAGTATATGGAAAATTATATGTTGCTTCTTGGAATGGCAAGAGCGTATCCATTATCTCCCCCATTGTTAAAACTGTCATCTTGGATAAGGTATTCGCCTTTCCATCACAAAATGAACTCTCTCTCTCTCTCTCTCTCTCTCTCTCTCTCTCTCTCTCTCTCTCTCTCTCTCTCTCTCTCTCTCTCTCTGAATATACATATATACTTTTATATATATATATATATATATATATATATATATATATATATATATATATATATATATATATATATATATATATATATATATATATATATATATTCCATAAGTATTATTTCGGTCACCGTATTGTTAAATTCAAGGGGAAAGTTCTTACTCTTCGTCTATCTGGAATTGGTAATCCTTGTAATATACTGCTCTAAAACAGTTCTTTACCTTTTACTGCCAACCTTTGTCGTTGTCTTCGTACTTCTATTATTCCCGATTCTTAAAAGCTTTCTCGCTTTCCGATGTAGGCCTATCCTTTCCTTTGTGGTAGAATCCCGTATGTATTCTCTTTCAGTTTTGTCTTCAAGCCGGGCTAGAAATTGGTTTTGTATCAAAGAAGGTTTATGGAAATGTGGTCAGAGAAATGCTTTAGAAAATGTGGTTATTTTTTCCCTTTACATAGAAATTCCTCCGTATGACAGATATCTTATCGGCGGAATTTACGCAGGAAGTCCAATTTGTTAACATGAAAATGGTCGTAGTTATAGAAAGGCTTTCCTACAAACTTCAAATCTGCCACGTTTTCTGTAGAAAGAGGGCACAACTATCATCTGTCGAGAGGGGCAAATGCACTGGGATATGGTATAGAACCTATTTTTGCCTTTAGTTTCCTGATTATGTTGATATACTTAAACAATGATATAACCAGATAACAGGAAAAACGTTCTTAACTTCGGTAACATACAAACTCACATTTGTAGGAAGTTATATGAAAATTGAAGGAGAGAACAGTAAGCCATACAGATACATATGGTCATGTTCCACACACAAAGGACTTGAGATATATCAGGAAAGCATAGGAAAGAACTTTTAACCAACAATCTATGAGGAACAGATGACATAGCAGGGCATTCGGAGAAAACTGAAGAAGTGTTTCATTTTGACACCTATTATCTAGTACGCGGGTTAACGACAAACAAATGTAATTTATAACTAGGTACTATACTGGACTAGCTTTTTAGAGGAAATTATGTATAGAAAACGATCGATTTATCCATTTTGACCACAAATAAATGTTTTTGAAATCATCTGTTACTGAAGAACAATAACATACAGTCATTTTGTAGGAAGTTTTATATCCCTTAAGACCATCGCATACGTTCATTTTTTTCCTCAAAATGGTGTGGCAGCTCCCTCGGTTATATTAGTCGTAGAAGAAAAATCTCCTAGAGTTCTGGTGAGGTTAAAAGATGGATGGTCGAGTAGGAGATCACACACACACACACACACACACACACATATATATATATATATATATATATATATATATATATATATATATATATATATATATATGTGTGTGTGTGTGTGTGTGTGTGTGTGTGTGTGTGTGGCGTTGAATGCTAAAAGCGTAATTCTAGTTAAGAACACAAAGAAACGTTTGCGCCAAAGTGTTCAAAGAGTGGCTTATGACAAAAGATTTTTTTTTACTTAAACACCTGCTACTTGTGATAGTTGGCTACTAAATAAAATATTCTTATACACTAATATGCATATTTCACATATATCATAATTATAAAATTCATTCATAGGTTTGCATTATTATTAACCATTATTATCTTAACTTTTTCACTGTATTCTTCACTATAGCAATGTATCATGCGTTATTTCTATGAAAATTACCTATAATTTATAGATTCATATACCTAGTATCAAAATAAGCCTCTACTGCTTGTGGGCCATAAGTGTAGACGATCTACAAGAACCGTAGGTGTTAAAACAACTAAGGTTTAGTTCTGCAACAACAGCGAAAACTCCCTAACTAGCCACGTAAGTGTAAAGACGTTTGAAATGTCTAGATTTCATCAAATTTACATATCATACTATTTGACAAAGTTTAACAAAGACATTGAATAGCTATCGGAGTTGCAAAAACCCAATTAATTCTGTCCCACTCGCCAAATCTATTAGTTATCATTCAATTCTCAAAAGATCTGCACAACCAAAGATTTTAGCCCTTTACTGGAGGCTAAAATCATCCTCAATTTGTCACCATTGGACCATCTTGTGAGGATGGAGGTTGGCTCAGTATCACCTGAAGAACCACCTTGTAATGTACAGGTTTCTGGAATAAGATATGAAAAGCCACTTTTTCAACAATAATGAAATCAACATTGAAAAAAAGGCTGCAAGAATACCCTAAATGTATGATACTGATAAATAACACGCCAATGAAAATACGATGCTATCAGTGTTGCTTACCAAAGACAATGCATACAGGCTTTACTGGCTCTGATATTTTTCACAATGGCTCTTAATACTCCAGTATCCTGACATAAGAAGGAGCGTGAGTTATAAAGAGAATAACAGGATTACAGATGAGATACTGAGTGCTGTGGTGATGGTATGAGTAAGCGTCTGAACAGGATTTTTAACGAGCGCACGGATTGAGGGAGACGTTCAGAGATATTCAGCAAGAATTTTTCAGTTTATAAACTGCGAGAGTAATGTTGCTTAGTGTTACAAGGGAAGTTAATGCTAGTATTTTGAGTGAGAGAGTATAATAGACGATAGAGGGATTCATAGAAAAAATTGTAGTTAAGAACAATCTGATGGTATTTAGAGCAAGTATCTGTCATGAAACCGTTATGTAAACGATATAAATGTAAAAACAAACGCATAATGTAGCATAAATATGTTAAATACTTAATTGACAGAAAAAAATGTCGGATCATATGTTCCCCACACCCATGTATCCTATTCATATCTTGAAACCGTAAATATGTTGTTTCTTAAATTGTCTGTGTGTAAGTACACACACACACACATATATATATATATATATATATATATATATATATATATATATATATATATATATATATATTATATATATATATATATACATATATATATATATATATATATATATATAGGTAGATAGATAGATATATATATATATATATATATATATATATATATATATATATAGATATAGATATATATATATATATAGATATATATATATATATATATATATATATATATATATATATATATATATAGATAGATATATATATATATATATATATATATACACGATGGAATAACTGCTAAGATGATATTTGCCGAAAATGAAATGACTCCTCGAATACAAGCAATGTTTTTTTTTTCTCTGTAGAATGTGGCGAGGAAAGGTGAAACCTGATGAATGGGAGCTAGAGTGTTGATGAGAATGTCAAAAAAAGAATATCTGACTGATTGCAATTATTACAGAGGCATTACACTTACGACAGTTGTCATGAAAATATATAGTATGCTCATTTTAAAGAGACTGGAGAGGAAGATTGATGAAAAGCTTAGTGATGAACAAGCAGGATTTAAAAAATGTAGAAGTTGTACTGACCAAATCTTCATTTTAAGACATGTGGTACAGCAAAGTGTAGAATGTAGAAATCCCCTTTTGATGGCATTTGTGGAATAAGAAAAAGCCTTTGATTGTGTGTACCGGCCAATTTTGTGGAGAGTCTTGCATTATTGTGGAGTTCCTCTTAAATATGTAAATTATATTAAGTCTGTTCATGAACATAATAAGTCCAAAGTTAATGTTAGTGGAGCCCTGTCAGATGAATTTCCAGTGAACAGTGGAGTACTCCAAGGGAATGTGTTGTCACCTATGTTGTTTAACCTCCTCATGGATTTTGTAATGTATAGAATAGTTCGGGATGGTGGAGAAGGATTGGACTGGA
>NC_090726.1:66944682-66962076 GCF_036898095.1 Palaemon carinicauda | reverse complement strand
CAGTGACAGAACTAATTTTCCTTTTTTTTTTCCTTTTATGAAAAGTAAAGGGTAACATCTCAACTTCAGTAAGGGCTAAAAAAAAGCTCTGGTAATAAGGGACACGTGACTTCTTAAAACCCTTTCTTAACAACAGTAATAGAATAATCTTGTTATCACAATTAAGGGCTTGACAAAGTATTTTTTGATGTATGCATAGAGAAATTAAGCTAATAAGAATGGCGATTTTATTCATGTTTCATGTAGGTTTGTTGGTGTTAACCATTTTTATCTGACTAATTTTCTAAAGCATATATACGAAAACATTCCTAAACTAATATTTCTCGAAAGTACAAAGAGAAAAGAAAAAATTTTAATTCAAATATTTCGTTTGTGCGAATGATTCGTGGTTTATGTTTTGTGTTAGTTATTTGTTAGTTTTTTTTCAGAAAATGGGATTTAATTTAAACCATGTTAATTTTCGTTTGCGCCATGATAAAGACATGAAAGGTTACTGTATAGAAATAAAATTCATATACTTACTATGAAACTCGTCGGTAGAAACAGTAATAGGGAAATCTCTTCGTCTGTGCGAAAAATTCGAATTTTTTTTTTCTTTTTTTTTCAGAAAATGGAATTTCATTCAAACCCTGTTAATTTTCGTTCATACCATGATAAAGACGTGAAAGGTTACTATGTAGAATTAGAATTCTTATACTTACTATGAAACTCGTCGTAGAACAGTAAAATGGAAATTCTCTCCCTCTCTCTCCCTCTCTCTCTCTCTCTCTCTCTCTCTCTCTCTCTCTCTCTCTCTCTCTCTCGATTTTCCAAAGTGAAAACACTACTTCATGGACAACCGAGTCTTGCCAAAACGATCGGACGCTTCTTCCACGCTTCAGAACGTGGCCGTGACGTCGTTTCGGCCTCGAATTTATGGAGGTTTTAAACGCGTTAAACAGGGGATGGAGCGTTGAAAACGCTCAAACTGATTAAAGTGGCGCCGCTTGCGAATTGAACGGAACCCCCCAGACAAGATTATCACTTAATCTCCTTAGTCAAGTGGGTAAGTGACGTCTTATGTGAGAGTTTATGGTCCCCTCTTCAAGACTAAATACTGAATTATTAATAATCTGATAAAAAGGCGTAAAGAACGGGACCCCAAATGCAGCCAGCGCTCACGCAAGTCGTGGGGGCAAGGTTAGCTTCAATGCGAGGTCTACTCTTTGACCATTGTGATGCTGATGGTAATGATGATGCTGATGATGATGATGAAACCCTGTGTCATAACCCCCCACCCCCACCCCCACCCCCCTCTCCGCCTTCATATCTCGCTCTTCTTCTTCTTCTTCTTCTTCTTCTTCTTTCTTACGAATCGATTCCTTGAGGGTCAATTAAGTCTCAAGCGGTCATACTCATCCAAAAAATACAAGGTCAAGAAGTCATGCTTGTATAGAATTGTTAAATTCTCTCTCTCTCTCTCTCTCTCTCTCTCTCTCTCTCTCTCTCTCTCCTCTCTCCTCTCTCTCTCTCTCTCTGACTTGTCAAGCATAATGTATAAAGATTGAATGCCGTGCTTGTTTTCTACGCTTGAGTGCTTGAGTAAAACAAACTTTCATTGTTACATTAACGCATATTTGAGCTAAGTAGGCATACTTGAGGTCATCATATTTATTGAAATTTATTGCTTGATTAAGGACAACATAAAAACTACTGACCTTCAATTGCAGGAGGTGAAAGTATGTGATTTTCGTTAGTAAGCAAAAATTTAAATAAACAAAGCGCTTCTTCGGATTTCTTTAGAGACATTCGCACTGGCAGCTGTCATTAAAGAATGTTGGTGTGGGTAAAAACATTATTTTTTACTCTTTTTTTATTAAATTCTTTGCGTTGTCAGTGGGAAAGAGAATATATCGCAATAAAGGCATTCTTTACGGTTTTTGCTTTTGCTGAAAGTACGTTTCTTATTACCTAGAGTTATTTTTGTCATTTTGAATTGAAATAATGTACTTGAGAATTATTAATGTTGACTTTTTTTAGAATGAAATTGCCGTTTGTTTATATTATATCCAAATCAGCATTGCGCTTACAAAAGATTACTTTTTATTCGTTTCAGTAATTATACGGATGGTTCCATTAGTTCCATTGTAGTGAGATGAAGCAGACATTATTTTAGAATCCTTATGATCATTTCTTTAATCATATTCTGAAAGAGGTGCAGTTCGCATTTATTGTTGTTTCAGGGTAATCTATCCGAAAGCTATCGCTAGTGACTAACCAGACCTCGCCAAGCAGACACCTGACACCGGCCTCTGCTCAAAAATCTGTTGAATCAAGTTATTGATTTAAGCTTGAACTGGATAGCGTCTTTCTGGTTAATTGAGTTTACTTAGGACGGGAGAGTTTGACCACACCAAAGGAAAAAATATTCGTTCTTATCGGAATGGTCAATAGTAGATCAGAGTACTCTCTCTCTTCCTCTTGTTGCGTTTATGTGCATTGGATATCAATACCAGAAACTCTTTTTATAACAACGGATTTAGTATTACTATTATGACTAGTCAAGCCCAAGGGCTCCACAGGGAAGATAGCACAGTGAGGAAGGAAATGAGGAAATAAATACTGTACAAGAGAAGAATGAACAATTAAAATAGAATATTTGAAGAACAATAACAATGGAAGAAGAATATAAAAAAAAAAACCCTCGCTTTAACTAAATAAAAAAATTGATAAATCTTATTTCCTGGAGGAGAGAAAATACTCGATACTGACTTCTCAGGAACACGAAAAGAGAAGCTTTGCTATATGATTCCTATGTACATACAGGAGAAGGTTTTATTGATATACGGAATAATAAAAGAAAGGTTTCGCTTCCACTGATCTCAGTGGAATAAAAGAAGAAAGGCATTTTGTATAAGAATTTCTATGATATATTGTTTTCCTCGACATCAAATTTATTCAACAGGTGACAGTACCTTCCATATTTTATCTTGAATCCCGATTTACTGATGAGTTAGAATTCGTCCGGATAAAAAGTTTTATACATCATCTACGTATCATTGGAATCTGTATTCAATCTAAGACTGATAAAGTCTCATAAAAACACAATCACAGGTTCATTCTGTCCTTTGTACTTTCTCTCTCTTCTCTCTCTCTCTCTCTCTCTCTCTCTCTCTCTCTCTCTCTCTCTCTCTCCTCTCTCTCTCTCTCTCTCTCTCTCTCTCTCTCTACGAACATTTTTAATTTTTATATCTAAAGTATCAAATATTTGATATTCTTCAAATATTACAGTCTCTCTCTCTCTCTCTCTCTCTCCTCTCTCTCTCTCTCTCTCTCTCTCTCTCTCTCTCTCTCTCTCTCTCTTCTCTCTCTCTCTCTCTCTACCTGAAATTGTAAAGATACGTAAAGTTTCTCCTCTTTTATTCCCCGTTGTCTGGGGTAAGGAGTCACTTCGGGCGACAGAGCGACCTTCCCAACCGTTCTATCCTGCTTATCATCTGCAAATGCCGCTGCCTCTTGCCTCGACATAACCTTTGGCCCACAACCTGTCTCATCCTTTTAGAGCCCTCCATTTTTCTCTGCCTTTCTTTGTCTTTTTTTTCTTTAGTTTTTGTCCTGTTTAAATTTTTTCTTGCTTCTTGTTCTCTTCGTGAGTGGTGGCAACATCAATGAAGGCTACTTTTAAGTCCGGTGTAGGTTTGCGAAATGGTCGAAGATTTACAACCTCTGCGTTCCGAGCTCAAGTTGTGCTTACAGAGTGATAAATTGTACTAATCAAGTTTATAGAGTAACTTTACTATAGAGACCTTGTAATACTATAGCCCGGGTCTGGTAAACGTGCTGTTTCTCTTAGGTGGGGAGGGGGTATTGTTGGGTCACCAAAAGCTGAATAATTAGCAGCCATTGACTGGTCTTCCTTGGTTTTATATTAAGATGGGAATTGTAGGCACTCGTCCACCTGTTTATGCCTGGACTCGTAGACATTGTACGACAGCACGATGTTTCTGCGATCTTTAATCTTTTATTGGGAAATTAATTCTTAAACAATATATGAAAGAAACTCTAATGCTTCAATATGATTTGGAACGATTCCCAAACAGGTAAGATTCATCTATGCATCAGATGTCAGCTGTAACTTGAATAAAAACCAGATTTGTATTGACACATGCCGAACCCTTATATTTTGCTTTAACAAATCATTATACTGTACTAGTTGTTCTCTGCAGATGCTTGTAGAAAGTGTAGGGGGGGGGGGGGGAAACAGGAGGATCAGAAGCTTAGCTTTGATATTTGTTATTCTTTTAATAATTTTTCAGTTATTTGTGCATCACCATTTTTCTATTTGTTATATAAACATCTCCTTTTCTAAGATATATTTTACGATGTTTCTTTTCTTTTATATAACGCTGATGGGTAAACAGGTAGATGTATAGAATTAGGATACTAAGACCTGACGGGCTGGCATCAGGGAGACAAATCAGCGCCGGGGTGCCACAAGGTGAAACCCCTCACTTGCTTTATGAAGTTAAAGTTGAAAGAGATTGGTCAGCAACGTGGAAGAAAGTGGCAACGGCATCGAAGTAGGTTATAAGTGGCATAGAATTGGAGCTCAATTGTACCCTGCAATGGCCCTGGTGTAATGCCCATGTAATACTTCACGTGTGATGTTCTGACGGTACGATCACCTATGGGGTACCGCAGATGACAAAAGATATATGGAAAAGAAGAATAGCAGAAAAGGTACCAAGAAATTGCAAAGAAGCAGAAGGAGGAGAAGACGATAGATCGATGAGCTAAGTAAAATTTGCGGGTATAGGCTGCCATAGAAAGACCATGAACAGACGCGCCTGAAGCTTTTGTCCTGCAGTGGGCTAGCAACAGCTGATATTGATGATATGGAGGGAATATTACGATAAACCAATAAAAATTCTGCATCAGAGAGAGAGAGAGAGAGAGAGAGAGAGAGAGAGAGAGAGAGAGAGAGAGAGAGAGAGAGAGAGAGAGAGAATCCCTTTATAATGGCTTTATCATACAAGTATCTATTACCTGTCCTCACGTTTATGAATATCTTATACATTGTGCGCCATGAATGCAAAACTATTTTTGTCGTTCAAGGAGATAAACCATACGTTTAACACAGTTCAAATGCTTACAGGAGATTTAGAAAGGCAACGTGCTTTTGTATAAATTTGTTTTGTTAATGAGTTTCATGTTTTTTCTGGATAGAGAGAGAGAGAGAGAGAGAGAGAGAGAGAGAGAGAGAGAGAGAGAGAGAGAGAGAGGGGGGGGGGGTTATGTCCATTGAAAGGTAAATAGCAAAGCCTATTCCCTCTTGTAATTGCCACATTATCCAGCTGACGTTATTGGTCTAAAAGTCTAATGTCTTGTTGCAATGAATGGAGATCAGTCATGCTGTTTGAATGACCAAGTCACCCTGAAAGAAGCTATTATTCTAGATTTAATTTGATCCTCTAACAGTGGAGTGATTCATTGGCGCCATCTCGCACGACGCCTCAAGATACAAATACAGGCATTTCCTCCTGGCCGTCTGCACAAAGGGTCGTCGGAGGGCGTGTGGTCAAACAAAACGAGCCGCTTATGGGTTCTCGGAGGGCTATTGAAGACTTGAAGTTATGGAGACAGTTGATAGTACTGATAGATGGAGGATCTGTCCTTGGAAAGGTGATCTTTCTGTTAAAGTCGAAACTGTTGGTTATTTCAATAGTTTCTGTGTGATAGCTGTACCTGCCCCGAACTTGTTTGTGGCTGGACTGATGTTTGGACTAGAATGTCGTGGGTGGTCTTTGAAAGCTTGCACCGTAAAACATCGGTGATTCTTGAAAGGATAACGACTTTTTTGTCTGTGCAGTACTTGTTTGGTTTCAATAGCACGACCCTACTTAACCTCTGAGAGGACTGTTGCTGAAGAATATAAATTTATATCAACAGAACTCTTAGAGGCTTCCTTTCATAGATGAGATGCAAATAAAGTTCTTGAAGAGACACACTCGAGGTACTTTAATACAATTAGTACACATTCAAAGTATGTGGTGGACATTATTATTGTTTTCGATGTTTAAGGGCAAAATTTCCTTAGAGACAGCAAAGGACAGAATGGAAGCAGCAGTTCCAAACGGCAGAACGCTTTTCAGGCTACATTATTGTTTACAATTCAAGTCATGCTCTCGAATGTTTTTTTCTTTTCTTTTTTTTTCATATCATTTTGGTTAACTTAAGACTGATAAGATAATACTATCAAATAGTCATTTTCGAATGAATTTCTGAAAATGTACGTTTAGATACACACCAAATTTTGCCACATTCTTTATTACGATATTTGAAGCGCCAATAATATATAACAAGATGTTTATTATTAATAAACTCCAGATATTTTTTACACTAACAAGATAGAGAGCAACTAGCAGGATTTAACTTAATATTTTTATAATGGATGTTTATATTATGAGCCATCTGATTAACAATCTAAATCACCTCTTCTCGACTCCCTATTACTATTATTATTATCAAACTCTAAGCTACAACCCTAGTTAGAAAAGCAGGATGCTATAAGCCCAGGGGCTCCAACAGGGAAAATAGCCCAGTGAGGAAAGGAAATAAGGAAAAATGAAATATTTTAAGAATAGTAGCAACATTAAAATGAATATTTCCTATATAAACTTTAAAAGCTATAACAAAACAAGAGGAAGAGAAACTAGATACAACAGTGTGCCCGAGTGTACCCTCAAGCAAGAGAACTCTAACCAAAGACAGTGGAATACCATGGTACAGAGGCTATGGCACTACGCAAGACTAGAGAACAATGGTTTGATTTTGGAGTGTCCTTCTCCTAGAAGAGCTGCTTACCATAGCTGAAGAGTCTCTTCTATCCTTACCAAGAGGAAAGTAGCCACTGAAATTAGAGTGCAGAGAAGAATAGTTTGGTAATCTCAGTGTTGTCAGGTGTATGAGGACAGAGGAGAATCTGTAAAGAATAGGCCAGACTATTCGGGGTCTGTGTAGGCAAAAGGAAAGAACCGTAACCAGAGAGAAGGGTCCTATGTAGTACTGTCTGGCCAGTCAAAGGACCCCATAACTCTCTAGCGGTAGTATCTCAACCTACTACCCTAGCACTATTTAGATGCTCTCATCACTACAAATCTTTGAATCCGGAAGAGAAGTAAATGAAGAAGTCTTTTCCTTCAGTGGTATGAGTCTACTATTGTTGAAAAGCTACTATGGAAGGAAAAAGATTCTTCCATGTATTTCTGATATACTGTAGAATAATATGAGCAGATCCAAAATGTATGCGGAATCTTAAAAGATGAATGATCGTTGTGACTATAGATAAATTTAAAAGCGGTAACCGCTAAAATACTGTTATGCGTAGGTGGGAGAGTGACTATACGGGTAAGATGAACTTCAGAAAGAAATGTCTTTCTTTTATTTGCTTTTTATCATGATACAAAGGATCGTAACACATTCACTCTAATGCTGAGATTTTTATTAGCTAAGTTATGCTTCACTGGGACTGGTAAGTGGATGTTTTGTTGATCATCAAGAAATTCAAACTTCTTGAACAACGAGGGGTCAGGACATGGAACTTGCAACTTCCGCCCTAGAAAAGGTAGCAACTTATGCTACTGAGAGGAAAAGGCATAATGGTAAAAAGACAATAACACTGGACATAAGTACTGACTGGTTATATATATATATATATATATATATATATATATATATATATATATATATATATTTATATATATACACAGTATATATATATATATATATATATATATATATATATATATATATATACACAGTATATACATATATATATATATATATATATATATATATATATATATTTATATATATATATATATATAGCGTTATAGATTTATATTATCTAAGCCAAGGTATACCATCAGTGAAAATACAATATATATATATATATATATATATATATATATATATATATATATATATATGTGTGTGTGTGTGTATGTGTGTGTATATATATATATATATATATATATATATATGTATATATAAATTATATATATATATATTATATATGAATTATATATATACACACACACACACACACACATATATATATATATATATGTATATATAAATTATATATATATATATTATATATGAATTATATATATACACACACACACACACACACATATATATATATATATATATATATATATATATATATATATATATATATATATATATATATATATATATATAAATTAGTACCGTGAGCAGGATGAGCAACCAAGGGTGGGTCTTATGGGTTCGCGCATTTGATGCTAAAGCTAGACAAACATTTGAATTTTACTAATATTTTATATAATACGATTTATTTTATATTTTCATCCAATATTAGAACAAACCAGCTTTTTGACAACAGGCAAATTGATAGCGCAGTCATCGCGTGCATATGCTATACATTTTTCCATATTGTTCTGTTCTCTTAGCAAATATATTTTTCAGTTTCTCTTATATAGGGATTGCCATAAGATTTAAATAGGATTTCATACACTGATTCATACATATATTCTTACAAAGCTGGTCTAGCATAAGAGTGAATAATTCATTCATGCATTTCATTTTTGTATTTAAGAGATGAGAGATGTATAGCCAGCTCGTAAGGTGAGTTCCATTCATGTAGGTTTAAATAATGTATGTAAATCACATAAGACTTTTGTCATTCATTAATTGTATTTTCATTCAATTCTGTATATGTAAAATTACGTTATTTTTAAAGAATTAAACTTTTTATTTCACATAGTTTTGTTACGAAGTCTTATGTATTCTTGTTTAGGTATGCTGTATGATACACACGAGGTATGAGCACGAGGGATTACATCATTTTTAGGTTTCCATGTGTTTAGAAACTATGAAAATTCTCGAATTAGATTTACTCTTTTTCTTATTGTTACAAGAGGAAAGTGGGCGATGTTAGCTGAGAGAGGGTTGCCTCGCAAGCAAGGTTAGTACCACTTCTTCATATTACTATGTTGGAATGCTTACGCCACTAGACCATGCCCCCCCCCCCCCCCCCCCACCGTTCCAGTAGGCCGAACTAGAAGGTTCTGGAAATAATTAATTCAATATATATAGCCAAGGATGTACAAGCAGCAGAAGAGACTCAGCCTATCCCTTTGAAAGAGCCAACGTCAGCCTGGCCTCTCTCCTCTCAAGTGTGTGTCCTCTCATATTTAAAAAGTGATTTTTATCGAACATATATCGTGTATAGTGTTATTCAAACGTGGGTGAAATTATGGGATGTTAATTCAAGTGTAGTGTATTAATGTAAGTACATTTTAACATAGATTGCTTTAACTGGCCCTGTGAGATTTAGGTTAAACAATAAAGTGCATTAAAAAAATTTGCATAACCATTCTGTAACCTTGTGTGAATCAAAAGATGTAAGTGTAACAGTTAGATATATCTAAATTTCATCTAATGTTTATTCATTAGAGTGTTAAAGTGTTAACTCTTTTCATTAATTATCAAAATTAAATATTTTCATAGATTAATTTCCAGTGAAACAAGTGAATGTCTAATTTTTTCAAAGTGTCTTTCTTTTGTCCTAGTCTAAGGTGTAGTTCAGATTTAATATTTCGAGTGATTTATTTTTTTGGTGTTTATTCTTGTGAATTGCTGTTAACTTTTTATAGAATATACTTATTTTTGTAAAGTGTGCATTATTTCAGTCACTAATAATTTTTCTCAGTGCTTTGCTCGTATTCCGTAACGAAGACCGAAGTAAGAGGTTCAGTTTTGAATTGTTCACATAAGCAATCACCTAGTTTTGTTTTGAGTAACACAAGAGACCTTTGGATATACAGTGTTCATTTATATTGCCGTCTGGGAGTTGCGTAATATTCTCAGAGCTCGTGTATTTTTTCAAGTATAACTGATTTATGTAAATAAAAGCAGGTGAGTTTGGAGCTCCGGAGATTATGTAATTCGTCAGCCGAAATATATATATATATATATATATATATATATATATATATATATATGTATATATATATATTTATATATATAAATATATATATATATATATGTGTGTATATATATATATATATATATATATATATATACACACACAAATATATATATATATATATATATATATATATATATATATATATATATATATATTATATATATATATATATATATATATATATATATATATATATATATATATATATATCAGACTACTTAGAATTAGGGAATTCTTGCAGTGGGACCAATTGGTATTTTTTTTCGTGAGGGATTCTTGATATTTTTAGTACTACAAGACACTCCAGGAGGTAATGCAACGTCATGATCTGAGGTATGAAGACAGAAAGAAAACTATAACAATACCCAAAAATATTCACGGGAAATCATCTCCCCCCCCCTCTCTCTCTCTCTCTCTCTCTCTCTCTCTTTGTATGTCGTTGTTTATCCTAAAATTATCATCTATATAAATAGATGCTTTAACAGCAATGTAAAGTGATACTGAAGTTGAAGGATATTGCGTCATCTATTTCCATAATACTCTAAACCAATTGGCCATTAGTTTGTAATCTTTACGAGGATAGGATGTTGTGCGAGGTTTTTTTTTTTTTTTAGTAGATCGTATGATTGACAATTACATTGCTCGTAATTATGAAAAAAAAAATGAATGTTCCGAATAGTCTCTAAAAAACATAACAGGGTTTTAGGCATAGCTGACATTTTGCAAGTAAGCTAATATTATTTATTGTCGTCTGTCGAGATACTTGTTTTATTTTCTTATTATTGAAAATTAATGTTGTTGCATTAGAAATAACTAGGCTTTATTTTTAATAAAAATGCAGAAACCAGTGTTCGGATTCTTAGTGCCAAGATGTGTTTTATTTTTTCACAATATCGTGGCAGTAATGAATATTTGCTTAACAGTTTCAAAATAGAATATTCCTTCAGCATAGTACATGCCCCAACAATAATGATGATTGGAATATTTTTTTTTTATTATTGTTTCTGTTTATTTAGATGCATTTATCAAAAATTTCATAGATGGGGTTCTTTCTATTAAGTCATTAACAAAATTCTTCATGTTTCGCGTGTAGCCAGAGAAGGTTCATCTCCAACCAACCATCCCTTCAGACCCAATGGCGTAGGAAGGAAGTTTAGTTTTTTCCTCCTCTTAATGGTCACGAATACTATTGAAGGGTCCTCCCAAGACGTGCAATCAGTGGAAGGGTCTTTGTTTTGAAAATAGGGTGATGTAAGGAGGTACCCTGTGTGGGAAAGGGTCCCTTTTTATAGCTGATGGTACCAGGTGAAAAAATGGAAGGAAAGGGAGGAGGGTCAGACGTAATGTCCAGATCAATAATGTTTTTGGGTTAAAGGATGTGCTGAAACCTTCCTCCTCCTCCTCCTTGAAAATATTCGTTAAAAGCGACATGAAACATCAGTCATCTTCCAGACTTCATGGCGGTAGATACGTCTGACTCGACCTTTAACTTATTCAGAAAATCTGCAGCTATTTAGTAAGAGTTCTTTTGGGTGATAATCTTAGCTAACTTATTTATCTGATAAGGTTAAAATTAATTTAGTGTTCATATGGTGCTTTGTGGTGCATTGTTAAATTTTCTCATATAAATAGTTTATTGCATTATAGAAAACGATGTGTCTTTTACTTTAATGCTAATCCACAAATTATTAAAATCGTTTTTAAAGGGTGACATTTGCTGGAACGTTGAAACGTTAAAAATATCTCAATAAATATCAAACATTAATATACGGCAACATCTCTAAGCTAAGTGGCCTTGTTTGTTTTAGATGATAGAACTATTTATTTCATTTAAGCTTCCATTTTGCAAGGAACCCGTCTGAAATAAGGTTGAGCAACTGGGTGGTGCCATTAATTTCCATAAAATGTGAATAATGTTTCTTAAAAAAAAAAAAACATAAAAGGTTAAATTCAAAGGGCTATTCTTTTCTTATGACATTTTCTCCCTTTATCTTTATGGATATGTATCCGTCGGTTTCTTTCTTTTCTTTTTTTCTGTCAGGATATAATCATTTTAACCCAGACTGCGGCGGATGTTGTCAACGTTTTTGTTCTTTGAATATTTTTCCTAAAATGTGTTTGCTTTTTTTAAAGAAAAGTCTTACTGTATTTCTCTATAAGCAGTTCAGTGACTTCAACAGTGTTCATAATAATAATTTATATCCTTCTCTCTCTCTCTCTCTCTCTCTCTCTCTCTCTCTCTCTCTCTCTCTCTCTCTCTCTCTCTCTCGAGGATTTGATTTTTGACACCACCCTTTCTCCTCAAAACTGGAAATCGAAGGAAAAACATTCTTCGCATCCTTGGCATTTCTCTTTGTTGATTCAATGACACTGTGAATCATTGACTCTTGTTATTGCAACGCTGCTGGGTTAGGATACAAATAATCATCACATTGATACTTGCAATACGAGGAAAAGGAATAGTACTGCATATTTTGAATTGTATTTAAGGAATGAAATTTTAATTGTTTTGATGGGTAGTGAAAATATTACCTTCATTGCGTTTTAATTGCTTGATCCACGTATAAACAGAAGCACCGTTAACAATTTTAAACATGATTGATAAAATGCTCATATATTATATATTAAATCATACTTGATATATTAATTTCAGATTATTGAATTATCTTTCATATGCGTTGTGTCTAAATCTAGAAGTTGAATACTAGCGAATAACAAATTCAGAGAGAAAGTAAAAATCTCTTTACTGCGAATACAGAAATCTCTCTCTATGTTTCGTTTACTGAGTTTGTGGAGGGCAAACAGAAAACGCTATCACCATATTGCACAATTTCTTCTTCGTGGAAGAAATTGCTCAGCGAAAATAAACAAACCTTCTGTTTGTCTTCCATCCTCTGGACCCACAATGGAGACTGGTGGGTGGGTGTTGGACGATCCCATAGTCGAGTCGCTTCCACGTACAATAGCGAAAGAAAGTATACATTTAATAATGCTTTTTGCTTATGTTATATTTCGTTATTTATTTCTAAGCTTCCTTGGTATGTCTTTTTACCGTGTGGTTTAGAGTTCATAAAGTTTTGAATTTCTTAAATATTTTGGAGTTAATGGAATGCTGGTTAGCTGGTACTTTCTCTTGATGCTTTTGTATACCTTTTCCATAGTACTTTGTTATTATTATTATTATTATTATTGATGATGAATTTCCTGGTCAATAGTTTTCTGTAACCAAAGAGTTCGTTCAATAATTGAACATGGCGATCTTCCTTTTTTTTTTTTTTTTAAGTTGGGTTGTTTTTTAGTTGATATTTTCTTTTGGGGAAATGCTCTGTCATGCTAGTGGAAGTAATAGCATTATTCTAATCACTATTTGTGCCTTTGCTCTAAAGAAAGAAAACGCAAATTGGGGGTATTAATATCTGAGTTATTCATTTAACTTTTATCTCCATAAGGCACTACATTCAGTAGGATAGATTTGAAAACAATGGCAGTCCTTGCGTTCCCGTTTTTTTTTTTTTTTTTTTTCAGTCTGACAGAACGGGTGGCCAAGGCACCAGCCACCCTTTGAGATACTACCGCTAGAGAGTGTGGAGTCCTTTGACTGGCCAGACAGTACTTCATTGGATCCTTCTCTCTGGTTACGGTTCACTTTCCATTTACCTACACATACACCAAATAGTTTGACCTATTCTTTGCAGATTCTCCTCTGTCCTCATATACATGACAACACTGAGATTACGAAATAATTCTTCTTTACCCAAGGGTTAACTGCTGCACTGTAATTGTTCAGTGGCTACTTTCCTCTTGGTAAGGGTAGAAAAGACCTTAGCTATGGTAAGCAGCTCTTCTAGGAGAAGGACACTCCAAATTCATACCATTGTTGTCTAGTCTTGGGTAGTAACATAGCCTCTGTACCATGGTCTTTCACTATCTTGGATTAGAGTTCTCTTGCTTGAGGATACACTTGGGCACACTATTCTGTCTAATTTCTCTTCTTGTTTTGTTAAAGTTTTTATAGTTTATATAGGGAATATTTATTTTACTGTTATTACTGTTCTTAGAATATTCTATTTTTCCTTGTTTCCTTTCCTCACTGGGCTATTTTTCCTGTTGGGCCCCCTGGGCTTATAGCATCCTGCTTTTCCAATTAGGGTTGTAGCTTAGCAAGTAGTAATAATAATAATAATAATAATAATAACAGGAGTTCACGATGTTTTTGTTGTTTTCATAGGACTTGAGGATGCGCGTCATTACTAAACGTCTTCTTGACTACCAATGTTTTCTTATTTCTCAAAATCTAGTAAAACCTAATGTTATGCAACCAC
Source organism: Palaemon carinicauda (assembly GCF_036898095.1). Taxonomy (NCBI): domain Eukaryota; kingdom Metazoa; phylum Arthropoda; class Malacostraca; order Decapoda; family Palaemonidae; genus Palaemon; species Palaemon carinicauda. Next base: position 66,947,739 of record NC_090726.1, on the reverse strand, counting down.
GTCTGAAAAGACTGAATTCTATTTATTTTGGATTACCACAAACCTTTTCTTGGCTTCAGGCACCCTCTTTATTTTAGACGTAGCTGAAGAGGGTGCAAGAGACCATGATACGATTGATCAAAACTGTGTTGTCTTCCTTGAAGTTAAATAATAGCCTACTGGTGTATCAGTGAGCTTCAATTTAATATGTTTTGAAGCTACGGCTTCCGAGTTCAGCCGAAGAACATTGATTAACTGGCATAGGCAGCATACCAGTCAGGTGTGCCATATGGTCGCCAGTAATGAATTTTATTGCACCGGTATGCAGATTCAGTTTGAAGAGCCCACTTTACATTAAATGTTCTCAGTGAGATTTAAACGATGGTACAACGTAAGTGCCAAAATGAACCAAATGATTGACTTTACAATCGTTTTGAACTTTGACTGAATAACCGTAAAGATAAACTGATACATAGTCTGAAAATATCAATACTGAGACTAATACCCGGTGTAAAAGATATTACACAGATGGCCAGTAACCGTAACACTTTGATGACCTTATTTTGTTTCATTTTGCATTAGGACACATCAATTTCATAACCGTTGATGACATAGTTTTTATCTTTTTACACTAGGTATTTAGGTACCATATTTAGGTACCATTTTTCACAAAAATAGAAAAGGAATCTTCTGATTTAGTAATTCGTACAACCTTTGTTCCTTTGTTCCTTTGCTTCCACACACAACACTAACACGCACACAAAAGCTGTAGGACCTGTTTGGTCCTTTGAGTTTATTTTATGGGCAAAGTTTGTCAGTGTTGAATCTCAATGCATCATTGAACCCATTAACACTTTGGCAATCCTCTTGAAGTAAGTGTCACGTCCTTTGTCGGGGAATTATCAAGATTCCATAATGTACTCTTTGTGGTGAAGCCCACATAAATCTCTCTCTCTCTCTCTCTCTCTCTCTCTCTCTCTCTCTCTCTCTCTCTCTCTCTCTCTCTCTCTCTCTTTCGATTCTCTCAATGTCGTGTTTTCTTATGTGGATGAAACGGAAACGATCCATGTCTTCCTATTTTTATACTTCAGCGCGAATAGAAGCTATAGGAATTTTAAAGCTCAAGGAAAACCAACGAGTTCTAAGAATCGGTGATGGTGACGAGAAACTGTAATCAAAATCTCTGACGTTAAATACTGTTGAAAATCATATATGCGAGTGCTATATGATATAGATTAAAGCTGTTTTGTGTCTTTGGTTTATGCACAATATTATGTTTATATATATATATATATATATATATATATATATATATATATATATATATATATATGTATATATATATATATATACACATATATATATACGCACACACACACATATATATATGTATATATATACAGATATATATGTATATATTCATACATATATATATATATATATATATATATATATATATATATAAACATACTCATTTGATAGGACTTCACTAACATTAACTTTGCTATGTTCATGAACAGTATTCCAAGGGAATGTGTTGTCACCTATGTTGTTTATCATCCTCATGGATTTTGTAATGCATAGAACAGTTCGGAATGGTGGAGAAGGATTAGACTGGATTGGTAACAGGAAATTAGCGGACCTAGAGTATGCTAATGATGCTGTCCTTATTAGCAGAACACCGCAGAACTTGCGAAACTAGCTTACTAAAATGCATGAAATATCAGAGATGATGAGAACGGAATATGCAATGGAAGATGAAATATCATTGGAATGAGAAATTATTAATGAGGTAGAACCATTTAAATATTTAGGAACTGTGATATCCAATACAAGATCTTTCGAATTTAAGTTTAATGAAAGATTGAAAAAAGCAAATCAGATAATGGCTAGGTTAAGTAAAATTTGGAAACCAAATTGCTTGAAATCAGTTTAGTGGGAGCGGTTTAACTGTTGGACATGAGTCGTGGTATGACGATGAAACAATATCCAACAAATTTTGTAGATTTGAGAACAAAGCCGTCAGAAGGATATTGGGAGTTAAATGGCAGGACAGAATCTGAAATTATATTATAAGAGAGATTACTCGAGTGCCATATGTAGATGAGATTATGGTGAGGGTTAGATGAAGATGGTTTAGGCATGCTCTTCTCACTCCCCAAGAGAGATTAGTTCACTAAACTTTCAACATGGCTCCACAAGGCACTTGAAGAGTTTGAAGACCCAGGCCTACATGGCTGAGGACTATGAAGCGTGAAGTGGGAGATGATAAATGGAAAAGTATTGATTTAAAAGCTTAAGATAGGGACGACTGGCAAAATCTAACCGAGGCCCTTTGCATCGATAGGCATAGGCGAAGATGATGATGATAATATGTCTGGGTGTATATATATATATATAGATATATATATATATATATATATATATATATATATACATATATATATATATATATATATATATATATATATATATATATATATGTATATATATGTATATATATATTATTTAATTTATATATACTTTATATATATATTATATGAATGACTATGTATGTGTGTGCGTGGACGTATGTTTGATTGTTTGCGCCTGCGTGTGTGAAAGTTTTTTTCAATTATATAATCTTGCTTTTTATTTTATTACTCTACTTTTGCATAAGAGAGAGAGAGAGAGAGAGAGAGAGAGAGAGAGAGAGAGAGAGAGAGAGAGAGAGAGAGAGAGAGAGAGAGAGAGAGAGAGAGAGAGAGAGAATAATAACCGTTTGAATGCAAAACGCCAACCCTTCGGCTGTGAGAATTTTTCGCTTTGACCTTTCCCTTTTCGACGACTTTGCAGCGAGATGACGTCGACGATGTTGTTATTAAGGCAGACAGCACAGCAGTAGCATCCTGAGTAACCGCCAGTCTAATAATGCGGTTAAGAGACTCACGTATTTGTGTGCGTGTACATGACTGCGTATAATAATGGACCCCCCGCCCCCAACCCCACATGCCCAAACCCTCCTCACGGAGACCATTTCGTGACGCCATTGGGTTCTAAGCTCTAAATTAAGCATTTGTGGCCGAGTGCCTCTAAATC
>NC_090726.1:66887182-66942182 GCF_036898095.1 Palaemon carinicauda | reverse complement strand
ACTTAACTGTTTACTATAATATTCTGGGGCCCAAGTATCCAGATTTTAAAGAGCATTTTCTCACGTTATTATTCTCGATTATTATGTAATAAATTTATCAAAGGTTATGGTGAAATTATATATTTTTCCTTTTTCATTACATTTTTTTTTAAACACTAACATCTTCCACGGTCTGTGGTTTTCATGTCATATTAATAAAGAAAAAATCAGTCATCAAAGTAGTTCCTTTCATCTAGCTGTAATACGAAGAAAATGAGCTGCTTCTGTACCAACAGTAAACAGAAATTCTGTGCTTCACTATTTCTGTAATCTTTCTTTGAATTGTATAATTGGTAGCGGAAAGAATCATGGGGGGCGGGCGGGGCGGGTAGAAAAGATGAGTTGGCCGTAAAGCAAAAGCGAATATGATCACTTTAAGGCAAAGTTGCATGATGGAACAAGCAATGTCAATCACTAAAAACAGCCTCATTATAAATCTCTCTCTCTCTCTCTCTCTCTCTCTCTCGGGGGAAGGTGACTCAAGGCCCTAATAACCTGCCATACAAGACAATATGAGAGAGTTAACTCTAAAGCCAAGTTTACACGGTCGAACGGTTCGTCGAACGCGGTTCGACAGACAAGTGTTTGAAGCGATGTTCGAACGTGTGAACGGGATATTTGGTTGTCGAACTTGTTCATCGAACGGTTCGAAGAAAGTCTGTCCTTTCCTGACTTTTGTGGGCGGGGCTTCATTATCCACAAACCTTATGCATTTGTGTCTGACTCCAGCTCTTCGAACCGTTTGACAAGCAGGTTCGACAACCGGGTTCGATAACCAAGTTCGACGAACCGTTCGACCGTGTAAACCCCGATTAAGGGATAGAAAGGATAGAGAGAGAGATGGGGGGGGGGACATCTCTTGCATCCCAGTAATTTTCCTTCGGCAGCACTAGCAGTGCTAAGTAGGCAGAAGCAGACCAATAGAATGCTAACGACTTCCTGAGTTGTACTGGTTATCCCACAATCTTCTGAAAGGTTTATGCTCGTATTAAAGATGTACAGTACACGATTATTTTTACTTTTATTGGTCAGCATGTTACCCTTAAAATGTTATCGCTTCTTCTAAGTTTTTATATCATCCTTTGAAATCCCCTTAGACAGTATCTCCCGAAGTAATCTCATTCCTTACGGATATTACTGGATCTTATAACCGCAGGAAATCGTGTGGTTGCATGTAATGAAGGATACGTTATTAGCTTAAATTGCTGCACTGTACAGGTTTTTTTAATATTTATTTTCATCCTGTGGTCGATAATTTCTTAGATCAAGAGTTATCTTGATGTTCATCTTTTAGTTATTGAAATAACACTTCTTATGTGTAATCCTTACCATCTGCATTCAATACCTCGTGGTTGATGTTTGATTTCTGTATATTTATAAAAGTCAGAAGTAAATCAGTGTTATATTACAGATTTGATTTTTTTGTTAGTTTAATTTCTTTTATCTTTTGGGTTTAGGGAATCTGTTCAATCCATAGAGCGTTCGATTCTGTTAAAGATATATTTTAAAACTGGCGGGAAATATTTTTGGGGCCGTTATAGATGTACGTTTGCCTGTATGATTATTATTATGATGATAGATAGTTTCAAAATATAAAAACAAAATGGGATATTTAAGGACATTTTTCAAATATGAATATTGAGTTGAGTCTTGTTTCAAAGTTTATCTTATTATTGTTGTTATTGTTACAAAATAATCTACTCAGCAGGTTTGCGTGTGCGTAATGTGTGTTAATGTTCATTGACGATAGTGTTGGTTTTACAAAGGCTTAACTTACAGATTCTTTATCTGCTCCCAATTGAATAGAGAGAAGAATGTTGCAATTCTCAGTCTCTGCGTTCCCCCGGAGTTTCCTTAATCTCCTCTCGAACGCCACCGATGAAAGAACAGTCATTTGAACAAACAAAGAACTTTTCGGTCGAGATGAAGATAATGCACTGACTCTTTAACATCTTAGTCTTTGATTTTTTTCCCAATAGTGCTCATAGAAATTTAGTAATTACATTATTAAAGGCTTTGATATCTCAATTATATAAGATGCTTCGTCATGTACTCTTTTTTGTGTGTTTTCTTTTGTTGTTCTTTTTTTTAATCTTTTGTCTCTTCGATTCTTTTGTTCTTTAGTCTAGCTGATGAGCCGAGAGCAATTTTCGCATACCTCTGTGCCACTATTATTAATATCATGTTATACTCTATATTTTATGTAACACTGCAATTTTATTCTCAAATCAATAGTACTTAAATTGGTATAATTTGTTCAATTCATGTTGAATGTAGACTTTTTGCAGGTCGGAAACAGGTTATTTGTAATAAATAGTTTGAACTTAGTTATTGAAACTTGTTGGCGTATTAACGAAAACATTACCATAATGATTATTAGATTACTTGTAAATTAAACGCTAACACACACACACACACACACACACACACATATATATATATATATATATATATATATATACATATATATATATATACATATATATATATATATATATATATGTATATATATTTATATGTGTGTGTGCGCGCACATGTGTGTGTTTTTATGTTTGCATGTATATATATTCATAAAATACATATGTATATATATATATATATATATATATATATATATATATATATATATATATATATATATATATATTCATTTGTATGCATTTTTATAAATATACCTACAAATGAAATTTACTTTTGAGAAACACATTAGGTCTGTGTCTTCTTCAATTTGTTGCACAAAAACTTAGCTTATTGAGAAAGCCTTTCAATATTTTCGGTGATCAATATATTATGAAGAAGTGTTTTATTTTTTTTCATTCTAGCTTGTTTCGAATAATGTTCTCATGTCTGGTCCTCAGCTGCTGATTCTCATCTTATTTTGTTGGACAGGAACTTACGGTCTATTAAATTTCTTATTCCTGATCTAGATATTAATCTATGGCACCCTCGTTCAATTAGTTCTTTTTGCATGTTGCATAAGATATTTCATAATTCTGACCATCCTTTACAGTCAGATCTTCCTGGACAGTTCCATCCTGTTCGTAATGCTAGGCATGCAGTTAATTCTAATAATAAGGCCTTTTCCATCATGAGGCTCAATACTACACAGTATTCTAGAAGTTTTATTCCAGCTGTGACCAAGTTGTGGAATGATTTTCCTAATCGGGTAGTGGAATCAGTAGGACTTCAAAAGTTCAAAGTTGCAGCAAATGTTTTAATGTTGAACAGACTGACATAAGTTTTTTTCATTCTATATATTAGTTATCTGTTTTTATGCTGTTAATGTTTATTCAAAAATATTTTAATTTTTTATTACTTCTGCTATCGTTTATTTATTTCCATATTTCCTTTCCTCACTGGGCTATTTTTCTCTGTAGGAGCCCTTAGGCTTATAGCATCTTGCTTTTCCAACTAGGTTTGTAGGTTAGCTAATAATAATAATAATAATAATAATAATAATAATAATAATAATAATAATAATATATGTGTGTGTATTATATATTGAATATGTAAATATGTATATATTATATATATGATATATGATATATATATATATATATATATATATATATATATATATATGTATATATATATATATATATATATATATATATATATATATATATATATATATATATATATATATATATATATATATGTGTGTGTGTGTGTGTGATTGAATCTTCCTTCGAAAAGGTTATTCAACCTTTTTTCTGTTCATATAAAAGATAAATGACTTATTCTGAAATCCAAATAGCCTCTCCACTCAAACAGTGTTGTTTACATTCTCAAAACACACTTCTTGTCAATGTCTACTGATCTCATCAGGCATTCATCAGTTGTATAATCTTTTATAGTATCCTTTTGATGTTTTGAAATGGTTTGATCACAACTAGAAAATGGAAGATAAAATGATTGACAAGTAGAGGACAGAAAGAAACGATACAGGTCTCGACTGGATGCTCCAAAAAATATTTAATGACGTCTACATTGTGCCTTGTGATGCACACTGTAGATTTGACTTCCATATGGCAGGTTGGATGATTGAAAAGATATACCATTTGGAATAATTAAGAGGACACTCGTATAGAACACATTAGCGCTACCAAGATGATTACCCCTTCCTCGGTGGTGTTACATTGTACCGGCATTGCATTGCAATGTTTCCTGAGGCATTGTGCTTGCATGAATTGCAAACAGAACCTGTTCGCGTTGCCATTAATGTTTGGAGAGACAACGAAGATTTATTTCAACTCGGGACTCTTCAGGTCGATGATTCATGGCCGTGCCGAGTTTGCCTTTAAATCTTTTCATTTACAAATTAATCTTTGTTATTTGCTCAAGATGATCATTATCTCAAGGGCTTGAATTTAAAGATAGCCATATATTTAGGTTGATAGATAGATTTATGACTGATAGATAGATGGCGAGAGAAAGAGTGAGGGAGTGGAGCAGATATGCTAAACGCTATCCTGATGGATGTACAAATGATGCATGTTTGCACGAAAGTGAGAGAGAGATTGAGAGAGAGAGAGAGAGAGAGAGAGAGAGAGAGAGAGAGAGAGAGAGAGAGAGAGAGAGACCATGCCACATCCATTATTCAATTCGCATGTGGTTAGGTTTAAAGAAGCATTATTTATTTGATTGTATTTTACCACACAGAGTTATTGCCGGGTTGTTGCACCTTTCTCACTTGATGGATACTTGGATAAACATTCAGCTCTTGCAGTGGAAAGAGGGATAATGTTCATAAGAGAGGAATGAATTGGATAATCTTATTCTGTGTGTGTGTATATATATATATATATATATATATATATATATATATATATATATATATATATATATATATTGCGTGTTTTGATAATTAGATGTGGAATCAGGTATCTTGACTATTAAGAGATTAGGTTGTTTTACTAGCGGGGATTGAGGCATGGCTTGCAACCTCATATTTTTACACATGTTGATAAAAATACAAAGGTAACGTCCATTGGGGGTGTGACAGCCCATTGCAGAGAAGTCTGCAATTTTTAGATCTCGCATCCTATTTTCCTCTGGAATTTTGGTTCATGCTAGGGGTCTGTCTTAAAATGAGTGCCTGTACTATTTTGGCCAACCACGTCATTTCTGTTTTTGATTGATTTTGCTAATCTAAAAGTATTTGAAAGGCTGTACTGATTGAATTTGAATAAATAAAACACGTTCAATCCAGTTTTATGTCTTCCAACCACCAGTATAGCTTCTCTTAAACAACGTCTATGCGAAATCTTTTTCATACTGTGGCACTGGTAATCTTACCATCGATTAAGACTTCATGAAATCCTTATAAGATCAGATATTTTTTCCTTTTAATCCTAAACTGTATCTTGTTATCAGGCTATATTCTGAATGGTGGTTTTATTCTCCCTGGTTTTAACTGGCTGACTACTTTTGGTTTTATGTCTATTGTAATTGCTCACCATCGTCTTAGGAGTCTGTTGTTTTTTTTTTTTTTTTTTTTTTTTTGCCTACAGTTTTTTATCTTTATGAAGAATCTTCTGCAGGCTGAGAAGATCATCCATATAGATAGAATGAGTAGAATGAAAGGTTAAAGACACAAGTTATTCCTTTTATCCATGCAATTATGACTCATTCCTCCTTAGATACATATCTGAATAGTTTGGAACTTGATGTAAAGTTCAGTGCTTGCCTGATTTTCTTTCTACTTCCACGTAAAATGTTCCTTGTGTTTTACGAAATCATAATTTAGCCTTTTGCTTTTAAAATCCATTTTTATATGATTTAGGGCACATAAGCTTGCACTCGTATGTTTTAGTGACCGAATCCGTTTCGAGAAGCGGGAATTTCTTACTAGATTATAAATTTTTCCTTCATCTTACTTACTAAAGAATTATACTGCCCTTATCTATATCTTTTAAGAAAATCTATTACTTGTAATAGATCTAATTGGAGAATTCTATGATTCTAAAAAATATCTTGAATACTATAACTGTAAAACTCCACTCATTTACAAGATTCGTGATTTTCCTTGTCAATTTAACATGTCAAATTGAGTTCATTACAGCATTTCAAAGCTTAATGCTATTGGTTTTATTGTAATTTGGAATTCACAAAAATATTCCGCTGTTTTGGTGAACAGTTAATTAATTGACAGATATTAAACCCCTTTAAACCTTTTTCTGTAATTCTTTAGTTTAATCTGTTGCTTCCATAAAATTCCGTAATAATTAAAAAGGAAGAATGATTACGTCTTCGAAGCGTTGCTTTTTTACATATTCATAATAGGTTTTAATAACACAATATAACGATGTATTATTGTATTCTCGTTAACATTTTAAGTATCATGCCATAATGATGATTATTGTTAGTAGTAGTGGTAGTATTAGATGTATTAGTTTTTATGAAAAATCATCGATAAAACATTTGCCATACAGCACCGGGTTACCTGATATCTTTATAATTACATCTGAGCCCAGGTAATGAGAGGATGAACCATACAGCTCCGAATCCTTTTAAGGAATGCAGAGAAAGTAAAAGTCTAGCATTAAGGATCTTCAAGATTTAGTTTATGTCTTCGAAAAAGAATCATTACCAGGGTTGAACCCATCGAAGAATTTGTCTAGTGGAAGATAGAGGATGTCAGTAGGGTTTAATTAGTAGGTGAGCAGAACTTTTATGCGAGGCGTGTCTTGCGAGGCCCCTTGGGAGGTATAGAGCAGAATAAGAATGGAGAAACTATAAGGCGGACACTATTTTCTAGAACGTTGCATTCGTTTGAAGTGATTTGCCTGACATCACTTTTGAAGACTGTCATATTGCCTTTGGTTTATGTTTGTACTTTGTGATCGGTTGCAATATATATATATATATATATATATATATATATATATATATATATATATATATATATATATATATATATATATATATATATATATATTTATATATATATATATATATATATACATATATATATATATATATATATTTATATATATATATATATATATATATATATATATATATATATATTCTTACAAAGCTGGTCTTCATGAAAGTAGAATATTTTATTTGTGTATTTAAGAGATGTATAGCCAGCTCATAAGGTGAGTTCCACTCACGTAGGATTAAGTAATGTACGTAAAGCCCATAAGACTGTCGTCATTCCTTTAATTGCATTTTCATTCAGTTCCGTATATGTAAATTTACGTTATTTTAAAGAATTAACTTTTTATTTCACGTAGATTTGTTACGAAGTCTTATGTAAACTTCTAGGTGTATTGTATGACACACACGAGGTATGAACACGAGGGATTACGTCGTTTTTATGTTTCCATGTGGTTGAAAATACATGAAAATTCTTGACCAAGGTTTATTCTTTTTTCTTTTTAATGTTACGAGAGGAGGTGGGCAGAGTTAGCTGAGAGAGAGTTGCCTCACAAGCAACATTAGTACCCCTTCTTCAAATTACTAAGTTGGCATTCTTACGCTGCTAGAGCCATGTCCCTACGCCACGAGAATGATTTACTAGAAATTTTTACATGATTTAAGTTGATATATATATATATATATATATATATATATATATATATATATATATATATTTCTTCGTCATCACCATCATCCGTTACTAGTCCACTGCAGGACAAAGGCCTCAGACATGTCTTTCCACACACGTCTGTTTATGATCATTTTATGGTAGGCTATACCTGTAAATATTCTTAGTTGGTCAATCCATCGTCTTCTCTTCCTTCCGTTGCTTTGTTTGCCATCTCTAGAAACCCATTAAGGTATTCTTGTCCATCTATTATATGTCCTGCCGTTGTCCATTTCTTTTTCTTACACATTGTTAGAATATCCTCTACTTTAGTTTTGTATCGTATCCATGTTGCTCTTTTTCTGTCCATCCCAGGATTATTTTCTTTTAATTTCGTCTCATGTCCTGGGGAAATAGTTTTCATTCGGTAAGAATTTCGATTTACCAAGTGAGATGTTCTGAAATGCCTATAGATATCGTTTGTTTCTGATGTATTGAATTTTGCAAGCTAAATATTGTATTTACATTTTTAGCCATCTCAAAGTGTCAACAAAAGCACAATACCCTGTGCCTAGCCCCTGGACACATATGTATATACTGTATACATATAAATGTAATTTCGCTTATTAATGGTTAAATGCTTAATTCTTAAGCAAAAGGGTTGTAATCTAAATTGAGTTAGAAGTAATTTTGTCACATTTCATTGAAACACATTATATCTGTTGACCAAATCAATGAATTATGAATCTGATATTGAGGGATTGGATAGTCAAGAAAAAAGGAAATATATGGGGTGACTTTAAAACATTAGTGAAAAAGTCTGTGAAAAGGAAATAGTTAAAGATCGAAAGTTTCTCAAAATGTATGATACAATGGAGACATGCTATCTGAAGTGAATGCAACCCTACATGAGTGGAGTGGGTATTTCGAAGATTAGTTGAATATGGAGATCAGAAGATAGATGGGGCTGAATGACACAAGATTAAAAGGAATTAGTGTACAGTAAGTTTCGCAATGCTTATGGAGGTGACTTTTGAGGAAATACGGGGATCATTTTAGAAATAGAATACCAAAAAGGTATTGGTAATTGACATGAGTACTATATGGAATCTGTGGTACAGTGGTGATATGTGATTTGGATTGCCCAGACTGTATAAGTTTGTTTAAACAAGAGAAAGGTTCCAAAGGTGGTGAATAATTGTTCTTGTATATAAAAAATATAGGCGGTAGAAAAGACTATAAAATTCCTAAAGGCATGTTGATACATAGTATTTCAGAGAAAGCGTATGATATGATATTGATTAAGAAAGTAATACATTACAGCAAATTATTGGTGGGAGAACAGTTTGGTCTTATACAAGGAATAGTGGGTGGATCAGGGGTCTAATATGAAGCAGTCACGTGAGAGGTGTGGAAGTAAAAAGAAAAAACTATAAGAGACAGACACGGCCTTACAAGAGACTTATGAAATAGGAATTATAGAGGGTAGTAATGATGTATGATATAGAAGAATTGTTGATGAAAGTAATCACAAGTTTTTTCTTTTAGTGTGGAGAAGAATATTTTGAAAGAATATTTAGACAGGATAGTAACTAGTATGGTTTAAAGGTTGATCGAAGACAAGGGTATAATATGTCTATTTAGTTGTATAGTATTTTTATGGATGGATTGACGTGAGAAGTCAGGAAAGGATAGAAGATAAGCTGTAGAATTAAAGTCGTAGAAATGGAGATTATGTTGTAAATGGAGTTTAAAGTAGTTGATGTTTGTATTAGATACAATACTCGTTGGTAACAATGAAGACAGACAGCAGAAACCAGTGGTGAGGTTTTAAAAGTTTATTCTTTTTTACTTTTCAAGTAACAAAAGATAAGAGTAAGTTTTAGCAAGAATAATGTAATAAGGGTAAATGGAAAAAAGGAATTACTTTTTTCACGTGTTTTTTAAAATAATAATAATAATAATAATAACAACAACAATAATAATAATAATAATAACAATAATAATAATAATAATAATAATAAAAATGATTTTGTATTGAAGTACAGAAAGAGACACAATTTAGGTATAGTGTATTATATACTTAGCATCTAGGAATGTGTAAGCGTTTTTACCCCACACACACAAGCTAGTGTATTAGTGTATACAAGGTATGTACAAGACTTGCTTGTAAACGTACATGTAAATAATCTTGTGCAGAAGTACAGTATATTTCTGAGTGACGCTTGAAAAGTGGAGAGAATGAACTATTTTGTACAATTTATTGACACGAGAGAGAGAGAGAGAGAGAGAGAGAGAGAGAGAGAGAGAGAGAGAGAGAGAGATATGTATATATATATATATATATATATATATATATATATATATATATATATATATATATATATATATATATATATATATATATATATATATATATATATATATAATTAAACTTAGGTCATTTCACTTACAGATAATATATTCTTGCATTTTCAGATTCATTGCTGTTGATAAAGACACCTCTACTGAACACAGCTTTGAGTCACTTTAAACGCCATTCGTGCTACATAACGTGCAATTCTCGTCAAATAGAATAATCTTGAGAAAATTCCATTTGAATTATTTACGGTCCCTTGTAAGAAAATTCCATTTGAATTATTTACGGTCCCTTGTAAGAAAATTCCATTTGAATTATTTACGGTCCCTTGTAAGAAAATTCCATTTGAATTATTTACGGACTCTTGTAAGAAAATTCCATTTGAATTATTTACGGTCCCTTGTAAGAAAATTCCATTTGAATTATTTACGGTCCCTTGTAAGAAAATTCCATTTGAATTATTTACGGACCCTTGTAAGAAAATTCCATTTGAATTATGTACGGTCCCATGTAAGAAAATTCCATTTGAATTATTTACGGAGCCTTATAAGAAAATTCCATTTGAATTATTTACGGAGCCTTGTAAGAAAATTCCCTTTGAATTATTTACGGAGCCTTGTAAGAAAATTCCATTTGAATTATTTACGGACCCATGTAAGAAAATTCCATTTGACTTATTTACGGAGCCTTGTAAGAAAATTCCATTTGACTTATTTACGGAGCCTTGTAAGAAAATTCCATTTGAATTATTTACGGTCCCTTGTAAGAAAATTCCATTTGAATTATTTACGGTCCCTTGTAAGAAAATTCCATTTGAATTATTTACGGAGCCTTGTAAGAATATTCCATTTGAATTATTTACGAACCCTTGTAAGAAAATTCCATTTGAATTATTCACGGAGCCTTGTAAGAAAATTCCATTTGAATTATTCACGGTCCCTTGTAAGAAAATTCCATTTGAATTATTCACGGTCCCTTGTAAGAAAATTCCATTTGAATTATTCACGGAGCCTTGTAAGAAAATTCCATTTGAATTATTCACGGAGCCTTGTAAGAAAATTCCATTTGAATATTTACGGTCCCTTGTGAGAAAATTCAATTTGAATTATTTACGGTCCCATGCAAGAAAGTTCCATTTGAATTATTTACGGTCCCATGTAAGAAAGTTCCATTTGAATATTTACGGTCCCTTGTAAGAAAATTCCATTTGAATTATTTACGGTCCCTTGTAAGAAAATTTCATTTGCAATATTTACGGTCCCTTGTAAGAAAATTCCATTTGAATTATTTACTGACCCTTGTAAGAAAATTCCATTTGAATTATTTACGGTCCCTTGTAAGAAAATTCCATTTGAATTATTTACGGTCCCTTGTAAGAAAATTCCATTTGAATTATTTAAATTCCATTTGAATATTTACGGTCCCTTGTAAGAAAATTCCATTTGAATTATTTACGGTCCCTTGTAAGAAAATTCCATTTGAATATTTACGGTCCCTTGTAAGAAAATTCCATTTGAATTATTTACGGTCCTTTGTAAGAAAATTCCATTTGAATTATTTATGGTCCCTTGTAAGAAAATTCCATTTGAATTATTTACGGTCCCTTGTAAGAAAACTCCATTTGAATTATTCACGGTCCCTTGTAAGAAAATTCCATTTGAATATTTATGGTCCCTTGTAAGAAAATTCCTTTTGAATTATTCACGGTCCCTTGTAAGAAAATTCCATTTGAATTATTCACGGTCCCTTGTAAGATTATTCCATTTGAATTATTTACGGTCCCTTGTAAGAAAATTCCATTTGAATTGTTCACGGTCCCTTGTAAGAAAATTCCATTTGAATTATTCACGGTCCCTTGTAAGAAAATTCCACTTGAATTATTTACGGTCCCTTGTAAGAAAATTCCATTTGAATTATTTACGGTCCTTTGTAAGAGAATTCCATTCGAATTATTTACGGAGCCTTGTAAGAAAATTCCATTTGAATTATTTACGGAGCCTTGTAAGAAAATTCCATTTGAATTATTTACGGAGCCTTGTAAGAAAATTCCATTTGAATTATTTACGGAGCCTTGTAAGAAAATTCCATTTGAATTATTCACGGTCCCTTGTAAGAAAATTCCATTTGAATTATTCACAGTCCCTTGTAAGAAAATTCCATTTGAATTATTCACGGAGCCTTGTAAGAAAATTCCATTTGAATTATTCACGGAGCCTTGTAAGAAAATTCCATTTGAATTATTTAAATTCCATTTGAATATTTACGGTCCCTTGTGAGAAAATTCCATTTGAATTATTTACGGTCCCATGTAAGAAAGTTCCATTTGAATATTTACGGTCCCTTGTAAGAAAATTCCATTTGAATTATTTACGGTCCCTTGTAAGAGAATTCCATTTGAATTATTTACGGTCCCTTGTAAGAAAATTCCATTTGAATTATTTACGGTCCCTTGTAAGAAAACTCCATTTGAATTATTCACGGTCCCTTGTAAGAAAATTCCATTTGAATATTTACGGTCCCTTGTAAGAAAATTCCATTTGAATTATTCACGGTCCCTTATAAGAAAATTCCATTTGAATTATTTAAATTCCATTTGAATATTTACGGTCCCTTGTAAGAAAATTCCATTTGATTTATTTACGGTCCCTTGTAAGAAAATTCCATTTGAATATTTACGGTCCTTTGTAAGAGAATTCCATTTGAATTATTTATGGTCCCTTGTAAGAAAATTCCATTTGAATTATTTATGGTCCCTTGTAAGAAAATTCCATTTGAATTATTTACGGTCCTTTGTAAGAGAATTCCATTTGAATTATTTATGGTCCCTTGTAAGAAAATTCCATTTGAATTATTTACGGTCCTTTGTAAGAGAATTCCATTTGAATTATTTATGGTCCCTTGTAAAAAAATTCCATTTGAATTATTTATGGTCCCTTGTAAGAAAACTCTATTTGAATTATTCACGGTCCCTTGTAAGAAAATTCCATTTGAATATTTATGGTCCCTTGTAAGAAAATTCCTTTTGAATTATTCACAGTCCCTTGTAAGAAAATTCCATTTGAATTATTCACGGTCCCTTGTAAGAAAATTCCATTTGAATTATTTACGGTCCCTTGTAAGAAAATTCCATTTGAATTATTTACGGTCCCTTGTAAGAAAATTCCATTTGAATTATTCACGGTCCCTTGTAAGAAAATTCCACTTGAAATATTTACGGTCCCTTTTAAGAAAATTCCATTTGAATTATTTACAGTCCTTTGTAAGAGAATTCCATTTGAATTATTTACGGTCCCTTGTAAGATAATTCCATTTGAATTATTTACGGTCCCTTGTAAGAAAATTCCATTTGAATTATTCACGGTCCCTTGTAAGAAAATTCCATTTGAATTATTCACGGTCCCTTGTAAGAAAATTCCATTTGAATTATTTACGGTCCCTTGTAAGAGAATTCCATTTGAATTATTTACGGTCCTTTGTAAGAAAATTCCATTTGAATTATTTACGGTCCCTTGTAAGAAAATTCCATTTGAATTATTTACGGTCCTTTGTAAGAGAATTCCATTTGAATTATTTACGGTCCCTTGTAAGAAAATTCCATTTGAAATATTTACAGTCCCTTGTAAGAAAATTCCATTTGAATTATTTACGGTCCTTTGTAAGAGAATTCCATTTGAATTACTTACGGTCTCTTGTAAGAAAATTCCATTTGAATACCTTTTACCTTTTTTTTAGCAAATATAAATAGATCAAAGATTGCGTGAAAATATTCTAGGCTGTTATCTCAACGCTTAAGAAATAAATATGTTGGCTCAAATATGAAGTTCCGTGAGCGGACACAAATGTATTAAGTAGGCGCGTCCTATTTTTTTTTTTCTTTTTTTCTCATCTATATTCAATTTCTTCATTCCTCAGTTACTCTTAGAATAATGTCCCCAAAAGAGCAGGCAATTGATTATGTATCACACAACTAAGGGTCACTTTAGCCTTTTATTTTATTTTTCTATTTATTGATTTAGTCATATTTCGTATCTTTTAAATATCAATATTTTTTCATCTTATTTGTAAAATGATATACTTTATTTATTTGGTCAAAACCATAATGCCAATTTGAATTTGAAAACAAAATTTGTCTCTGTTTTTAAAACAAAAATGTACGTCTCCTCTTCATTGTTGATAAGTTTGCTTGCAAACGCCATCATCTCTATGACATCAAGTTGCATTCGTCTTTCACTGATGCATTGAAAAGCACATCAGCATCAAGAAACCAAAAGGTGAGCAATGTTGTTCGATCAAAATGGTTGTTTTACGTCTGTTTTCTTTCGTTGTACTTCTTAAATCAACATCAAAGTTTTTAAGCTTTCTCGCCTATTGTAATTTTCCCTTTAACAATTTGAAAATTGGATAAAACATGACTATAGCGTATTTTAAATGTCATTTCCTTTCTTTTATCTAATGTATCTTATTGGATTGAATTTACTTCATGTGTAAAATTATTGGAACACACACACGCAGACGCACACACGCGCAGGTACACACGCACACACACACACACACACACACACACATATATATATATATATATATATATATATATATATATATATATATATATATATATATATATATATATGTATATATGTGTATATATATACATATATATATATATAGATATATATATATATATACACACAAACACACACACACACACACACATATATATATATATATATATATATATATATATATGTATATATATATATATATATATATATATATACATATATGCAGTGTAAATTATTTTATCACTAGCACTCGCGATTTTCCTTTTTTCAAAAAAGTCATAAATACCTTTAATTACGAGTTCACTAAGCCATAGAATGACAGACCCATAGGGAAATTCCTTACATAATAAGTACTTCTGCCCAGTCGAAGATTCGAGCCTTATATATATATATATTATATATATATATATATATATATATATATATATATATATATATATATATATATATATATATATATATATATGCATACACGTATATGTATGTATATATACTATTATTATTATTATTATTATTATTATTATTATTATTATTATTATTATTATTATTAAATAATCCAATTCCTAGTTGGAAAAGAAGCATGAGGTTACAGGCACTAGGACTCCAACAGGAAAATAGCACGATGAGGAAATGAAATAAGGAAATAAATAAACCATGTATGAGAGAAGTAATGAATAAAAAATATATTTTTTATGATCAGTAACAACGTAAAAATAGATATTATTTTTATTATCATTATCATTATTTATTTATTTATTTATTATTATTATTATTTTTTTTATTATTATTATTATTATTATTATTGTTATTATTATTATCATTATTATTATTATTATTATTATTATTATTATTATTATTATTATTATTATTATTATTATTAGCTAATCCACAACCTCAGTTGGAAAAGCAGGATGCTGCAATCCCTATGGGTCTAATAGGGAAAATATAGAAATAAATTAGGTATTATGCGAAGTAATAAACAAAAAAAAAATATAATATTTTATGATTAGTAACAACGTAAAAATAACTATGAAGAGAAAATCAAAACCTGTTCAACATAGAATATTGTCTGCAAGTTTAAGATTCTGAATTTACACCAATTCAACCACGAGATTAGGAAAATCATTCCACGTTCTGTCTCAGCTAGAATAAAACTTATAGAATATGTGTAGTGTTGAGCCTTAAAATGGAGAAGGCAAGACTGTTTTCTGATTAACAGCATACATTGTAATTCATGCAGATGGTACGGTCTGGAAAGATCTGAATGCAAAGGATGGTCTGAATTTATACCACATACATAAAGAATTAACTGAATGATGGTTCCAGAGATTAATACCATGATCAGCAATAAGAATTATAATAGATCGCAAGTTTTGGTTGAGCAAATTAAGATGAGAGTCAGCATCTGGAAACAAGACTGGAGAACAGTACTTGAAACAAAGTAGAATGAAAGAATTAAAACATATAATCACGATACATCTATTACTGAAAATCTTAAGACTTTCTACATAAGCCAATTTTTGTGCAGTTGAAGAAAAAACAGACCGAATGTATTTCTCAAAAGTGAATTTAAAAACCAAGAATCGCATCGGAAATTATAAAGGCGTTGTATATAGATAAAAAATAATATCAATGCAAAGATTTGAATGTTGAGTAGCCACTATCCTCAACGTACTTACAATCATACTTTTAGTTTTGTTGTGGTTCAACTTCATCGCCCTATAATTTGCTAAGGGATTCAATAACCCCAAATATACATTCAGGAAATGGAATTGATGTAAAGAGAATATCATCATCTATATATGCAACAAGCGTAGTTTTCTGGGCCAAATCACTTAAGCATATAAGGTATGAAAAGTAATGGGCCAAAAACACTACCTTGAAGAACACCGTGTATTACATTCTTATATTCACTATGGTGCCCATCAACAACTACTCTTTGAAATATATTACTTAAAAATTTAACAAGGATTTTAGGAAAAGATCCGCCCACTCTCAACTGTCTGAGTCTGAAAACAAGGGCCTTATGATTAACACGGTCAAAAGCAACACTGAAATCAAAGCCAAACATATGAAGTTTGAGAGCGCAATCAAAGGATTTCTATACAGCATTGGATATTGTAACAAGGGCATTACATGCTCCAAAGCCCTTGCTAAAGCCGAACTGTAAACTAGGGACTGTAAACTAGGGAACAGATTATATATATATATATATATATATATATATATATATATATATATATAAATATATGTATACATATGTATATATATATATATATATATATATATATATATATATATATATATGTATATATACACACATATATATATATATAGCCTATATATATATATATATATATATATATATATATATATATATATATATGTGTGTGTGTGTGTGTGTGTGTGTGTGTATATATAGATATATATATCTATCTATATATATGTATATATTTATATATCATTATTATTATTTAATTATTATTATTGTTACTTGCTGAGCTACGACCCTATTTGGAAAAGCAGGATGCTATAACCCCAGGGGCTCCAACAAGGAAAATAGCCCAGTGAGGAAAGGAAACAAGGGAAAATAAAATAAAGAACAGTAACAACATTAACATAAATATTTCCTATATAAACTATAAAAACCTTAACAAAACAAGAGGAAGATAAATTAAATAGAATGGCGTGCCCGGGTGTACCCTCAAGCAAGACAACTCTAACTCGAAACAGTGGAAGACCATAGTACAGAGGCTATGGCACTATCCAAGAATAGAGAACAATGGTTTGATTTTGGAGTGCCCTTTTCCTAGATGAGCTGCTTACCATAGCTAAAGAGTCCCTTCTACTTTTGCCAAGAGGAAAGAAGCCAGTGAACAATTATTTTGCAGAAGAATTGTTTGGTAATTGCAGTGTTGTCAGGTGCATGAGGACAGAGGATAATATGTAGAGAATAGGCCAGACTATTCAGTGTATGTGTAATCTAAACGGAAAATTAGCCGTAACCAGAGAGAAGAATGCAATATAGTACTGTTTGGCCAGTCAAAGGACCCAATAACTCTCTAGCCGTAGTATCTCAATGTGTGTGTGCGTGCGCGTGTGTGTATGTATGTGCCTTATGGACATGTTTGTTTTTATATGCAATTATACTGGTCAGATCGTGGAAAGGTTTTATTCATAAGATTGAGTATACAATGTCTAAATACCTAATTAGAATGAAATTTTGATCCACTACGGAAATGAGACGTATTAAGTGAGCAGTGATGGGTTTTAGCCAGGGAAGGTCATTTCTTATACCCTATAAGAAATGTTAGAGCCTAAGAACTTCTTCATTTTCAAAATTGGGATAGAGAGGCAAATCTAGAATTATATGAAAGCTCTCAACTCTCTAAACAACCTTTGTTCTGTAAACATTTCATAAAAAGCCTAATTCGATTTGCACAGGCTCACATTGTTAGTAATAGTGATACTTATGGAAACGAGAGACAGATTTTGCATGCTTTTACTGGTCAAATGAGGCGTTTAAGGGAATAGTATACTGAACATGAGTTTTTCAGAGAATTAATCTTTATCATATATGCCTAGTCTTATTTGAATATTTTAATTGTGAAAATTAGAAAAATCTTAGGTTTTAACATTTCTTATGGGGAATATTAAGAGAAGACATCCCCCTAGAGGCCTAAATAAACCCCAAGACTGTGCAACTTAAGAAGCCTCATTTACGTTAAGGATGAAGATGTTTCTAATTAACTATTCAGATATTATGTACTCAATATTGTTATGACCAGTAACTATGTGGTTCCATTTGATATGAAATGCCTTCAGCTGTTTCTAGCCATTATCGTATGACCTTTGCCAAGCTGAGTTGGTTGAACAATGGAATTACATTTTAATAAAAACCCTAGGTCAATGAAAATAGAATATTCGAAGATATGTGGAAACTCCGAAACTAATTTCGAAATTTTGGTAAATGGCGACTGCTTTTTTTTTAAATGCGAAGAATGGAAACTTTGAGATAAAATATTGAATACGAGCATCATCCATCACAAAGCTTTCACAGGATCTCATGGCAGATTCCATCATCTCCTCTCTTTAAGGAAGTTCAAGATTTCACCTTTGTAACGGGTCTGTCGTTGTTTCTTCAGGGCCATCAAGGATTATCGAGGGCAATCTAAATCATGAGTCTTTATTACCTTCTCAGAAAATCTTGACTTGATAATCAAGTTGATCTCCAATTCGATTCCCCTTAGACCAGCACCGTTCTTCATGGCTTGTGTTCTACCTGGTTCATCATTCTCTCTGCAATGCAGTAGCTTATGTGCTTCCATTCAGGGCACCCATGCCCTTTTCCTCCTTTACGAGAAGTACAAATTCTAAAAGCACAAAATTGAGCCCATTGCAACAGTGGAAAAGGGAATTTCATCTTTGATGTGCTTATAATTTCTCTTTAGGAATTGGCCTTGATTGGTGTTATCATCTCGAGTTTAAGGAAATATTTAATGGGACGAGGTTGCTTGTTCTATGCCCTGCTCCAACGTTGTTTGGGGGACTGATTTGCGATCTCTCATCCAAGTACTGACCAAATTCATCATTTCATATTTTGCTTATCAAACAACTAGCAACTAACTAACCTGTTTTATATATATGAATGTGTGTATATATATATATATATATATATATATATATATATATATATATATATATATATATATATATATATATATACATATATATGTATATATATACATGTATATATATATGTATATATATATATATATATATATATATATATATATATACAGTATATATATATACATACATATATTTGTGTGCATGTATGTTTCAACCGCACTTACTCTATTAATTATCCAGACTTACTCATTTGTCCCTATCATCAGCACACATACAGAACTTGGAGGGGTCACGGTCACTTAGCCTCTCAGAAAAAAAAAAATTCTCTTCAACTAAACTTACAGAATGATTAGCAGTCATTAATTCATTGTCTTTGCTTCATCGTCGAGATGAAGAGCTAGACTAAAGACCGAAATTATACGTGATTAAGCAGTTTATCTATGAAGCCGAGTATGACTGGCCGGGGGGGAGGGGTCAAGGGATTGAGATACCTCACTACTGCTGTTGCTAAAGGAGTAGTAATTGACTTTTTTCTCTGCTGTTACATAGTTGTTAAGCGTTGAAATTGGATTTAGGAGGGATATTTTCGCAAGTATCGTGCTGTTTGTTTCATCTGATTTACTTTCTCTCTCTCTCTCTCTCTCTCTCTCTCTCTCTCTCTCTCTCTCTCTCTCTCGTACGGGGGCGCGTGTGTTATGTACAGACACACATACTAACACTTACACACTTACATACATACAATACATGCAAAAGAGCATATATATATATATATATATATATATATATATATATATATATATATATGTATGATCTTTTATATATATATATATATATATATATATATATTTATATGTATGTATATATATATATATATATATATATATATATATATATATATATACTGTATATATATATGCGCGCACAAATTTACATATATATGAGTGGGTATACCTTAACTTCTTCAAGAGGTTTGTATATCTCCCTGATTAGTAAAGCTGTACCCAAACTAGGTTGGATTGCTGTGAGTGATCAGACAAAACTCTCCCAACATCACCAATCTGCAGTTGGGGATGAAAACTGGCCAAATCTTAGACATGAATAAAGACATATAAGAGGCCTTGTCCTTCAGTGGATTAGAAACGTAGAAACAGCTGTATTTGTTATTGTGTTATTGTTGTTGTTGTTGTTATAGAAAATATATACATATATATATATATATATATATATATATATATATATATATATATATATATATATATATATATATATATATATTAGAATTTTTTCGCGTTACGAAGTATAGCGAAAAATAATTGTCCTAACGACATGTAAGCAGATCTTAAGTGTCTTGTTACTTAAGTTCAGTTGTTATGTAGGCAGTGGCCAATGAGAATTTAGTGTTGGGTGAAACGTATTCAATGTTTGAAGAGGTATTTAGTAAGTGGTCACTTTCTAGCGCACGCTAGCCCGAGCAAGTCGAATTTATTATTAATATTATTATCATTATTATTTATTAGTAGTACAAGAGTGAGGTTCCACCACTCAAATTTGAGTTACTCTGCATTATTGCCGTGGATACACAGGTTTCCATAGTTTTTTTCAAAACTTAAGATTTTGTTTTTTATCTATGGTTTTTCCTGGGCGGCAGAGGAGGCTTATATGTTAATTTGAAAGTTTGTTCATTTTGTTTTAAATATGCACTGCTATATCAGTACAGAAGTTTGTAGAAGTTATTAGAATGTGATGTTATATATAAATTGTTTTTTAAAAAGTATGATTCATTAGAAAAATAAACCTGGCGTCAACCGGCACGGTGCGCTATAATGCAATTTAATGTTTTATTATGTTTATACCTGTAGAGAATGCGGAGTGAAGTGAGGACATATATATATATATATATATATATATATATATATATATATATATATATATATATATATATATATCCAGTATTGCAATACCTCATCTCACCTGCCTGACCCCTAAAAAAAGAACCCACTTCGACTCGTATCCTTAATCCAATATAGATCCCTATTTTTCCGTTGGCATAAATAATGAATAAGTAGCTGTTAAGTAGTCGAGTGTAGTAGGTTACAATCAGATGGAAGAAGAACATGGGGCCAGCAACCTATGCTTGTGTGTATTTGTTTGTTTTTTATTAAAGTAAAACATGTGAAAATCTTAAAGGCATTTATATACGATTTTCAGCTGTATGCCCCCTTTTATATTCTGACAAATGAATTATTATGTTTCTGAATGCGATCTCATAATGTAGCATAACTAACTTCTCACCAATTGTCACTTCATGTACCCTACATTTATATACAATCATGAAAAGAATATATTACCCCAGAACTTGTCTGCTAACTTATAATTATCATGGAAATCTGGACATGCAATTGGTATGCAAATAATGAGTTGTAAATTCAAAGTTTTAAATTGGTGTTCGTTCTCTCGGCAGGTATCGTCATGGTGATGGAAGGAACTAAGTAGTGGTGAGTTCCCTGCCCTACTCCAACATGGCAGGGCCTCCTCCTCTTCCTCCTTTCATCCAGGGGGCCACTGCTGTGGCGGCATCAGCTAGTGTGAGTGGCGGGGGTTTTCCGCCCCCATCTCCACACTTGACTCCCCCTTTCCACCACATCATTCCTCGACCGTCGGCCTTCCCCCCGTTGCAGAATTCAGAGGCTTTGTTGCACTACACCTTCCCTTCGGAAGCAGATACGCTTGCCTATGTGGACGCCCTAAAGCACTCCGATCTCAGTGATTGGAGGTCCCTGCAGGAGGTGAGAATGGCATTTAATTTTATAACACTTTGTTTGTTTTTGTAATTCTATTTCATAATCTTACTATTAAATTTTTGAAAAGTTTTGTCTTAGCTTTAGGGATGGTTACTCTTAAACAAAATATGAATATTCATGTGGATAAATGACTCGTCGCACCAAAGCATGTTATATATAACCGAAGGTTTAACCATACCATATGGGGATTTATCCACGAATTGATAGTTGCTACAAGAAAACCACTTTTATTAAGGAAAACAATCCTTAACCTCTAAATCAAAAATAATATCATATGTAATAAAACTGCCTAAAGAATTTTTTTAGCTGGCAGAACATTTCTGATCCATCGAAAAGAAAAAAAAATCATTGTTTTATCCAAGAATAAAAAAGTATATTGCGTTTAGTTTTTTTTTTTTCCAAGAATACAAATCAAATAATAATACCAGTTAATTGAAAAAAAAATTATTTCAAGTAGAAATTATCA
The DNA here is from genome assembly GCF_036898095.1 of Palaemon carinicauda. NCBI lineage: Eukaryota > Metazoa > Arthropoda > Malacostraca > Decapoda > Palaemonidae > Palaemon > Palaemon carinicauda. Next base: position 66,919,786 of record NC_090726.1, on the reverse strand, counting down.
ATATCATGCAAAGTAACAATGATCAAAACGATTTGGATTACGGGAAAGGTAAAACCATGTTTGAAAGATGAAGTTTTTAATTTTTCTTTTCAAAACATTATGCGTAAGCTGTTTGCTTATGATTTTCCCTTTCCTTGATAGATCTATGAATTAATCCAGTCAACTTTGCTTTCTCAAAATTTTGTCCCTCAGCTCATTATCATATATCTTTGGTTTGGTGTTCATTAGAACGGCAACGCCCTGCTACAGATTTTGCACATTTTCTTATGTGGTCCTATACGACAAGAGTGAATGTTTTCACAGTTTTAGAAATACAATATCTCTTAAGGATAAATTTACTCAGGGAATTAGATGGTGAAAGATCTGGAATTTTCAAGGTTTTGATTCCTTTTTGTTTATTTATTTTATCTAGTGGATGAGTGGTTTAGAGGAAGCCTTCGGTAGTACATAGCAGAAGTTATAATAATAATAATAATAATAATAATAATAATAATAATAATGATAATAATAATAATAATAATAATAATAATAATAATAATAATAATAATAATAATAATAATAATAATAATAATAAAAATAATACTTTAAAGTTTAACGTGATTGCGAGTGAAGAGAAGGCTTCATCTAGAGTAGCATACCAGCCTGTCAAGTTTAGGTAAATAAAGCTTCTTATGCAAGAGTTAATCAATATTTGCGTATGTTGAAGATGCAAAATGCAATAGTCAGTATGAAGAAGATTCTCAAATCCATTTCGATACGTGTTTCCCGTGAAAACTTTTATTTTGAAATGTTGTTGAAATGTGCAAAGGACCCAATGAAAACGTATAAAACGCTTCCAAAAGAATAAAATTACTGCAAGATCTTTACATAGACAGCATCCATAAAGTTTAAAACGCTTCTAGAAGATTATTGGATTAGTACTAGCAGCCCAGCGCTTAACCTGCGTTATCATGTGTAAAATGTGATCTTATTCGATTATCATAATTGATATTCTGCAGAATACCAGGATGTTTTGCAATGCTTTTCTGCTCTTTCTTCCAGGTAGCTGCCCGGGCGGGAGGTGGATCTTGTTCAGGAGCTGTGACGACCTCCGTGTTGACTGCACTGTACCTGCTCGGTCTGTTTAATCTCTGCGCTGCTTCCCCGGCCTCCTGTTGTGTCCCTCCGGCCTCCGGAAGGAGAAGACGACGAAGGTAAAATAAAGTATAGTTGTTTTCTCCATACCTCTGACTTTCACTGATTAGTATAATCTTCCTTCTTTCACAAGGCGTATCGTCCCCCTTTATCAGCTGACCTTCCAGAATAGGCATGTTTAAAGGTCTCTCCTGAATGGAAGAGGCAAGGAACAGTGACAACGTCCTAGCTAGTGGGTTAATGCCCCTAGAGCCCGATCGTATGTGCATAGGATCAGCACCCAAGCCCCCTCGCCACCCAAGCTAGGACAAGAGAGGGCTAGGCAATGGTCGCTGATGACAAGGATGGTGGAGTTGCAGACATTACAAGAAACTATCGAGCTTGAGAGTAATTCGAATCCCAGTCCGGCAGATCACTAGGCAGCTATCTCATCCGTCGGCTTTTGGTTGAAGGTTAAACCGGTGTTGATCAGTTGCCGTTCAAAATAAGTTGCTTATTTTGCATCAGTAAAAGTTACATTCAAACACTTGGAATATGGAAGAGTCGATATATCTCGTAATATCACTGAGAAAGGATGTAAAATATAATCAAATATGAGATGAAATGACTGAGTTCCTTCAAAAATGGAAGTAATTATATTTTTACATACCTCTTTTCCTATCTCATTAGAAGGAAATTAGCGTTTATGAACACCAAGCTCATTATTTTTAACGATATCTGCAAACATCCAAGCATCAATATTTTGGTATTCATTTCTCATCTGCCTTTTATTTATATCAAGATTTTATTCGGACAGAATTTTCTATTTTGTAATTTTCCCTCTTGTTTTCTCTTTTATTGCTTTTGAACATTCTATTTTGGGGAAGCCTAATCAGCTAGTTCAAGGCCGTTTTGATTTCTTTTATATAGTAGAGAAAATATTTAGACTAATAATAATAGTGATAGTAGTGATGATGATGTTAGATTTATAGGAAATATGATTACGTTAAATGGTATTCATTGTGAGTATGGGGCTCGCAACCTCATCCCAAAGTAGTTCTAGGTCAACAATTTTACAGCAAAAACATCAGCAATATATATATATATATATATATATATATATATATATATATATATATATATATATACATATATGTATATATATATATATATATATATATATATATATATATATATATATATATATATATATGTGTGTGTGTGTGTTATTCAAATTCCTTTGAAAGTATAAGTGGAGTAATATATATATATATATATATATATATATATATATATATATATATATATGTATGTATGTATGTATATATATATATATATATATATATATATATATATATATATATATATATATATATTAGTGTGCTACTGTTGTTAACACACATTTGGGTTCTCTTCAAATGTCATCTTAAATGTGTTATATATTAGAGTTGGTATGTTACATCTTCAAGTAAAGTCTAAGTAAGTTAACTTTAAAATAGTTTATTCTTTAAGAACAGTGTTAACATCTCCATCACAGGAGTATAGATGGTTTGGTCGGATGACCATTCCGTATGACATCTAAAAGTGAACTGATACAAATATCCAATTTCATACTAAAGTTTACACAGGTATCTCAGTATTTATTGATTTATAGTAAACACAACATTTATACCGGAAGATACTTGTTCCGTTCTCACAGACAACTTCTTTCTCACGGGGCTTGGTTGTGTTTACTCTTCATGAAAAATGTTACATTGCTGAGGTTTGGCAATCGCATCCTGCTTAGAATATGACTATGGCAGTTCTCACACTTCTCTTACTTCCACAATGACCTGTAGGTCATGTGTTTTAAACAAGTAATATCTAATATATTACATATATATATACATATATATATATATATATATATATATATATATATATGTATGTATGTATGTATGTATATAGTATGTGTATGTGTATATATATATATATATATATATATATATATATATATATATATGTGTGTGTGTGTGTGTGTGTGTGTGTGTGTTATTCAAATTCCTTTGAAAGTATAAGTGGAGTAAATAGAAATTAAAGGTCATTGCAATTGTTACCGAGTGACAAATAAGGTTATGTACTAATCTTAATTTAGGTTCTTAACGTTTTGCGGGAGTCAAATTGGAATAAGAATAATAATTATAATTAATGCTTATAAAAGGTGAAAATTACAGTGGGAATTCCGTAGAGCTTTCTTCTTAATATTGTAGGTTTTCAATAATCATGGCAATGATATTTTTGAAAGCATACTCTATAAATCCGCTCTGTCTCTGTGCAACTATATGAAAACTATTCTTACTTTTAGCGAGGTAAATATTGTTGCAAAATAATATGAGCTGATAATGTGTTCAGTAGGCAAAACCAATTTCTTTCGTCAAAACAGCCGATGATGTCCGAAACAATACTTTTAACAATGAGATCTTTTTTCCTGCTGTCCTCAAAACTTAGACACATTAACCTAGAAGTGAGTTTGTTACAACTCAGAAGGAGACTATCTGTGTGAATGTAGTCCTAGTGGGAATAACATACCATGTACGTACTAACAGAAAATTAATTACTGGTTATGAATCTAGATAACAAAGAATAATTCCCTCGAAAAGGTGGGAAGAGTCTACAGGTAAATTCAAACTCGTGGAAATTACCCTGCATTAGAAAATAATTAATTCAACAGGAAACTGGGTTTAACTGTTTTCAAATGAACACAGTGTTTACGCATTAGAAAATGATATGTATTCATTGAACTCTATCACGATTGTTCCCTTAAAAGGGCAGCTGGCTTAGTTTTTATTACACATATAAAGAAAATAATTGTCCATTGGAAACTTCCTGTTTGGCGATCTGCCGGATTGGTGTTCGAGTCCAGATCAACCTTGATAGTTTCTTGTGTCTGGAACCTCCCCATCCTTTCGAGCTAAGGATGGGGGTTTTTGGGAGCCTATAGGTCTACCTACTGAGTCATTAGCAGCCATTGCATGGCCCTCCCTGGTCATAGCTTGGGTGGATAGGGGGCTTTGGTGCTGATCATGTTTGTATATGGTCAGTCTCTGGAGCATTGTCCTGATAGCCAGAGCAATGTCACTGTCTTCTGCCTCTGCCTTTTATGAGCAGTCTATAAACTTTTAAACAAGTTAACTGCTGTTAATAACCTGGGGTAGCTTATCTATGTTACACACGTTCTTATTATAGCCTCTTTTACTCTGCTATTTTATCATTCTGTCTAATGGATATTCTCCCTCTTTATCTTTTAAAAGAAATGTGGACGCCACTCTGCCTCCTTTGTTGAACAATCTGCAACACAACCTGTCGAGTCTTTCGTTAGAACAGTTTCGGGATTTACCTCATGTCACCACTCCCGATGGAGGACGAATACCTTTGCACATATCGGTGGTCGATCAGGTAAGTTGACACAAATAATCACTCTTCACTTTTTGTCCTTTGTTATTATTATTATTATTATTATTATTATTATTATTATTATTGTGATGATTCTTAGTTTAGTAGTATTTTTAAGATTCATTGCTACCCTCTGTAAGATCAAATACCCTCCATTCCTTTAGAATTACCATTTGAAATGAACTTATCTAGCATAAGTGTTGACTTCTTGTTTTGTCAGAAGTATTTTATTGTGGCTCGTGTGTCCTAATGATTGGCATCATTTCCTTAGATTCAAATTGATTAGGCGTTGACTTTTGACTTGCAACTGTATTGATTTCTTTAATTGTCCAGACTCATACCTATTTACAGAAATGTTATACTTATTTCCATGGCATTTATTCCAGTCTACACTGGAATAAATGCAATCTAATTCATTGTGAAATGAAGAAACTGACTTCAATTATGTAACATAATATGTCGCGGTTTGTGGCATCGATAGCTCTCATTTGTTAACTCAAATTTTCCATCATAATGTTACCCTTGATTTGTTTGTGTATTCTTGTGTCACATCTCCTGCACATCAATGCCACAAATACTTGATAGCACATCTTAAACTATTATGAAAAGTTTTTATAATTTCCATTATATTATCGTAATGAATCATTATTATTTATAATTTTATATGCATTAAATATAAGAATTTTATAATGAATTGTTACGTTTGTCCGGCTTCCTCAAAAATTAATATCACCTGATTCATAAAGAACATTCTCTCTGAGACATCGAGAAAAACAGTACTTACCTTTCTCAGAGTGGAAACACTTGTTACTCTTGCTGTGACCCCTTTCCACATTTCTTTACAACAGGTACGGAAATTATGGGATTCGAACCCGCGTCTCCTATCTTCAGTATCTTGTTCCTCGCCCACCGAGTCTGTGAGATCTTCCTTCATTTCTCTAAGTGGAGTGGCGTCTGGCATCATCCTGGCGTACAGTGTAGCCCAGTTAACGCAGTGTTACCCCGATCACGCTCCAGATCAGCACATTCCCCACAAAATTTGGTTTTTTCCTATTCCTAATACTACTCCTCCAAAATTTCCTTTGCTTACAGTTCCGTCCGAAATTCCCGTCAAAGGTAAGCTGTATGATTTGGGGCTAAAAGGTTAACAGCAGTGTGAACGTTTAATAAATAACGATCTGTTTTGTTTTTCACCTAAATTTAATTTGATTTCATAAATTAGAGAAAATCTTGCTCACTGCAGCGTTTTTTTGTGATTGTTGTATGATTACTAACAAAATGAAACGTCTTTTCAACTTTGAAGTTCGGGGGTTAGATTTTAGATTTCTGAAAATCGGAATTCCGTGAGTATTCTTTTTTTTTTTTTTTTTTTTTTTTTTTTTTTTTTTTTTTTTTTTTTTTTTTTTTTTTTTTTTTTTTGCAGTCAAGAATAATAGTCCCCTTTGTACAATTAGGTCATGACATTTTAACAGTTTTTCTAAATTTACAAAATTTAACTAGTCAGGTTAGGAATCACGGGATAGACGTAAAATTTTGAAAACCTAATTTTAGCAATACTTTACAATAAATAAATTCTTTTAAGTTTTCATAAGTCCTTGCTTACTAACTCCTTGTAATGTGAACGAAGTATTACAGTTTTGAGTTTCTTCAAATAGATACAAGTACAGCTGTAAGTAATAACTCATTTGTTATCAATATTCATTGGTATTAAAGAAATGTTTTTATAGGCAGCTACAGTTCAAAATTGAAATTATAGAAGGACGCTGTTGGAAAGATATTCACAATATGGCTCAATTTTATTTATGTCGAGATTTACTCTAAAATAGACCAGAATTTTTATAATCATTCCTCCCATATTGCAGAATGATTTTTTGTAAAAACGAGAAATCCTGTTTGTAAATTTCCAATCTTATGACATACATTTTCTCATCAATTTTCCCATTTTGCGTAACGAACCCCCCAACCAACAATGCCAATACCACAGGTGATGATGAGCGGGATGATGGATGTGAAAGGAACGAAGTGCCTTTGGGGTTTGACAGATGCGCCCCTTTACTCTCAGCCGAATTTTGTCCCTACAAACACTGGGTTCTGCTGAACAAGGAAACTGGCATGGTCAGTGCTAACTTCCTCAAAACTTCTTGCCTCTCATTATTCCTGTTTTGGAAAGGGTTTTTAGTTTGTGTTGATATAATGCAGTTTTTTTTTATTTCTCAAATAAATAGACCATAGTAAGCCCTATTGATTCAAGATTTTTTATGTTCTTGAAACTTTGAATAGTGTATTAGTGATCATATTACGAGTAAAAACATGGAAAATTCAACTTGATATTTATATTGAATCGTTTATATTGAGAATAAGCAAGAGATAGAAATATTTTCGTCATGATATTGTGTAAAATATGAGGGTATAAGTAAGTATTTCCTTTTGATTTGGAACTTCAAGAAATTCATTGATCAAATGCTATACCAAAAGTTGTCTGATTGAATTTTTCAATCTATCAATAGATGATACTATAGCTATTACTCAACTCGTTTTCTTTCTTTCTTTAATTTTTTTGTAGGGCGAATGTGTGCCACGTTTGTGTTCTGAAAATTTTGTCTACGTCGAAGCCGATGAAATGTGCCACGATATCAACGAACCAGGAATTTGTCCTGGAAATAGAAGACTTTACCTCACTGCCTCAGGAAATGCCATTTGTGATTGTCCTGAAGGTGAGTGCATAATCTCAATATTTTTGTTCTATTATTTTGTTTCTTGATATGTCTTTCATCAAAATGCACCAGAAAGTTCATTTGAGATTAGGGAATCCCAAGATTGTTATTTTTATTGTTACTTTCAATATTTCCAGTTAGGTAGGTTTTTAGGGGTTAAATTACAATATAGATTTTCATGGGTGGTAGATACCATTTAAACGGCCATTTTAGTTGATTCGTTATCTTCTAGATGTAGTAATCTGCTGTAAGCTTGTTTTATATATATATATATATATATATATATATATATATATATATATATATATATATACCACTTCCTTTCAAATGTACAATGTTCATCTCTTAATAAACAAAAATTCAAAAGATATTTCTTAACCATCTTTCTTGGCAAGGATGACTTGGGGGAGGGGTTGAGGCTTTGATTTTGATTTGGTAAAAAATCGACAATAATTATTGCTTAATTACACACCTATATAGTATATATATACATATATATGTATATATATATATATGTATATATATATATACATATATATATATGTATGTATATATATATATATATATACATATACATATATATATATATATATATATATATATATATATATATATTGTATATATGTGCACATGTATGTAAGAAATTAATAATCTATATATTTGTGACACAAATCCTTGGTTGTTTAATTAGAAGTTTTCAAGACTTATTTTCTTGAATAGGTAGAACAACATTCTGATTCCATGAGGTCAGAAAAGCATCCTTACAGCTGCAGTTGTTGCATTAAGAGCTCATAATGAACATGATTAGTTTGTTTATGTGTTGAAAGTTTTCAAATTGCTTTTGACTGCACCTCCTTCAGTATTTAAAGGTATATGTCGTTTAGCAGTTTGGAGCTATTATAAACTTATTTGTAAAACTGAGCAAAAGAAAAACGTTTACATTATCTAATGCTGCTAGCTTGTTAAATAATCCCTCAGATATTTAAAGGGTTGCTGAATCGATGGCATTGAAAGCTAGGAAAATAAATATTAATAACTCCACTCTAATTATGAAAATTGTATAGAAATTTTTCACTCTAATGAATCCTCATATTATTCATTCATGACTATGAAATCAACTCTGAATTTTTGTGCCTTTTTTTTTCCCTTCCAGCTTGCCAAGTTTTATTAGATTAATAAACTATAATCTTTATTTTCTTTGCATTATAAAATACCCTCGGGGAAAAATAGTGTTGTTGTATAAATATTAGAAAATAACCATAATAAATTTGGTTTGCAGATATAACATTACCTATAGGATATATATTTTAGCAAGTTCAACTTGAGCAAAATTAATAAGATAGTCCACATTTTCTTATCTCTCTTCTTATTTTTATCAAGTTTTTTATAGTTTGTATATGAAAGATTTAGTTTTATGTTGTTACTGTTCTTAAAAGATTTTATTTTGATTGTTCATTATCTCTCTTGTGTTTTATTTATTTTCTTGTTTCCTTTCCTCACTGGACTATTTCCCTGTTGGAGCCCTTGGGCTTATAGGATCCAGCTTTTCCAACCAGGGTAGTAACTTAGCTTGTAATAATAATAATAATAATAATAATAATAATAATAATAATAATAATCAGATGGTCCTCTAGTCATCACAGCACCATACAGAAATGGTTATACAATCTATCTTATTTAGTCTGTTGTCCTCAACAAAAGGAATTTTTTAACTACATCCCCTACAGGCAAATTATAGTAAATATATATAATGTATATGGATTAGAAGTGGAAGCATTGAGACTGAAATTTATATCGTTTTATCCTGTTCCGAGGAGCAAGAAATTTACATTGAAATGCAAGAATAAAGCGGTTTTAGATAATAGGTGAAAATTGTATAAAATGTCCCCGAATAGCAAGGTTAAATTTAACTTGGTCGTTTAGGTCTGTAGGCTTTAATTCATTCATCACTCATAAACAGCATGAAAAATATTGTAAACATATTTGTTTAAAATGTTTAAACAAAAGTCTTTTGTTAAGAGAGTTTTTTCTTATATTTATTTTTTCCTAGAGAAACTTTTCCTCTCGGAGAATGACTTGCTACTAAGCATAAAGTGCAAGTTTTTTGGTTACTCAACATATGTAGGAAGCGGGGTCTTGCCCAGTTAACAACCATAGTTCATAATTTGCCCTAACTAATCCCAGATTTAGTGTTGCGATCACTTATCATTCATTACAATGCACACTGTGTACAGTAATCATATAAAGTCATTTAAAGGTATCTCGTGTGTTGTGTAACACATTTGCGGAATTTCTCTATTCTTCAAAGGGCTGAGGAACCCATAATGGATGTTAAAATTGCTGTAAAGATAGAGAAATTAGAAAGAACTACTCCTTACGTACATTCTCTAAAATCATGCTCCAAGCTATAAGTAAAGCCTATTTATTTTCATCAGGACCATGATGTAGGTCTATAATTCTTATTCAAGGTGAATAATGTACACATCTTTAGGTGCCCCAAGTAACTAATGGGACTGGTGCCGGATGTTGGATAACCAAAATAATAAAAGTTACGAGTCTGAGACATTAGGTCCTCCTAGCTTAAAGACAAAGAAGGGTTCATAGATAAGACAGGGAAAATCCAGTTAGTATATAGCGTTAAAATCATGGATGAAAGATAAGCAGATTGTGCCCATACTAAATTAGTCACGAGGTTACTTTCAAAATAAAGAAACGATGGAGAAAATTTGTTTTTAGAGGCACACTAGGAGGATGTTAGCAACCAGATGATCTGTTGCAAAGGAGAGAAATGGTGTTAATACTGGCTTGATGCTTATTGCTGATACGTTCAATTACCATACATTATTTGGTTGGGTTTTAAGACTTATGCAAAATTTACAGCAAAGTTTATTTATGTAACTTGTTTATTAAATTATAAACTCTAGTACTTGTAGTCTTTGATTTCCTTCAAGATACATTGTATCAAAATCTGAAAAATATAAGTTTGTTAATATGTAATCTAAAGAGTTTTCTTAATTTTTCTTTTCCCTTTATGATTCAAGGAACTAATAAAGATTCCATCAATGTTCTCATTGTTTAAACCAATTTTGCAGACCATAACTCAGAAACAGATAATTCAGAATCATGGTCTATAGTACTCAACAACAGCTTAGGTTTATTCCTCTGTCCGATGCTCAGAAAAAAAGTCTGAAAAATTAACATAAAAAGTCTTTTGAATGCTTCTGATTTTGTTTAAATTCTATGATACTGAACAGTGAAATGTTGTAAAGCTCGTGTACTATGTGGTTAATGTTAAAATTTTTGAATTACTATAATTCTGAATTTTTTGTTATGATTCAGGGATGTTTCCGGGACCACGGGACACTTGCTACTTCCTTCACGAGCCAGCCTACTGTAACAAAAGTTCAGTTCTGCAGTTTGAAAAGTCTACAAAGTCATTAGTGTGCAAATCGGATCCTTGCGGTCATATCAACAAGAATTTGTGGCCAGATGATCTTCCTTACGCACCTCACGAAGATGGATATTGCTATCAATTCAATGAGGTTAGAAAAATCTCAAGTTTATTAAGGATTTACATATTGCCATATGTTAAGTTTTAGTAAGTATCTGTTTATGTTTAAAAGGTAAACTTTTTTATTTCAATTAATTAACCTAGTTAATTGAATAGAATAGTCTCTGAAATTGGTAGATTATTTAGCGCATATGCCATGACAGGTATCCCGGACTGCAGTGAGATTGAAAATGGGTTCGCCGCGTAGAATTCCTGCACGCCACCCATCACGCCATCATTCTGGTCATCTCCGTGTTATATGTCATAGTAAAACTGCAAAAATAAAACATGTATGAGCTATGTCATGCAAAAAAAAAAAAAAAAAAAACTATACTAGCATTTACTACTGAGGCCTTAAGTAGTAGTAAAATTCTGGGAAAGCATTTTCTATTTTCTGCTGCTCATACAAAGTCTAACTTACAAGACTGGTGTGATAGCTTCTTTACTTTCCAAAGTCATTCCTGGTGGTGGAGAAATGACATGGGGATCATCACTCTGAAATTAGCTAATATGTGTTTTTATAAGCAATAAATTACCAGAATCCCAAAAGTATTTTAGCTTCAGAGTGAGAAATCCAACATAAATAATTTAATGAAGTAATTTCCTTGACCAGTGCTGAAAAACACTGGTACCCAACAGAACGATTTCCTTCTTCATTTGGATATCACAGATCTGTTAAGAAATGTCAGTTTCGAGATGAAGGTAACATTGTAAGATGTAAGATAATATTTTTGTTAGTCTATCGCATGTCTAATATTGATACGATAATTCCCAAGCAAAAGCACTTACCCCAGGGATGTTTTGATAGTACGTCCCTGTTTACTGAAAATATCACAATTGACAGCAGTGGTAAAGCTGATTACTGTTGTTTCATTGAGGAAACTATCATTGCCAATGTGAATGTTGTCATCATTGTTTCAGTGGATGAAAAGGATACTTATCAATTCAAATGAAAACGAATATCACTTGACGAAAGAAAATAAAAGCATATTCTATTGTTCTACTTGAACTTACTATTTAAAAGTTAATGTATCCTGATTCGTGATCCTTACCTAACAATTAAGGATTTTTTGCCTATTAAAAGGTAGAAACAGATCAAAAGATGTGGGTATAACAAGATACAAGTAGTCACATTCTAATCACAACCAAATGTTGCTTCCTGGCCCTTCCAGTTCTGACTGTTGTTACATATTACATGTCTACCCTTCATAGCTTACTGTCAATTTTATTGAAATTTCATTTCAATTCTTATGAAACTTTACAGCAGATATCTTCTATAACAATGTTGTTTTATTACTATATTTTTGTGTATATAATGTTTTTTTTTATTTCATCAAACATTTTGTATATATTTCAATTTGTACATCCTTAAATATTTGTTTTCTGACTAATTTTCTCTCTATTAAGAAAATTCAGCCCCTAAAGCTTTATAAGTCATGATTGAAACCTGAAAATCTATGAAAATAAAAGGAACTTTTTACACTGAACTAAAGGAGTTTTCTTCTTTTATTATTTTAGCTTGGACCATGTAAGAAAGGTCAAAGGTTTGGTTTTGACTCAGATAAATTAGAAGCAGCATGTGTTTCAATGCTGGAGGCTGGGCTTATCCGTCCAAGAAGATCTTACATGTATCAGCAGATGTCATATCTAGCAACCCAAGACCACCAGTACCCACATTATCAGGTAAATATATATCTCTCTCTCTCTCTCTCTCTCTCTCTCTCTCTCTCTCTCTCTCTCTCTCTCTCTCTCTCTCTCTCTCTCTCTCTCTCTCTCTGCTGAATATATATATCCTTGGTTTTATTTAAACCGATTTTTCTTTGAAGTATGATAATTATGTGGAAATTTAAATAGAATAAACATTTATGTTAAATATAACTCCAAATTTTAATATTTTTGAATAATCACATTGGCTATTACCTTAACAAGTTCTCATTTCAGCAAAATAATGTACTTAAAGCTATGATAATAAAATGGATATTATGAACGATTGACTGCATCTACGGTATGCAGAAGTTTGCAGATATCATTATAATTTCACAATATTTACTGATCTTCAATACATTTGAAGCATATGATTGAAAATCTTTCATATATTCTATAGCTAGGTTTATTTGAAAATGTCAATTCAGTGATAGTGGTCCGCCATATGGCCATACAATATCTTAATGAATAGATATAATTAAAAACTAAATTCATGAAATATCTAAAATTACAATGGATATTATACAATAAGATTCACAATACTTTCTAAGATATTGGTATTGCAGAGAAGATATCAAACCAACAATCTATGGAAGTTTTCTTCTGAAATTACTTTTTGTTGTAGAATTTTGGTTTTTAAAAGCATGTTATATGATTTTGGAAAGATTTTACTGTAATTAGCACCCTACCCTCTTATATCGTTTCTAATTTAGTGTTAACAATAAAGTTGTAGGCTACTTGCAACGAATCTTTTAATTGAATTATTAGGTGTAGGCTTACAGTAGATATTGTATAACTGAACGCACTGTAAAATGTTACTTGAAAATCCACTTACAGGTATCGTACATCATAATGAATGGGACAACATGGGATCTAGAAGTGAAGGGCATCGGGCGTGAAAGAAGGGATGTCCATTCTTCCTTTAAATCGCATTACTTGCATCCTGGAGAGATGACAGTCCCTTTCATTGATACAAGGGAAATAGCAAGAGATTTCCATCCCTTTATGAAGCCAAGAATACCAAGATGGGTTATAAACAGACGTAAGAGAAGGGGCAGCAGCCATAGCAAAGGGCAGAAAGGTGAACCAAGAAGCAGGGAAAATAGCACAGCCCATTTGAGTGGTGATGAGAGAGCAGATGAGGCCACTGTGACTGAAATGCCTTTGAGTTCTATGATTAAAAGAGGTTTGAATCCTGCACTTGCATCCATATCTGGTGAAAGCGGATTTTCTATTAGTGTCGATGAGTCGGTAGAGAGCTCGCCAAAACAGGTCAGTCAAAAGAAATCAACCAAAAATCCCAAAAAATCAAAACTGAATAGAAGTAGAAAACGTAATCGGAAAATAGAGTCAAGTTCAGCAGGAAGTGAAGATGGTACACTGATTGAGGTCATTCAAAATCATGGAGAAGATCCAAGTACTACTTCCATAGGAAAAGCTGAAGCCCCCAAAAGTCGAAAAGTGGTTAAGGTAAGAAGAAGAATTTTTGTTCCGAGTCATAGGGTTTATTTCATCAAGTCATTTGATTTTACAAAGAAGTAACCAAATCCTATTTTCGCATTTGATGTATGATTAAGGGTATTAAATTGTTTTCACATTTATTCACTCAGCTGTTCTAGTGATATCACTTATTTTACAAAGATGAAACCTTCTTTATTAACGGTAAAATTAACTGAATATCCTATAGCCTCCAACTAGGACACCAGGATGGGTCTTTTCATCAGTCCAATGAGCTGCAGTAATTATGTTCTCCCTTAACATTTCGATATCAAGAACCTGATTCATAATACTTTTGTAACTATTCTTCCAAGGGTCATTCTAAATTTATATCGATATGGTAATTTATAGATTAGCTACCTATAACTGTACATGTACATTTTGATTGACTGTTTAATGTTCCTCATCTCTTGTATTCATGAGTTCATGAAAATTTAACAGGGAATACATCCATATTAGCTTCAATATGGAATAGATCTTGAAATACGTATTATAGTATTACCCTAATCAAGAAACCTTGAGGCTCAAAAATATATCAAGATAAAGGCATGAATAGGTTACATATCATCTTTGAAAAATGTTTGAGTCGGGTAAAGTAAACCGGAAAAGGGCAAGATCTATTCATTAATCAGTTCATGTAGCCTACAATCAATAAGTGTGGAAAAAGTCAGGAAGTACCCTGAAAATTTAAAATGTCAGCTGTTATGATGAATCTATCTGCAATGACAGAGAGGGAATCAAAAAAAAAAAAAAAAAAAAAAAAAAACTTGGATATGGGAAATCCGCACAGATAATGTAAATAGGAATGTTACAAAACCTTGTGGAAGTCATAAACTAGATGATTCGCTACAACTGCCGAGAAGGAAACTGGCAACTCTTATTGAATATAACTAAATAATGTGAAAGGGGAGATGGCCTCCTAACTATAAAGGTCTTACTACTTTTTATCTGAAGGAGCTCTGGTTTAAGAAACGGTACAGTAAACAACCCAACTGTGGCTCTTAGTGTCACACATGTCAGAGATTAGCGGAAAAGGAAGGAAGATGAAAGTCTTAATTCCATAAGGAAAGAGACTTGTCTTTTCCACTAAGGTACGATTCTCCTTAATTGAATGGCTGTTTGATTTGGAAATGGATTCATTCATTCTGATTCAATAAAAATGAAACGGTGGCATCAGAGGAACTATAGAATATTTTCTTATGGGACAGGAGACAGCTTATTTTCTGAGTAGTAGAGAATTAAATGGAAGTGCTATTTTATTGTTTGATTCTTCTGGAGGAAATACCACTGAAGACCTTTTATGAGTAGTGATTCATACATTTTATGTCTTTCATGTAGAAGAATGCAGCAAAGACTCCTTTTAGTTTTGCAAATGCACAGTTCAAGATGTGATATTTTCAGCACTTAACCTTTTTTTTTAATCCAGTGTCATGATAATGATTCTTGTAGTCTACAACTAAATTCTTATCATAATGTATTTTAGAAAATTAATCCGATAAGACAATATTCATACATATTAATAATTAAACCTTTGTATGATAAGCATGAAAAAGTAGCAGGCATGTGGGCAATTTTTAGGAAGCTACACAGTAGTCTTTCATATTGACCTTACTAACAGTATCAGTTCTGGCAGACTAGCTGGGTTTAGGCTGCCAAGTTGATGAGCTCAAACTGCAAGTTTCCCCTTTGCTATCCAAGAAAAGCACCAAGATAGGCCACCAGAACTCAATACCTGCCTAAGGCATTCTATCTTTACTAACATTACGGATAAAAACATAATTCTTAAGATCATTTAGTTCATTCAGTAAGGTAACAGGTTGGTATTGGTAGACTTCCAGTGGAAAAGGTGTGATTGGCCTGTGACTCTATTTTGAAAGCAAGAATCCAGCAAATTCTGCACCTTATAATACCTGTAGTGCTTGCAGTATTGATCTGATCAGGTCTGCAAGTACTGCTGACTTCTATGTAGAAAAAAAAATATAATTCTAAATATTAAATTCACTAATGCAAATATAGATAAACTCAAATTCCACAAAAATAGCATATCAGAATCCTTTTCAATAGGTTAAACAAAACTAAAAACTGATCATTATCTTTTTGCTGCTGGTAGCCAAGAAACATTCAAAGTACTGTACAATACTGTATACTGCAATCAGTGATAGCAATGGTTACAGTTGTTTATAATCAGCATCTGTAAACTATAAAAACGAGAGTTGTCTGTATAAATAGTGAATGAAATAAACTCAGCAATCTGGCTTTTGTGATGATATTAAAAAAAAAAAAACACTGGAGTAATGGCTGTATTATGATACTCAAAAACATACAAACAAAATTAAAGAGAAAGTAACCTTCCCAGTAGAAAAGGGTGTCCATATCCATTCTTGCCTCAATAAGAATTATACTTGAACATTTAAACGTTTATTACATTAAAGTTAAAGGAAACACAATGAGTTAAACAGAAACTTTTAACAACCAGAGACCAGCTTGCCATTAAAAGCTAAATCAGTAATGTGTAAATCAAATGTTCTTTGTTAACAACGATATGAAAAGACGTTAAAAGTCTTCAAGGCGTAAATGAAGTATAGCAAACAGAGAGATTAAGCCTGACATTGAACAATTTAGCAACATTTTGAAATTCTTCTGTTAATAACAAGAAACTGTTGTAGGGTGGTCGCTGAGTTTTTCCTCTAGTGATAGCAACATTAAGGTGGAAATGGCAGATAAAAATCTTGAACACGAAAAATAGAGCAAACCAAATGCAGTAAATGTCGTACTTGATAATTGCATGCAACCGAGGAGACAAAAGAGATACAGGCTAGTATTTCACTTCCTTTTATGGTTTGCAAAAGATTTTGCAAGATGAATGGCTTGTTCTATTCAGTGTCAAGAGGTAATTCTTTTCAAACATCTTTTCTTCGGCAGAAGATTTTTCATCTTGATTCTGAATGCTGCCTTGTTTTGGCAGTGAAGAAAAAAATAAAAACATTTCAAATGCTCATAATTCAAATCGGAATTCCTCGAATTTCAGGCATTCAGTGTGACAGTTAAAAGATGCATGTACTGTAATAATGTTTACACTGTAACATGTTATATAATAACAATAAGTATTGTATTCATATTAGGATGATTATTAACAATGAGATAAGATATTTTAGATTTGAAGAGTTAATGACGATTTGCCATTGTAATAACTCCTGTGAGCATATGTTGGAGTAATAGGCAAAGTAAGAATCAGTTCATTGTTCAAGAAACTTAGAAGAATGAACTAACGGAAGGAAAATTTCTGTGATAACAAATTTCATTCTGGAAATCAACAACAAATTTTAACTTTTTGTATGTACAATAAAGAACTATTAACTTCCACTTGGAAAAAATATGAACTTTCCATTCACTAAATAGAGCGTCAGTAATGAAGATACGGCAGCTATTAGAAAAATTTTGGACTAGCCTGTTCATTACGTGGTAAATTGCGAGCCTCACAATCAGATTTGCACCTGGGCTTCCTAAGCCTGTGCGCTCCTGGGGAAATCAGTTCATGAGAGGAGAGTCCATAGAAAAACTGAATAAAGGCAGGAAGCGCTAGAGGTAAACTTCATACTTAATTAGCCAATAGAGATGAAATATTCTAAACTGTGTTCTGACAGTAAGCTACTCGCCAAGACTGAACAGTAAAGAATACTACACAATTTTCAGGAATTACAAAAAAAAACAAA
Source organism: Palaemon carinicauda (assembly GCF_036898095.1). Lineage (NCBI taxonomy): Eukaryota > Metazoa > Arthropoda > Malacostraca > Decapoda > Palaemonidae > Palaemon > Palaemon carinicauda. The sequence continues at coordinate 66,902,063 of NC_090726.1, read as the reverse complement.
AAAAAAACAAAAAAAAAAAACAGTAGATTGAATAGTAGATCTATAAACATTTGTTGCCGATGGAAAAGAATGAATTTACTCTCCACAGTAAACACTGGTGTGCATAGCAAGTTGTTTGGATTCTTCATGTCTTTTGCATCCTCGAGGTTCCATCTTTGTCCATCAGATACTCTCTAGACCCTAGTCAATACCCTTGACTGAAGGCACGTCAAAATGCCCTGTTTCTATGGTTTGGTTCAGTTTGGGTGGTAGAACTGAAATAATAGGTTATGTCCCCTCAGGAGTCTCTGTAATCAATTCATCCATAGTTATTGTTTAACTCTAAATTCAACGCGACTATGAAATGCCGAAATCTTTTAATGCGTAGTTTAAAAAAAATGCTAAATTTAATAGGATTATCCCAGAATTTAAAAAAAAAAAATTGGAGATCGGTTTAATTAAGAAGGAAGGCAAGCAGTAATTGGTTCAAAAATGAAATTCACACTTGCATAAGTTATGATAAATAATATGATTAGAAATTTTTTAGTTATATTAAAGACTCTAAAAGGTCGGTTGGTGTCGTTCTCATTACCCTCTCTACATAAAGAAAATATGTATAATTTGGACAATGTTCACACAGGTTGACCAGACTGAAACTTCATTGCCTATTGTTGTCCACCAAGTGACACAAGCACCGAGAGAGGAAAAAGCGAGGGGTAAAAAGAAAAACAGAGGCTCTTCAAAAGTAAGAAAAAAGAAAAAGAAACATCGTCGCAATCGTGGGAGAAATCGTGACCGTGGCAGGAGACGTGGGAGGAAAAAACCCCATAAATCAAAGAATGGCACAAAGACAGAACGTGATCACAAGAGGAAAAATCCTAAGTTACCTTTTCGTGTGCCAACAATTCAGCCACCAGTTGTTGGCAACACAACATTAGTTACTGATAGTGACACCATTTCAAATGTCACTGCTGTTGATGAGATCGGTGGCATGACAGTGGATTCAAGAAAACATGTTACTAAAGGGGTTAGTGAAAGACCTTTAGGTGTTAGTGATCACAGTGCAAAAAGTGATTCAGATGGTGCAGTTAGAACTAAACCTCACAGAGTCAGTAAAACTGATAGTGACAATGGTGTTTATGAAGAAGAAGAAGAAGAAGAAAAGGAAAATCAAACTTCCTCCTCAGAAACTTCCTTACCTAAATATCTCCGGCACCGTGGAAGACGGCAACTTGGAGAAGGAGGTGGTATTATTCAGGCACCTTTATTAAGTGCCTGTAAGCCTGGTGCTAAGAGAGATTATAATTACAAATGTCGACCAAAGTTTATTCCTCAAGAACGGGACCGTCGCAGTGGAACAAGTGTTGGTGCTGTGAGTAATACTACACCTCGTCCACCAAGAATTTCCTGCCCTGAGGTATGTGTAAATACTGCCAATTTCACAGAAAAATTTTAATGTTGAATTACACAGCAAGCAAAGTAAAGCCTTTTAACTGACCAAAATATTCAAATTATATTGCATATAATCAATAAAGTTAAGAAAAATAAAGGTAACAAGAATTACATAGTTTGTAATAAAAAATATGCATTAAATTGGTATATAAATCACATCATAATGCTTAAATCAACGCAAGATTATTTTCAGATTACCATTTATCTTTTATTACGATTCTCTTGATAATTTTTTTCTCTTTACAGGGAACAAGGTTGGACCCTCGAGGAAAGTGCCAGCAAGTCAGCTGAATAAATAAGATACTATAGTTCCTTATGGAGTACCTTGTAACCTTTAGTACTTCAAGGATAAAAACTTTTAAAATAAAAACCTTTACTGTTAGTTACTGATGTTAAATTTGAATTTATCCCTAGAATCAGCCAAGAAAACAATTGTATAGGCATCTGTACCCTCATGCAGTGAATAAACTGCATATTCTACTTATCACTTACTGTACAAATGTTTAGCAAAGATAGATTTATTTTTTAAAAAAGACCTTTGTCAATTTCCTATGGGAATATTCCAATGCTCATGTTATTACCCTACTCTCATTACATCATCATAATTATGTGATTCGTAGTCAGCTATTGGGAGATATTGATTAGTCTAATCCAGGTGTTCAAATGTGAAAATACTTTGAAAAGAATCTCCAAAAAAGTGTCTGAAGACACCTTCCATAAATTGCCATTAGGCCTTCAGCAGTTTTAGGGAAGCATTGGAGCTTGTGGAACAGTTATATTTCAAGCTCCTAGCCTTTGAAACAGGCAACCACTTGTCAAGGGAACAAGCGACACACCTATGTAGTTTGTCACTTAAAGAGCTAACACCTACATTATTGTTGCCCTGATGCCAACGATTACTTCCTATTTTTATGCTCCTCCAACCTTTGTAGTGTCTTCTTCTACAAGTATAACTAGGAAGCAAAGATCTTGTCTAATACCCATTCAGAGATAAGGCTTTACCAAAAGGAGACACTACTGTTAAGAATGGGGATCTCATTTATCATTCTTCGCCAACAGTCGAACATGAATGTACCAAGAACATTGTCCCATTTTGTCTATAGATAGATGCATCTAAGGTAAAGGATTGGATTTTAAGGTAAAAAAATTGGTTAAACATTTGCCCTTAGAATAAATATGGACATTGGCTCAATCATGACCATGTATGTATTGTAATTATCTTAAAAATTTGACAAATGAGTATTTAGATTTGTATTTCATTTATCTTTCTCTGGCTGAAAGAAACAGACTCACCTTCCTAATCCTTATAACTATCCATGGGCATATAGGTAAGGGTCATTCTGCCTCTTATCTCAATTCAAAAGATTCAAGGAAAAGCCAATAGTTCATAACCTTAATAACCAGGTCAAACCCGTGTTCATGACCACTTGTTAGTATTTATGATTTGTAGGGTATTGTTCACCTTCACCTCACAAATTCCATTAGGTCCAGTACCTTTGATCATTAACAACTTTAAGGCTATTAGATCATCCTCACTGAATAATCATCAATACCATTGTGAAGTACTGAGTTTTAGTTTAAGACATTTTAGTTCTTTTATTTTTAGATTTTTTTACATCCCTTTTATTTTATAGGGAACCCCACATCTTGACTCTTAGTTGCAGGTGTTTCAAACCATGAAGAGAACGACGAGTTCTTAGTTATTAACAGTAGATGCTTTACTGATTGAATATTTACACAGGTGGAAAGGGGGACTCTTCTTCTTTTGGGAAAAGTTTGGAGATTGCTGCTAACTGCAGATAAGATTACCTTTAAGAAATAGGTTTGTGTTGGGGAAATTAATGTTATCTTTATATACACACGCACACACACATTATATATATATATATATATATATATATATATATATATATATATATATATATATATATATATATATATATATATATATATAGATAGATAGATAGATATAAATCCTCCCCAAGGTGCTACACTTCAGGTTTTCAACAAGTAACTTTTTTAACAAAGCATGGTATCACTTGTATGATTTATGATACTCAGCATAAATTAGAAGAGGAACATGGACATGTCGCACTGAACGCTTTCACAGAGAAAGACACGGTTATAGATCCACAGAGGCATTAACAAGACAGTTATAGAACTTGAAACGAGGATAAAATGCGGATTGTGGCGAAAGGGTAAATGGCAAAAAGGAAAAGATCAAATCAAATAAAATGATACTGATAAAGCTCACGTTACACACGATAAAGTGCAACATATAATATATATGGGTAATCTGAACAACGTAAATTAATACCCGAGTTTTAGTATGTCAGAAATTTCTGGTTAAGGTTGTAATTAGAGTACTTACATAAAACAAGAGTAGCGTCAACCTCAAAACAGGGTGCCATTTGTATCCAGCAGCCAGCAGGGACGCCATTCATACTGGCGGTTTGGATTGATGTTCTCTCTCTCCTCTCTCTCTCTCTCTCTCTCTCTCTCTCTCTCTCTCTCTCTCTCTCTCTCATACTGACGAAAGAATGATATTCTAATAATAAGATTATAGGCAATTACTGAGGAGCAGGGTTTTATATTCCAAGATTCATCATCATCTCCTCCTACGCCTATTGATGCAAAGGGCCTCGGTTAGATTTCACCAGTCATCTCTGTCTCCAGCTTTCAATTCAATACTTCTCCATTCATTATCTCCTACTTCGCACTTTATAGTCCTAAGCCATGTAGGCCTGGGTCTTCCAATTCTTCTAGTGCCTTGTGGAGCCCAGTTAAACGTTTGGTGAACTGATCTCTCTTGGGGAGCGCGAAGAGCATGCCCAAACCATCTTCATCTACCCCTCATCATGATCTCATCCACATATGGTACTCGAATAATCTCTCTTATAGTTTCATTCCGGAGTTAATAAGGATGCAGATGCATCAAAATTCCAAGATTATGTTAATGTAAATCATTATACGATGCAGTAGTTCTCTCTCTCTCTCTCTCTCTCTCTCTCTCTCTCTCACTCTCTCTCTCTCTCCTCTCTCTCCTCTCTCTCTCTCTCTCTCTCTCTCTCTCTCTCTCTCTCTCTATATATATATATATATATATATATATATATATATATATATATATATATATATACTGAATAAAGTATAATAATGCAAATTAGACTATTTGAGTAAGATTTAATGTATTTACAAATTAAAGCTTATGAGATGTGTTATCGTAGAATGATTAATCCAGGTTTTAATGGAACTGCAGTTACCCTTCAAGTTGAAGAACCTAAGAGAATAAATTGGGAGATGAGAGAAACAGCAGATGGAAAATGAATTTGTCCTGGATATAATTGTGACATGTTTCACATCTTTTGTTTACTGTGTGCACAATATGTAATATATGGTTATTCATATATGATTTTGCGTTTATTGAACACGAATTCGTGTTTTTGCTCGTGTTTTCTGCATCTGCATACTCCGTTTATTACCATCACTCTTCATGTGATTATAGCCTAACTTCTACACTGTATAATTTTTTCCATCCCATATGCTATTGGAAGCAAAATTAGGCCTACTACAATATTAGGAGGACATGGCTGTTTCTTTATTGTTTCTTTGTCAATCGTCTTAAGTATCTTAATAACATACCAATGGTCGAGTATAACATTTTTTATTGTAGTATTGATTTCCAATAATAATTCTTGGTTTCGCAAGAGCACTTTGAAAAGGACCAGTTTGAAAATAAATGAGTAAATGAAAACCGAAAATTAAGGTGGAAGGTAATTCCAACCCTTTTTTCTCACCATAGCCTCTCTAAACATAGGGGGTTTCCAGTTCAGTGAGGCCTCCCTAATAGATCTAGCGAGTATTATGTCAGGTTGGATCATGCATATTGCAAAATTCAACAAAGCAAAATCATCTTGAGTACTAGAAAGTTTTGCAGTTGCTGTACACAGTAGTAGAATTATGTAGTAGTACTGGTACTGAGGTATTCACTGTAAGTATATGATTGGTATAAGATATACTAGTATATATATATATATATATATATATATATATATATATATATATATATATATATATATATATATATATACATATACATATATATATATATATGTGTGTATATATATATGTATATATATATATATATATATATATATATATATATATATATATATATATAGATATATATATATATATATATATATATATATATATATATATATACATGTATATACATATATATAGTGCAAAAAGATAGTGAGTTTATTTATCAATATATACTAATATTTATATATTTACTAATATATTTACATGCATTAATTTTTAATATCTTCAGTGCAAATCCATATTTCTTAAAGACAATATCAGTGTATGATACATATAGTATTATGACAGTTAAAATATCATTAATAGTAAATAATGATAACTAATGAATAAAACTGAAAGTACAGATCTGATATACCACTGAAGATAATTGATATTGATACATTTGAGCGTGGTGTAGGTAATGAAAGTAAGATATTAATGAATTGTATTATTATGCGTTATTGAAAATGTGATATATAATTAAAATGTGATAAAATTGTGAAGATATCGTATAGAACGTAATATATGTAGCGAAAATGAGATTTAGTTGTGGAACTTGTGGATAGTAATGATATATGATGTGCTAATATAATGTGATATAGTAGTGAAGATATATTAGTGAACATATGATATAGATTATGATAAAGTATGAAAACTAATGGCAATCAAATGAGGGGACATTTGGTTTCCATTTGTTTTAAACGCTTGGAAAGTATTCTTGATAAAAAATGAAAGTATAATAGAAAGAGTTGCACACAGGAATAGCAGGTATTGATCGAGAGAGAGAGAGAGAGAGAGAGAGAGAGAGAGAGAGAGAGAGAGAGAGAGAGAGAGAGAGAGAGAGAGAGAGAGAGAGAGAGAGGCGTCTGAAGGAGAATATTCCTAATAAAATTGAAAGAGATGCAGGATTACTTGTCGGCCACTGAGAGACTGGTTGGCTGGTAGCCTGCCACCTGGAGACAAAATGGTACCCATTAGTCCACTGTATGGTAACTCGTATGGCACTTCTCTTGTTTATATAGGTACTCTAGTTGTAATTATTGTCTGCCATCTTAGATTGGCTATGTGGAACTAAATGGATTGAATATAAAAATAAAGTTTCAGCGTAAATTTAAAGAGAAACTTCCACGACACACTGAACACAAGCATAGGGGATGACAAATTTTTAGGCTCACAAAGGTGTTGACAAGACAATTAATGCACTTACAACAGGAAAGGTGGCCTAAACCAAGAAAGGTATATGTGGTTAGTTACGAAATGTTAAATGGCAAAGTTAGTTGAACAGATTAAACAAACCGATACTGATAAAGCTCGCAGTTCACACAATATACAAGCAGTATATACAGGTGATCTAAATAACATATATAAATACCTGAGTTCTAGTATGTTAGAGCTTTCTGGTCAAGTGCTGAAATTGTATGAACAGATATATAAAAAAAAAAAAAAAAAAAAAACGATGCGCATAAAGCTTGCAGTATTCAATATAAACATACAGCATTCAACATACACCGGTGACCTGAACAAAGAGAATGATTACCAGTCCTAGTATGTCATAACTTCTGGTAAACTTGGTTATACAATTTCCTAAAGGTTGTGAAAGATACTGAAAATTACACCCTAACACATCTCTTGCATAATTTAACTCTGGGCTTTGAACATTCCACAAATTTGTACAATGAAGTGACTCATACGATGCTTGATAAGCTGAATAAATTTATGATTGAGATACTTTCAACGTTCCAAAAGCCAAAGGTAAACAGATTCGGTTTTAAGGACCACTTGCGGAAAAATATGTGAAGTGTGGGACTTTAGCTTTCAGGAAGACCTCTCCACAGTATCAGTATATACTGTGTCTAGGATCCTAATCTAGGATTGGAGTAAAAACGTCCCCACAGCAATAGGTTAGAAATCTACTAACGCATAATCAGTTAAATAGGATACGAGAGGATATAATCTAATGTAGTTTATTGTACAAGAAATGACAGCAATAGACGGATATCTTAACATGTGCAAAAAAAGCAAAACCAATTCACTGGAATAAAAGTAATATAAAATTTCAGCAAAAAAAAAAAAAGAGCAATTATAATCAGACTCCAGGTCTGTTACAAAGCGACAAGATTAAATGAGGTCAGACACATAGTCCTGTGACCTGAGACTTGATTAGTCTCTAAAGGAAATATATTCAAAAGTTTGTAAAAAAAAATTTTTAAAGAATTCTCCTTTAAATTATCCCTGAAAGCAGAACGAATATGAGTGCTCAAGGTAAAAAGATAAAAAGGTATTAAAAGGTCGCACGCAATCAGCCCGAATTACGTATAGCCAATACGAATTAGATAACAAAGTAAAATCTAAATCTAAAATAGAGGAGTTGTGCGGCCACACGTTACCTGGACTCCCTTCAGAATCGAAGAGCCCTTATCCAGAAAATGGCAGCTTGTTATTGCCCCTTTAAACTGGCCAGTCCACCCTGCTAGAGGCCCCTTACTGTTTGGATGATTGGGATCACTGGTACAGGTCCCTCCTTTTCTGTCCATCATCCAACGGCTTTGTTTTTTTTCGGGGACACGGTTGGGTCTGTTGGAACAATTGCTGGTTTTAATGGGGAAGGCCAGGTGTGGACCGGAGTTAAGTGGCGACACGGCCGATGCGACACCTGCACAAATGTATAGGCGGCCACTGCAGTTGACGAATAGGATTCTTAGACGAATCCTGGGTCAACAGGCCTCACCTGAGTTCAGCTTCCAGACAGGTTAGAGTCGATGTGCGTAAGATACACAGTTGAGGGACTATATCGGGACTTTCAAGTGGAGCATTATATTTTGGTTGAGAGTGGGGTTTAGGCAAGTTTTTCATTTAAGATACAAAGGGCAATCTTACAACTCTAGTGGAAAATACACAGTAAGTCCTAACTAATCTAGCATACCAAAATGAATTATTTAAAATGATAAGTTAGTAAAGAGCTGGTGTGATGGGAAAAATATCTTAAAATAAATCATACTTGATCATACTGGGGGATAAAAAATACGCTGCTTATAATCTATCAATACCCAAAATTATATTCAAACCTAGTGAAATAACTTATCTCAAAACACGTAGCTTAAGGAAATAACCAAATACGCACGCTCACATGACCTTTGACTTGCGTCTATGTCGCCGTGACGTCATGAAAACATGGCGCATTTACCAACAACAAGTTTAACTTAGTATACCCATGTCTCTGTAGAAGAAAACGTAATGTGAGGAAACGAAAATATCAAGGGTAGCCTTAGTAAACGCCCAAATACAAAATGAAAAGGGAGGAGTGAAGAAAATTCTTACCAAGCTTGTTGAGAGCAGTAAATCAAATTCTATTTTAAAAGTTCAGATGTTGGACCGGGACTAGGATACCCCTATCTCCTTTTAATTCTGAATTATTTCATGATTACTGGAATTGTTGAAGAACTTTGCCATTTATTGGATCCCTTTTGGTAGAAAGAATTGTCTTCTTTGTTTTTATTTAGCTCATACATATCCGTAGTTAACTCCTTGAACATTTGTTTATCTTAACCTTCAGTGAATAATTGCCTTAACTACTGGAATTATAGTAACTGTTCACGTGCTTGATTGCAGTTAACTCTTATCGTGTACAGTTAACTTTAGACGAACGCTTCTGTGTAGAAACGACTTCACTCCTTATTCATCCAGTACATTCATCTCATGCGTATTAACAACTATCTCATGTTACATAATTTGCATTTGCCTAAACTAACCCTTTCCCCCATTTCCTCTTCCGTTTATACTCAAATGTTAAGAAGTCTCTTTCTTCTTCTTAATATTTTGTGTCTTGCTTATGTACAAGGTAATATCCAGGTTCCAGGCTCCTCGTTGCTCTCTCCACAACACTGATTATGGGCACACTACTAGAAGAGGCGTAGTAGGTGCAAAGCGCTGCAATCTGCAGAAAATCCATTATCATTAGTTGCCTCTTACACAGACAGCACAGCTTGCATACTTTTACTTCTAACTTCAAGGGCCTTTCTAATATACCGGGCTACATCTTTAGTAGGCGTTTCTAAATTCCCCATTTCTATGATATTATTTCTAAATTTTCTTAACTCATTACAGCTAAACATATACTCGGTAGTATCCTCTGTCTCCCTACACCACACAAAGCTTATCATTATCATTCCTGTTTCAATAATTTTCTTTTAATTCTAGCATATTCAACCTTGTTTTCATAACTATTACTGCCTCATTAGTGTTAAGATCTCCTATGTAGTCTCTTCTGTCATTACTATTCACAAACCTCAATTTGGTCATCTCTGCTTTCTTTTCTTTTATTTTTCTTTTAATTTCATTTGCTACTTTACTTTTTACTTCATTTTTGAGTTCTTGCTTTTTATACTTTCTTACTTCTTCAATTTTAACATCATATCTATTGCATACTTTTATAATGCTATTCCCCAACATTCCCCATATGGTTCTCTTATTTGATCTTCCACTACCTCCTTAACTAGTCGTTTGCCATCTGATGTTATGATGTTATGAAAAAGCATCACCTTTTTATACTCTATTCTATTTTCAACTAGCCATATTCTTGTTTCTGCTATCACCCCTCAGTTAGGTGTGGTAGCAACCTGTTCAAACATTCCTTGCCAAAATTTTGTACTATATGTTTTCTAGTTTTTTCATTTCTTTTTCTTGTATTACACCCCATGTCTCAATATTTGCAAACATTGTAGGTACTACTTCTGTCTCATAGATCTTTATTCTCACTAGCAATGCCAAATCTCATACTCTGTTACTGTCTCCATATTTCCTAACTTGTACCATGTATTCTATTTTTGCTTCCATTTTGCTTATGCTGAGCCTATGGTTTCCTTTTTCTGAGTACCATTCTCCAACGTATTTATATTCCTTAACTGTTTTTATCCTTCCATTTCTAACCACTCCATTCACCTCTTCTTTTTTTCTGTCTAATTACTAACACCGCCGACGTAAATTTCTTTAGTTCTTCCAAACTCCGGCAGTTGCTTACAGCTCTTCCTACTTTGAATCGAATGTTGCTAGGATACATTATATCATCTACATAAATTAGGGCTTCTATTCTAATGTTTTTAATCAGGGTTATTATCTTCTCACTTATTGAATTAACTTTGTCCATGACTATTGTATATAACTTTGGTCCAAAAACTGTTTCCTGTTTTACATTTCTCTCTATCCAAATTTCCTCTGTATATCGAACGGGACTCTTGATAATTGCTTTAGCTTTCTCGTTTAATTTATATATCATCTTCACATCATCTTTCTCTACCATCATATTTAATTCCTTCATGCAATCTTTCAAGCACAGTTTATCAAAACACTTTACTACATTCCCAAACCATATATATATATATATATATATATATATATATATATATATATATATATATATATATATATATATATATATATATATATATATGTGTGTGTGTGTGTGTGTGTGTGTGTGTTGAGGTCCCTAAGTAATTATTATAGTCTATTACAGCATTCAGTGTGATAAGGTGATCAGCTGTTAATCTACCCTCTATCCCACCACACTGAAATCTGCTAATTTTGTCATTAATTTTATCCTTAATTTTCCTTAGCCTTAATTTTTCAAACATTTAATTAATCGTATTCGTAATAAATAGTCCTCTTCTATTGTCTATATCTAATCTGGTGAATTTAGACTTACTCTCTGATAATATTTCTAGTTCATCCCATTCATCGGGTATTTCTAATCTCTCTTCAATTCCATTTATAATTTCTCTCATGCTATTCTTCATGTCTTGGCCCATGCCCATGTTTTTCAACATTTTATCGCTCATTTCTTACCTGTCTCTTGTATTCTTATTTTTCAGGGTTAGTATTACAGTATAGGTCAGTATAATAAAATTCAAATTCTCTTTTGACATCCTCAACATTCTTTATTGTTACTCCATCTTTGTTTCTGATGGCAGTCATAGAACTTGTCTTATGTCCATCTATCATTTTTTTTTAAATCCCAGAAAGCTGCTCCATTGACCCAAACTTCATCTGCTGTTTACATTACCTTCTTTGCATTTTCTTTTATTATGAAATTGTCTATCAGTTTTCTTGAACTTTATGGAGTCGTCTGTTTTCTAAATTCTTTTCCTTCCATCTGATATTCTTTATTTTCCTTTTCATCGTCAGTAAACCTCTTATTCTTTTTGTTTTATGTTGAACTTTTCTACTGGCTTTCCTACTACATTTCTCCTTTATCCTATTAATCTTTTCTTGCCATATTTTATACTTTCCTTTTATCGTCCCCCTCCCTTTGATGATTTTCAATAGCTCTGCAGCTTCAGTTTCTTCTTTAAATCTTTTTAAGTCCAGGATTCATTTCTTCTGATTATCCAGGTTAGTAGCCTACCAGTTTGCCAGTCCATTTCAATTATCATGGCATTGTGATATGTGTATGTAATCCTATGTTATTCTGTAGGGTGCTACTACTTTTCTTCGTTTACGTGGATCCTTTTACCCCTTCCTCATTCTTTTTTCTGATAATTCCACTACATTTTTCATATGCATTGATAATACTTCAATTCATATTATCTACTAGCTGTGCTAGCATCCTGTCACTTTCTGGTATTTCAGGAGTATTTCCAATTATTTTATTTCCTACTTTACAATTAAATTATCCTACAATTAATATTTTTTCTCTGTTCATATCTGCTATCTTGACTTGTTCTTTTATTGCTTTATACATTTCTTCCGTTTCTTTCTTGGTACTCTTGCCTTCTTGTGGACCATACACTACTCCTAATCTGTCCTTGGTACAACCATTATCAATTTTTATCCAGAGGGCTTCATGGGTCTTATTTTCTGTGTTCAACTCAATTGTTACGTTTCCAAGTTCTTATTTAATCCCTATCATTGCCCCTCCTCCTTCTGTATTTCTGTTATTCTCATAAATTTTATATCCTTCAATTTCTATTTTTTTCTTCTTTTCCCTAAATGAGTTTCACTTAGACATATAATTGTGGGTCTAATTGTTTCCACTATTTCTTCTATAGATTCTATCTTTGATTTAAACCCCCTTAAGTTTACGTAATATATTTTGCACTCTTTATAATTCTTCCTATTTTCAATGCTACGTCTTACTTTCTTTATCATTTCTTTAATGCCTTGTAGCTGTTGTTCCAATATATGCCATCAAATTTACTCAATGATTCCCCTGCGTTATGTGCCCCGGTACTGTCTGCTGTGTCATGCCCATTTCCTGGTTTACCATTCCTTCCCCTCTTTGTGCCCCTGTTAGTCGATTCTCGAGACTTATTTTGTTCAGCAACTCCTCAACCCTTAGTTTTGTGACTCTTTGGTTTTCCTCTAAGTTTTCAGCATTTTTCCATAATTGGTGAATCTGCTGTCTTTGTTTCCTAGGTTATTCTCCCAGTATTTATCTTTGTCCCCCTATAGGGACAATATTTTTTTCCAGATAAAATTTACACATTGCTGCTTTTCTTCTTCCTTGCCAATACCTCATTGGTCCTATAATTTGTTCTATCCCGGTGTACCGGTTTCAAATTACCTCCTCCAAATCTTACCCCCGGTAATTTGAAACCTGTTTCAGGCTACGGGGGGGGGGGGGTAACTTGAAATCGGTTTCAAGTTACCCTCGGGGGTCATTTAAAACTGGTTTCAAGCTACAACCCCCCCCCACCCCCGTTTTCAAACTACCCCCCTCGTTTTTGCGTAATATCTCATCATTTGTGTGGAAAATAATTCCGGGAAATGCCTCCCCGTTTCTGATTTCCGGACCCGAGCATGAAGGATAGAGCGCCAACACTCTCACACTTGACAAACTAGAGAACCGCAACGAAGACGGTTTGCTTCCCCTACACACGTTTAAGTCCAAAGATTATTCTATACCGGGACTGTCGGCACCGATATCACCTTGATGTTCAGACGCTACTCCAGGGCGCAGAATAGTAAATCCCAATCAAGTGTGGTTGGACTGAATCAGTTACGTTAACGACAGTTTCACAAAGAGTTAGGGGAAGCAGTACTGTAAAAGTCAAAACGTCCTAAGGACCACCGGGAGGTAATACCGTAGAACATTACAATAAAGGATTGACACCGATAGCTTTAGATTGATGTAAATAAAACTTATCCTTAAGTCATATCTCACCTCATGTGAAAACTCATTTAGTCATTTTAAAATGTAAAGGCCAAGTTAAAAAGTTAATAATTTTAACCTAAAAATGGCGTTTATTTCCATAAAGTACAACAGGAATTTTCACCTAACTGACACAGGAAAAAACAGCAAAACTACCTAATTGAAATTTGAATAAAGACCGCATGGCATATGAAAAATGAAAAATGCCAAGAAAATGGTCAAATCAATTAAATCGTAAATCAATAATCAAATGACTAATCAACCAATGAAAGTAAAAATGGTGACTGAAATAATACCAAAAGTTCTACTCACTACTTTGAACACATTCCTCTCGGGCAATAAAATTTCAAACTTGATAGAGGGGAACGGGAACACAACTTATGTTAATGGACACGCCACGAATGATTAAACCAGACAGTTTGAACATGGCTTCCTAGCTAAATGTGCACATCGTTAAATAAAGGCTAGAAAAAAAGGGGGGGGGGGACAGTTCCTTGGCCAAGGTTGAGCACCGTTAATCAGTACTCACACTCTTGAGGGTTGATTGTAGATGTTGAAGTGGAAGCATCTTGTAAACTGTTAACAACACGGTGCATCTCCACTTCTGCACTGACGTGTTTTGTCTTCGTAAGCCTATCTTCTGAATAATGGCACAAAGCAAGACATACTGTTGGTTAGTAATTGGTTGACCAACAGGTAGTCGAAGCGACGCCTAAGTTTAAGCAGCGTCCAAGTTGAAGGGGCTATGCCTACGTCCGTCTCCCACACTTCCTGGTTTTTAAGTGGGCGGCGGGCCGCTCACACGCTTCTACCTCCCGCCGCTGCGCTGGTTCAAACCGCTCGAGTCTTCTTCTTCAAATTTCCATGAGTACGTGGTTCGCTGAAGGGTGCTTTTTATAGATACAAGGATCATTCTTAAAACTCCAGGGGAAAGTAATTATAAAGAAATCCTACTGTCTGGCTTATAAAAATTAATATACATACAAAAAAATTAAGTGGCGTTTAGTGATGTTCAATAACACAGGAAACAATCCTAGCTAAACAGACTTATAAATAGGTACCGAGATGTAAATAGCAATAAGCTAAGATCAGTGAGTTACGTAAATTAAAGAGTTACTTAAATACAAACCAATTGTGGTTAAACATCCAAAGCTTCAAGAGCATTTGGAACAGAACGCAACCAAGTGCTGTTTTTAAAAATTGTCGACAGTCGGTTGCATC
>NC_090726.1:66774682-66882182 GCF_036898095.1 Palaemon carinicauda | reverse complement strand
ACATACATTTTAATCTAATAATTTGAAACACTCTGTAACTGTTTTCACGTCAACATGGTTTGGTGGTTGCACAAATGCAGCAATTCTCTTAGATATTTCGACTGCCAGGTTCTTATAACTTGACGGATTATTGTACATATTACAAACTCAATCCTTGCTTTAATAGGCAGCCAGTGTAAATCAATTAGTATAGGAGTGATACTTGCTTGCGGGTGGGACACCTTTTATAAGTCTTTCTTCTCTGTTCATGATGTTTTGGGATTTCTTAAGCTGCGCTTTTTGATAGATTGTGGTGAATGGGGTTGCAGTAGTCAATCCTGGTAATAACAGTTTATCACAAGTTTCTTCACAGAATGTATATTCAGGTACTTCTTTATAAAAGCAGTATTTCTAAGGTGATATCCAACAGTTTTTACTACATCATTTATTTGCCAATAAAAGACAAGTTACAGTCAAGAGATACTCCTAGACCACGAACTTCACTAGATCTCGGGACAGAATTGTTATTTATGTTTATTTGAATATCACCCAGGTTTCTTAGGCTATTTTACTTTCCAACCACCAAAAACTTGGTTCCATTTTCCTTTAATTTTAGTTGTTTAATTGTCATTCATTCCCTAACACTAGTAATAATTTGGTTTAAAACTTTAGCAGTATCGTCTATATCATTTAGGGAGAAGTAAAATTGTGTATCATCAGCAAATAATTTCAAATTCACCCCGTGCCTTTATAGTACTTTCAATAGGCCAATGGTTTATATGGTGAAAAAGAGTTTCCAATTTGCGCACAGTAGTTTCTGTCAACCAAGTAGTCGTTTAGGTTTTCAAAAAATCTTTAATACCAACGGACAGTAGATCATTTATTAGTAGTAATATTAAAATACCACATTTGTTTTCATCCATCACTTGCAGCAAATCATTTACAACGGAACAGATGGCTATCCGTAGATTATAATTTGTTTTAAGCAGACTGGTTGTCTGGTAAAACTTTTATTCCTTCTAAGTGACTGGTTGTTCAAGTCTTACGTAATTTTAGCACTTTGGAAATAAAAGATAGATTTGAAAAAGGTCTATATGAAATTAATTCCTGATAATCTAGAACGCTTTTCAGAACTGGGTTACCACTCACCAATGGTTACATTTACTATTCTTGTAATTATATCGGCAAGACTATAAAAAAATTTCTACAGTTACTTCAGATATTGGCATCGGATCGATCGTACAGTTAGTTTTCTTTACTCTCTTGATGATCCTGGTGACTTCGTCTAGTATCATATAATTGAATCTCGTTTATTTTATCTGTGTATCTGGTGTAGCACTAATCTGATGTTGAATGTGTGTAAATTGCCTAATTGTATTGAAGATATCGCCATTTTCTGGACACAGACATACAGAAATTTTACACGAGTTGTAGGTTTAAGTGTGGCCACACAGTTCTCCTTTAGATTAGTTCTTATATACAATTTCTTTATATCATTCTGGCTTACACAATTCAGACTATGTATGTGGAATTTATTATGCTGGACATGCTTGTGCATTTTTTTAGTATATGGTATCTAAGTTTCAGGTCACTGACGACCTTATCTTACCTCATGGTATACCTTAACTTAGTGATAGAAGATTTACAATAGACCTCTGGTCTAAGTTCATGAGTATTAAGGTTTAATCTTATCTTCAAATATTTTACTTGATATTTAAATCGAATAGTAATTTGTGTGTGTTGTAAGAATTTGCTTATCATCTTTCCATTTATTGACTTTGTATGTAACGATTTGAATCAATCATTCAACTTGCATTGCCTTTGATATTGTTAAGATGTCCAGTTTATTACTATTGTAATTTTGCAAGATAAAGGTATTAAATTAGTGTAGCCCAACTCTTATCTATGTTACTCTCATTGATTCACACGCACACACACACATACACACACACACACACACACACACACACATATATATATATATATATATATATATATATATATATATACTGTATATATATATATATATATATATATATATATATATATATATATATATATATATATATATATATATATATATATTGTTGATAAACGGGGATAGTTTTCTTGTAATCAATTTAAATGTATTGATTATACCAAAAATATCAATGAAGAAAGTTAGTTAAATTATGAGCAACATAGGTAAGAATGATAGTAGCGAGTACACTCCTTTTCTTAAGTGCTTTGAAGGTGAAGATACTCATTTCTGAATTAAAGTCAGTTGAAAGAATTTAGAATAAATCAGTAAATTGTTTCACTACTGCACTATTTTCCGTTTTCATCGATATTGTCTGTAAATTAATTACCCGTTCAGCATCTCAACGGGGCTTCTGTAACGGATTCGAAACAGTGCCTACGTATTGTGATGGCTTTAGCACTGACAAATCTTAAGTAGAATTTGAAAGATTTCATGCGGAAATAATTTCCTCTGGACAGCACACATAAGTGACGAGGTTTGTGAACTGCAACATCCGATGTATTAACCCCGATGTGTACTCGAGTGGCTGTGCTCATATATATCCACGGGGAAGATATTCGTTGCCTGTTGCAAGAGGCAGTCTTGAAGCACCTTTCCCACACATTCCCTACGCGAGAATCCTGAAATTATGCTTTCATGTAGCAGATGCGATGGTTTAATGTAATGAAGACACTGTTATCTACTAAGATGCAGAAATGTGGTATTTCTATAAAGTAAATAATACAGATACAGTTAGAATACATACTCCTGTGTGTGTCTGGGGTCTACCAAACTGCTTACCAATAAAATTCCAACATTAGTTAATAAGGCAGCTAATCTGATCTAATCGTGTCAACAAATGTTCCTATGGTTCATTATATTAGCGAACCTCTGATGTACAAAGCGTATGAAACAAATATTTAACATAACCTTAATAGCTGAATTTTGTTTAGCAAATGCACAGTATTGTATCATGGTTGATTGAACAGATGTATAGGAAAGAACGCACGACACCCAGATTACCCCACGAATTGATCCAGAAATAAAAAGCTACTATTGAGAAGTGATGTCCTACCCAAGAGGAAAAGGTAGTCGCGCAAGCTATGATCTAAACGGACAATGAAAATGGACTTATAGATTGACCATGAAAGGCTCGACAGAGGAGCTTAGGATTTGAATATGAAGATAGTCATAGTCATGTGAACTATAATATAATTTCGTCAGTTAGTCTCATGTGCAATTATTTGTTTAACTTTCATAATGGAACTGTAGCCTACAATATCATATTGTATAGGAAATGCTAGCTCATGTGTACTAATGATAGTCTAAAAACTGTGTACTTATTTTGTTTTTGTATTATTAGCCATACTAAAAAGCAAGTATTTCAATAAAAAACATGAAATTCCATGAAGTATGAAATAAAATGTTTTCTATGTTATTGACCACTGAAATGTTGCTTATTTTAACCAAGAATTAATTTGGCATTAGGGTAGATTATCATCAATAAACAAGGTGAATTCTAGAAGTATAAAAGGAATAATACATTTAAACAAAATCAAATACCTACATTTTGTATCAAACTACACTACAATTATGTGAAAGTCAGTTTTTAAACTAAAATAGTAAGAAGAAGAATTTGTGCCCCAAGTTTGACATTTGCTTCGGCGACGGAATGTAAACAAAAACAAATAGTTTAAATACGGTTCTGCCACTGAGCTTCAACAGTACACCTACAGCTATCTTTTCATTGGCTAGGAAATTGTATGATGTATAGTAGAAATGAAAGGCTTGTACTCTGGATTCAAACTTGTGAATAGGCAATTTTAAAATGTGTAGTCTAAGAAAACTGAATTATCTGTACCGTCTCTTGTCAAGTCATCTAACACCAGGTATAACAGTCACTAGTGACTGAAAGAACTGCCAGTATTTACTTCTGTTCAAGACGCTTTACAGGTAAGAACAAACGTTAGACCGTATTATTATTATTGCAAATAAGCAAAGCTCGGACTAGATTGGCATGAAGTTGGTCCTACTAAAAACCTCCCAAAGAGAAAATGATAGGCGCCAGGGGAAATAAAAAACGCCTTGGAGGAATTTGCCTTCAAAAAGAAGCCAACTCTGCTTACCCCCTTATAAATGGAAAAAAGCACGTTAATAGAAAAAAAATATTATTGAAAGGAAAGACCCAAAAGATTTATTTGTGTAAAATTATATGTGGTCTTAAATACGAAAAGTTATTGGTATTTGACATTAGAAGATTCGACCCAAAAACAATAAAAGCCTGTTTTAAAGATACTTTTCCTATTTAATTGGAATTTCATCTTCAAATAAGAAATAAAGCTATATATTATCTACATGTGGACATCCAAATCAGAGCCTTTGTATGTCAGCGGCCAGTTCCTCCCTTGTGGATTAAAAATGGACATCAACTTACCTCAACTTTCGCCCCCTAACCCAACCTACAGGCCATGTCCTTACCTACTTATCTAACGGGGGGTTAACGCCTCCTGCAACCCCCCTTACACTGTCGTTTTCTAAGTTAGCCGCAATCTTACATGCAAGTGGCCGCTATCATACTTACACCCCTCTAAATCTTTATGGGCTTGTGTCTGTTGATAATTTGATTATATTAGATAATTACTGTACTCTACTATCTCTCAATGCAATATGAAAATTTGTGCACATATCCTGTTCAGAGGAAAATGTAAAGACTTTCTAGTATCATAGCGCATGATTGAGCTATTCAATACCAAACAGGCATGAGAGTATGAAACTGGTAGATATGATCACGGACTTCTAGATATTTTACTGTATCTTACATGAATTAGGAAAAAAATAAGTCATGGGATTGTTACAATATACTCACATATATATACAAATAAGCCATGTATTTTTAAATATTAAACTTAGCCGGTGAATATATAATAGCTGACGTCTCCGACGGCTCGACAGAATTCAAAAACTCGCGAGCGATCGCCATGAAGGTAGCGGGTGTGCCCACCAGCGCCGACTATCGGCCAGATACCGCATATACATGTAAACAGCTCCAGTTCTTCTCTGTCGGTTCCATCGACAAGTCGATTCCACTCGCTATTATGACCTCGAGTTTTCTACCCAATTGGTGAAGTACTTGGTTTTCAATATTAAACTTACCCGATAATCATGTAGCTGTCAACTCCGTTGCCCGACAGAATTCTATGGAGGGATACGCCAGCTATCACAATACTAGAAGGGGGTGTACTTACCAGCGCCACCTGTGGCCAGGTACTCAAGTACTTCTTGTTGACACCTCCTCAATTATTCCTCTGTCGTGCTTCCGGCAAGACGTTGTGGGATACGCTTATGTTCTTGGAGTATTTTCACGACTTTGGTGAAGTATTTCTCTTTGATTTCGGCTGTCGCTTTACTGGAAACTTCTATATTAGCTTAGTTAGCTTTTGGAATTAATTTGATTATTTATGGTGACGAAGAGAGTATGAACTCTCTTTCACTTTTTAATGGCCGACCCTTCCCTTAGACGGAAGTGTTGGTGTCTAAGAGAGTATAGACTCTCTTTCTTAATTTTGCTTAACAAAAGTTATAGATTTATTTTATATCTCTCCGCCTCTTATAGGCCTCTTAGATTAACTTCCTTTTATTATAAACTTATTAAAATTAATTTTTATATTTGTTTATATTCGACCTTCCTAATAGTAGGCGGTCTTTTCTTGGTACCGAAGTTAATTAACATTGAGCCCGTCATTTTGGTTTTACCTGTTAACATATTATGCTATTTTAATGTCTTTGAAAGAATTTCTTTGATAGTCTCGTACTGTTTTCAAAGTTGAACTAACGTTTTGTTTTGTCTCTGCAGTTGTTGACGTTCAGAACGTTCAACTTGCGCTCTATCGTTACGATAGAGAAAGAATTTTCACGGTTTCACGTTGCAGTAAGAGTAACCGTGTCTAGCGTTTTGTTCATTCTTTCTTAACTTAATGGTTTTAATCCTAATAAAGGAACTTTTCTTTTTGGGAAATATTTCAGTTTTTTCCTTTAACAATAATATGTTTTAACGATATATATGATTGGGCTCTTCTCTCAGGTTCTAAGTCAAGAGAGAGAGAGAGAGAGAGAGATAGAGACGGAAGGAGAAAGAGGAGGATAAACGTTTCATTCAAGCGAGTAACGTTGTTATCGTTTTTGCTCTTCTCCCTAGTCTCTTTAGGGGAAGAAGGTAAACGTTTCTAGAGTGATCTAGTGTTTAGTCTCTTTCCAGCCACTGAATTATTTATCTTTCATTAGATTTTTCTGTTACATTGTAATTCTGTTTTCGCAATTACTAACTTTTGAGAAAGGATAGAATTGCGTGTTTCAGGTACAAACCACTTAAAGTTTCGAGTTCAGTGAAATAAGTGCAAACAGAAAATCAAAGTGATAAGTGATTAGCGCAAAGTGTGTCAGTGTTGTGCGTGAGGGTACTTCTGTGCGCGCCAGTCGTCCTCCCAGTCCGGGACCTCTTGCAAGCTCCCAAGCCCAGGGGAGAAGCAATGTCGAAGGGCAGAAGGGTTCAGCAGGCCTTGATCGGCGCACAGAAGTATCCTCGGTGGTTGTGGGCGTGTCTTACCGAGACCGTCACTCCCACCCGCAGACGATTGAGCCCTTATTTTGCTCGTCTGCAGAAGAAATTTAGGGGAGAAAACGCTGGTCTCAGGTCTCAAGACCTCTTTAACGTAAAGTCCAGACCTATGCCAGACGTACGAAGTTAGAGTTCAACAACCCGGATGCAGTCATTGGGTTAGCTCTGACTCTCCTCAGTCATCAGTTGAATGCACTCCGCCTAAGAGGAGTAAGGTTCTGCCACAACAGAGCTCGACTGTTAAGGCTTTACCTCAGCCTACTGTAGTTTCTGCCGACCCCAAGTGGACTCTACTACAGTCCATGCAAGCACAGCTTTCGGACTTGATGCGTGAGTGTCGGGCTGAGAGTGTTGCGCCTCCGCCTCCGCCTACACTCCCTCCGCCTGCGCTCGCTCCGCCTGCGCTCGCTCTGCCTGATCGCAGTACCACCTGCCAGGCGTACGATGTTGAGCCACGTTCTGAGTTTGCTGTTCCCAGTGGTGTTCAGCCTCCGCCTTCCTTAAGGCAACCTTTACAATGGGATCAGGAGGATTATACCTCTCTTCCTCCGCCTCCACTTGCTGCTCCACCAGTGATGCAACACTCGGTTGAGGTACAACAACCTCTCCCGTCCATGAGTCAGTCTCCTCAGCTCTCGCTGCAGCGAGCTCAACCCTCCTCAAGGCAAGCACCTCAACACCTTAGCCTTGCGCCTCAGGAGCCTCAACTTGCGAGATTTTTACTGCGTTCTGCGCAGCCACTACCTTTTCGCTCTCAGCTCACACAGCAGGAACCTCAACTCGTTCCTCAGGAACTTGCTACTGCGCATCCGCCAACCACTCAGCAAGCGCAACCCTTGAGTTCAGCCACTCATGCCAGGAGTCAGCCTCCTCCACCCATGCGCCTACCTTCTGCTACTTCCTTTGATCAGCCTTTGCAGACTGAGCCTCAGGTGTTCCCTCAACAGAGTCTTGAAGAGGAAACCACAACTATTGTTGTTCCAGCTCGTTCTGACTCTGCTGTTCAGCATACCTTACCTCCATTTTCAAACCTTATGATAATGGAGGTTATTTGTATTACTTATAAAAATATATTTGTATTCCTGGCAATATATTTTTAACAATATCGCAAAATATGGCAAAAATATGAATCATGAGTTATGAATGTAAGGTATATATTATGTTGATATTAAAACCCCATGCAAGCATGCATAAAGCACTCTAGCACTGGTCATGGAATTTCTGAGGAATGTTAAACGCCATGCACACGCTCTGCTTACCTTACATGCTCTGCTTACAGCATGCTCTGCATACTACATGCTCTGCATACAGCATGCTCTGCATTCAGCATGCTCTGCATACAACATGCTCTACATACAGCATGCTCTGCATACAGCATGCTCTGCATACAACATGCTCTGCATACAGCATGCTCTGCATTCAGCATGCTCTGCATACAACATGCTCTGCATACAGCATGCTCTGCATTCAGCATGCTCTGCATACAACATGCTCTACATACAGCATGCTCTGCATACAGCATACTCTGCATACAACATGCTCTGCATACCTTACCGCATGCTTCTCAGTCACACATCTTTGGTTGTTGCCAACTCACTAGACTGTCAAGCAGTTTCATAACGTTGCCTTCTAGTCTGCTGCTTTTGCACCAGTGAACCCTCACTGAGAGAACTTAGCTTTTCTAGGATATGGTCCCTGTAGATGAGAAAGTTCTTTTCTCCCTCCTTCTGATATTCCCTTGAGGACTCTGTCATTTGGAGGGAGCCTTTAGCTGCATAGCCTCCTATGGACTTTTATTTAAGCATAACATGCTTCCAGGGAAGGTAATGGTTCCACTTCAGTCGCTAATCCCGTCTGTTACCACACCTGCTCCCATAGACCTTGAGCTGTGTTACAAGACATGCAGTCCAAGCTTAGTCCTTGTTAGAGGATTTTTTGTTTACGGAGTCAATGTGTCACGGGGAAGACGTTCAACAACCAACAGAAGTGACTTGTTGTGACGCAGTGCGGCAACCTCAGCAACCCGATAAGGAGTTTGTCTGTACGACCCAGACAGTCTAGACAGATTCGGGTTGTCACTGTACTTCCTCGCTTGCCCATGATTGACAGTTCACAGACTGTGCAGCAGTACCATGATCTTGTGTCCGGCTCCGTCAGACGACTGGCTTTTAAGAGCTCCCACAAGTCGTCGCTGTCTGGAGATTTTCAAATGGACTATGGATCTGACCAAGGAACTGGGCCTCCTGGTCAATTTTGAGGAGTCTCAGCTCGTCCCATCCAAGACCATTGTCTCCTTGGGTATGGATCTTCAGAGTCGAGCTTTTCGGACTTTTCCGTCGGCCCCAAGGATCTTCCAAGCCCTAGAATGCATCCAGAGCATGCTGAGAAGGAACCGATGCTCAGTCAGGTAGTGGATGAGTCTAACAGGGACACTTTCATCGCTGGCCCTGTTCATCGTGTTAGGGAGACTCCACCTCCCCCCCTTCAGTATCATCTAGCTGCTCACTGGATAAAGGAGATGACGCTAGAGACGGTCTCAGTTCCTGTTTCCGAAGAGAGGAGGTCTTCTCTCGCGTGGTGTAAGAACAGCTTTCTTCTCAAGGAAGTCTACCTTTGGCTGTTCAGAAACACGACCGCCGTCTCCTCTCGGACGCATCAGACACGGGCTGGGGTGCGACTTTGGACGGACAAGAATGCTCGGGAACATGGAATCAGGAGCAAAGGACACTTCACATAAATTGCAAGGAGTTGTTGGCGGTTATTCTGGCCTTGATAAACTTCAAGTCCCTCCAGCTTAACAAAGTGGTGGAGGTGGACTCTGACAACACCACAGCCCTGGCTTACATCTTCAAGCAGGGAGGGACTCTTTCGTGGAAGTTGTTCTAGATCGCAAGGGACCTACTCATCTGGTCTAAAGATCGAAAGCTAACTGGTAACGAGGTTCATTCAGGGCGGTATGAATGTCATGGCAGATCACCTCAGACGGAAGGGTCAGGTCATCCCCACAGAGTGGACCCTTCTCAAGAATGTTTGCAGCAGACTTTGGGCCCTGTGGGGTCAGCCAACCATAGATCTGTTCACTACCTCGATAACCTAGAGACTCCTGTTGTATTGTTCTCCGATTCCAGACCCAGCAGCAGTTCACGTGGATGCTTTTCTGCTGGATTGGTTCCATCTTGACCTGTATGCATTCCCGCCGTTCAAGATTGTCAACAGGGTACTTCAGAAGTTCTCCTCTCACAAAGGGACACGGCTGACGTTGGTTGGCTCCGCTCTGGCCCGCGAGAGAATGGTTCTTAGAGGTACTGCAATGGCTGGTCGACATTCCCAGGACTCTTCCTCTAAGAGTGAACCTTCTAAGTCTACCTCACGTAAAGAAGGTACACCCAATCCTCCACGCTCTTCGTCTGACTGCCTTCAGACTTTCGAAAGACTCTCAAGAGCTAGGGGCTTTTCGAAGGAGGCAGCCAGAGCGATTGCCAAAGCAAGGAGAACATCCACTCTCAGAATCTATCAGTCTATAGGGGAAGTCTTCCGTAGCTGGTACAAGACCAATGCAGTTTCCTCAACCAGTACCACTGTAACCCAGATTGCTGACTTTCTGTTATATCTAAGGAAAGTAAGATCCCTTTCAGCTCCTACGATCAAGGGTTACAGAAGTATGTTGGCAGCGGTTTTCCGCCACAGAGGCTTGGATCTTTCCACCAACAAAGATCTACAGGACCTCCCTAGGTCTTTTGAGACCTCAAAGGAACGTCGGTTGTCCACTCCAGGCTGGAATCTAGACGTGGTCCTAAGGTTCCTTATGTCATCAAGATTTGAACCTCTCCAATCAGCCTCTTTTTAGGACTTCACATTAAAAACTCTTTTCCTCGTGTGCTTGACAACAGCTAAAAGAGTAAGTGAGATCCACGCCTTCAGCAGGATCATTGTTTTCACATCTGAAACGGCTACATGTTCCTTGCAGCTCGGTTTTTGCTAAACGAGCTTCCTTCACGTCCTTGGCCTAAGTCGTTCGAGATCCCAAGCCTGTCCAACTTGGTGGGGAATGATCTGAAGAGAGTACTTTGCCCAGTTAGAGCTCTTAGGTACTATCTAAAAAGGTCTTAACCTTTACAAGGACAATCAGAAGCCTTATAGTGTGCCATCAAGAAACCTTCTTTTCCAAGTTCTAAGAACTCAGTTTCTTACTATTCAGGCTTCTGATTAGAGAAACACATTCTCATCTGAAGGAAGAAGACCTTGCTTTGCTGAAGGTAAGGACACATGAAGTGGGAGCTGTGGCTACTTCAGTGGCCTTCAAACAGAGCCATTCTCTGCAGAGTGTTATGGATGCAACCTATTGGAGAAGCAAGTCAGTGTTCGCATCATTCTATCTCAAAGATGTCCAGTCTCTTTACGAGTACTGCTACACCCTGGGACCATTCGTAGCAACGAATGCAGTAGTAGGCGAGGGCTCAGCCACTACATTCCCATAATCCCATAACCTTTTAACCTTTCTCTTGAATACTTTTTATGGGTTGTACGGTCGGCTAAGAAGCCTTCCACATCCTTGTTGATTTGGCGGGTGGTCAATTCTTTCTTGAGAAGCGCCGAGGTTAAAGGTTGTGATGAGGTCCTTTAGTATGGGTTGCAGCCCTGTATACTTTAGCACCTTTGAGTTGATTCAGCCTCCCAAGAGGAACGCTGCGCTCAGTAAGGAAGACGATCTTATTAAAGGCAGAGTAACGGTTCAAGTCGACTTCCTTACCAGGTACTTATTATTTCATTGTTATTGTGGATAACTGATTATATGAAATACGGGATACTTAGCTATCCTTTAATCTTGTACACTGGTTTTCACCCACCCCCCTGGGTGTGAATCAGCTACATGATTATCGGGTAAGTTTAATATTGAAAAATGTTATTTTTATTAGTAAAATAAATTTTTGAATATACTTACCCGATAATCATGATTTAATCGACCCTCCCTTCCTCCCCATAGAGAACCAGTGGACCGAGGAATAATTGAGGAGGTGTCAACAAGAAGTACTTGAGTACCTGGCCACAGGTGGCGCTGGTAAGTACACCCCCTTCTAGTATTGTGATAGCTGGCGTATCCCTCCATAGAATTCTGTCGGGCAACGGAGTTGACAGCTACATGATTATCGGGTAAGTATATTCAAAAATTTATTTTACTAATAAAAATAACATTTTTGGTTTTATTGCTTTCGCCGTGTTGGATTATTCAATACTATCCTCAAAAGAAATGCTTTTGAAAGAAGAGTAAAAGTGTTTTGCCCTTGCTTTTATCTCTGGTTTTTTTCCATAGAGTAAAAATGGCCGACCCTTCCCTTAGTGTACGGAAGTGTGTTTTAGGCTTTTAGCAATTATCTTATCACGTTATAAATTGTTGTTGTTAATTATAGATTTTCCTCTATATATTTTATATCTCACCTGCCTTTATTAGGCCTCTTCGATTAGCTTTCCATTTATACTAAAAATCAATATAAATTTTAATGTTTTGTTTATATGCGGCCTTCCTATTCCTCCCCTAGTCCGAGAGTAGGCGGTCCTAACTTAGAAACCGAAGTTAAACAACGTTGAGCCCATTCAACTTTTATTTTCATTAAGTTTAAATCATTTGCTCTGTAAGAGTTATTAAATGAATATTTTTTATTAGATATTTTATGAAAGATTTTCTTTGAATAGTCTTCGTGCTGTTTCAAAGATGAACTAACGTTTGGTTTATTTATGCTACGCAGTTTGCGCTCTATCGTTACGATAGAGAAAGAGAGAATCACGGTTTCACTTTGCAGAAAGAGTAAATCGATTTTGACGTTTTGTTCATTCTTCTTTCAAACTGAAATGTTTTAAATACTAATTTAAAGGAACTTGTTAATTTTCAATTTCTTAGTCCTTTCAGTTTTTTCCTTTGGTCAAATAACCTGTTTATTGACGAAAGGTGAGTGGGCTTTTCTCTTCGGTGTGAAATCAAGAGAGAGAGAGAGAGAGAGAGACGGAGGGAGAGAGAGGCAGAGAGAACGTTCCGATCTTTATTCTCGTCCCAAGCGAGTAACGTTGTTCTCAAGTCAGTTTTTTACTCTCGTCCCATGTCTCTGTACGGGGAGAAAGGATAAAACGTTTTTAGTTTTTATTCTCGTCCCAAGGCACTGTACGGGGAGAGATTGAAAACGTAGTTTTGAATGAACTAGTGTTTAGTCTCCTCCCCAGTCACTGATCCTTTTATCTTTATATATTTCCGTTTTATTCGATATATATGTTTACTGTTTTTTGCTTGTATTAATGTGCTTACATTATACGACTTATTTCGCAATTATAACCTTTTGATGTAGGGGAGAATTGCGTGCTTCAGGTAGAAATCAGTTTTATTCATGCCTAATGTGAAATTATTGAAAAATTCGATTTCAGTGAAGTAAGTGCAAAAACAGAAAATCGTAGTGATAAAGTGATAATTGCAAAAGTGTTTTTTAGTGTTGCGACCGAGGGTTCGTCTGTTCGTGCTTGTCGTTCACCTAGTCCGATACCTCTTTCAGGCTCCCATGCACCAGGGAGAAGTAATGTCGTAGGACTTATGGGGACGAGAGGCTTTAACCAACGAACAAACGTTCCCTCTATGGTATCGGGCGTGTCTAGCAAGATCGCCCCTACCATAAGACGAGCGAGGCTGTTTTTCTCCTCGTCATCCGAAGGCTTCTCGCGTAAGAAACCGTGGAGCAAGGTTTCGAGACCCTTAAAGCGAAAGTCAGTCCCTTCAGGACAGGTCCAGCGTCCTGGTTGTAGCCATTGGGACAGCTCTGACCCTGTGCAGTCATCGGAAGACTGCTCGCCGCCTAAACAGAAGCGTAACACAGGCTCCGAGAGTCTTAGTGTAGGCAATGTTTTGCAGTCACAGACGTTACCCTCGTCTCTTGCCGCACCCATTCCTGTTGATCCTAAATGGGTTGTACTGCAAGACATGCAGAATAAACTTGCCTCTCTTATGGAGGACTATTCTGCTGAGCAGGTTCACGATGATCCTCGCCGCTTAGCTGATCGAGATCCTGGCCGTCAGCCGCCCAAACGAGCCTTTGCTCGTCCTGTTGACGTTGGCGTTACAAAGTCACGTCAGTCACGTTTTGTAGAGCCTCACTCGATGCAGTCCCGTGTTGACTTTCAGCCGCATGTGGACGTTCAGCCGCTGCCGAATGCTCTTGTTGACGTTCAGGACGTTCGCCAACCAGCGAAGTTGACTTGTTTTGACGTTGAGCGTCAAGCACCGCAGTCAAGAGTTGTTTTGACTGCTCAGTCTAGGCAGTCAAGGCAGTCTCGAGTTGACTTCGAGCGTCCTCCCGCACCTGTTGTTGTTGCTGGTCAGTCCTTTAAGCAGTTACATGACGTAGCGTCCTTGACTGCTACTGATGCTCCTTTGCGTGTGGACTCTGCTTGTCAAGCATTGCCACCACGGCAGGTCTCTCCCTTGCTTGAGACTCGGCTATTGTCGGACGAGGTTCCTTCAGGTGAGGAAGTTGCTGATCCCCCTCCTACTGATATTCCCTTGGGGACTCTGTCAGACGGAGAGGAGCCTAAAGCTGCTCAGCCCTCTATGGACTTTAAATAAATCATGCTGATTTTTAAGGATCTTTGTCCGGATCATTTTGTAACTGTTGCTCCTCGTTCGCCTAAACGTCAGAGTTTACACTAGGCCTAGCTACTTCGAAGCCGTTGTTTTCTAAGCTAGTGCTCTCTCGCTCTTCTAAGAGAGCTTTACGTTTGCTAGGCGACTGGTTGATCACCAGGAGGAGTTTGGGGGAGACAGCTTTTGCTTTCCCTCCTTTTAAACTGGCTTATAGAGCGAGCGTCTGGTATGACACGGGAGAAGTTCTCGGCTTGGGAGTTCCTGCCTCTGCCCAGATAGACTTCTCAAGCCTCATAGACTCTCCCTGGCGCCTGGCCATGAGACGCTTCAAGATTTTATGGTCGGCTTCAGAGCTAGACCATCTCCTGTTAGGAGTTTTTTTCGAGCGTTTGAAGTTTTGCTGTACAATTATGTCATGCATAAACAAGGCTATCAGGGATGGCTCCAATGATCTGACAGCCACGTTCTCTGCAGGAACAAGACTATCAGGGATGGCTCCAATGATCTGGCAGCCACGTTCACTGCAGGAGTACGTAAGATGCAAGTGCGCTCAATGTGTTCATTGTCAAGACAAACTTCACGATGAAGTCTACCTAGCTGTCTTGACAGCATTAATGGAAGGCGACTGGATGGTCTCTCTCGACCTTCAGGATGCATACTTCCACATCCCGATTCATCCAAACTTTCAACTACATCTGAGGTTTGTGGACGGGAAAGTAATGTACCACTGTCGAGCACTGTACTCCGACCTCATTCCTGCTCTTCTTGTTTTTACAAGGCCATTGCAAAATGTAGCAAGCTTTCTATATTTTTTGAGGATTCAGAACCTCCCTTTATTTTGACGACTGGCTAATCAGGGCGTTCGTCATTATATCGCTGTCTGGAGAGCCTCTAATGGACATTAGACCTAACCAAGGAGCTAGGTCTCATAGTGAACGTAGAGAAGTCATAACTTACAGTATCCCATCCCAGACTATTCTTTTTGTGGGAATGGAGATACAGTGTCTGATTTTTCGACCCTTTTCGTCTCCCGCAAGAATGGAACAAGCTCTGTTAAAAGTCCTTCACTTGCAAGAGAAAAACAGTTGCTCTGTAAGAGTTTGAACTAGCCTCGTGGGAACTCTTTCATCGCTGGAGTAGTTCACTCTCTGGGAAGACTCAACCTATGCCCTTTCCTATTTCACCTAAAACATTGTAACAAGGAGAGGGGCTTAGTGAGTATCTCTTTCCCAATCTCCAACTCAGTCTAGACATGTCTGACTTGGTGGGACAGCAACATCAGACTTCGAGAAGGTCTTTCTCTTGCGATCAAGAACCCAAACCATGTGTTGTTTTCAGATGCAGCGGATTTGGGTTAGGGAGCTCCACTGGACAGTCTGGAAGGCTCGGTTCTTTGATCCACGGATCAGAAGGAACTCCTTTTAAGGCAGTAACATCTCTCCTTTGGCGAGATTTGTGCAGAAATGATTGTCTTGGCGGACGGCCTCAGCAGAAGAGGACAAGTCTTCTCCATGGAGTGGACGTTGCATAAGACTGTGTGCGAGAAGCTATGGATGACATGGGGTCTACCCACCATAGATCTTTTTGCTACTCTCTCTGACAAAGAGGCTCTCGACTTACTGCTTTCCAGTTCCAGATCCAGAGGCAGCTCACATAGACGCTTTCCTGCTGGACTGGTCTCACCTGGACGTTTATGCCTTTCCACCTTTCAAGATCCTAGACAAGGTGCTGCAGAAGTTCACCTCTCACGAAGGGACCAGGTTGTCATTGGTTGCTCCACTCTGGCCCGCGAGAGAGTGAGTAACAGAGGTACTTCAATGGCTGGTAGACGTTCCAAGGAGTCTACCCTTAAGGATGGATCTCTTACGGCAGCCACGTAAGGAGTCTTCATCATAGCCTCCCCGCGCTTCGTCTGACTGCCTTCAGACTATCAAAAGACTCTCAAGAGCTAGAGGATTTTCGAAGGAGGCAGCCAGAACGATTGCGAGAGCTAGGAGAGCATCTACCATCAAGGTCTATCAGTCGAAGTGGGAAGTCTTTAGAGACTGGTGCAAGTCATCATCCATTTCCTCTTCCAGTACCTCTGTAGCCCAATTTGCAGACTTTCTCCTACATCTGAGAAATGTTCGCTCCCTCTCAGCGCCCACTATTAAGGGCTACAGGAGCATGTTGGCGTCTGTGTTCAGACATAGAGGCTTAGATCTGTCCAATAATCAAGATCTCCAAGATCTCCTTAAGTCCTTCGAGACCTCTAAGGAGCGTCGTATGGCAACTCCTGGATGGAACTTAGACGTGGTCCTAAGGTTCCTAATGTCCGACATGTTTGAGCCATTACATTCAGCCTCCCTGAAGGATCTCACCCTCAAGACGCTTTTCTTAAGTGTGCTTGGCTTCGGCTAAAAGGGTCAGTGAGATCCATGCCTTCAGTAGGAACATCGGCTTTTCTACAGATAAAGCCACATGTTCACTTCAGCTTGGTTTTCTTGGCCAAAAATGAACTGCCTTCTCGTCCTTGGCCTAAGTCATTTGATATACCTTGCCTGTCAGAGATCGTAGGCAACGAGCTTGAAAGAGTGCTGTGTCCAGTTAGAGCTCTGAAGTTTTATTTAGCTCGGACTAATCCTTACGAGGTGGATCTAAGGCTTTGTGGTGCTCAGTTAAGAAGCCTTAATTGCCTATGTCAAAGAATGCTTTGTCATATTTTATTAGATTTTTAATCCGAGAGGCTCATTCTCACTTGAGTGAAAAAGAGCGTTGCTTGCTTAAGGTTAAGACGCACGAAGTAAGAGCTATAGCAACTTCTGTGGCCTTTAAGCAAAACAGATCTCTGCGAAGTATTATGGACGCGACCGTTTGGAGAAGCAAGTCGGTATTCGCGTCATTTTACTTAAAAGATGTCCAGACTCTTTATGAGGACTGCTACACACTGGGTCCATTCGTTACAGCGAGTGCAGTAGTGGGTAAGGGTTCTACCACTACATTCCCTTAATTCCAATATCCTTTTAATCTTCTCTTGAAATGTTTTTTAATTGGGTTGTACGGAAGGCTAAGAAGCCTTTCGCATCCTTTTTGATTTGGCGGGTGGTCAAATGTCATTTCTTGAGAGCGCCCAGATTAAGGGTTTTGATGAGGTCCTGTTGTATGGGTTGTCGCCCTAGATACTTCAGCTCCTGGGAGTCTTTCAGCATCCTAAGAGGATGGCTGGGCTTCGTGAGGAAAGCGGACTAACAAAGCAGAGTAATCGTTAGAGTCAGCTTCCTTACCAGGTACCTATATTTATTTGGGTTTGGTTATGATATAACTGTCAAAAACTCTAAGCATATACGCCGTAAACTGTATTAATACTGGTCTCTACCCACCACCATGGGTGTGAATCAGCTATTATATATTCACCGGCTAAGTTTAATATTTAAAAATGATATTTTGATTATAAAATAAATTTTTGAATATACTTACCCGGTGAATATATAAATTAAAGGCCCCCCCTTCCTCCCCGATAGAGACCCAGCGGGATGAGAAAAACTGGAGCTGTTTACATGTATATGCGGTATCTGGCCGATAGTCGGCGCTGGTGGGCACACCCGCTACCTTCATGGCGATCGCTCGCGAGTTTTTGAATTCTGTCGAGCCGTCGGGGACGTCAGCTATTATATATTCACCGGGTAAGTATATTCAAAAATTTATTTTATAATCAAAATATCATTTTTATACTTTAATTTGTTCCGTAACCGAAATACAAACCACGCTATTTACATTGGGTTTACCTTTTAGCGCAGCTGAAATGGCAAGCCATTAGAATTTAACGAGGGTGTATTACCCCCGCGCTAGTTAGCGGGGGTGGTAGGGGAGTGGTAGCTAGCTACCCCTCCCCCCCTCACACACAGGTGAATGCTCACTTTCACTTTTGGCTCGGACTGTGACAGACGTCTCTGTCTTGGTCCTCTCTTGGCAGCCATTGTTTGTTTTGTCTTTACTTAATCGCTTACTTTTCTTTTACTCAATATATATGTAAACATGTTTTCATGTTTGTATATATATTTGAGTATAGAAATCAGTAAGTTTCCTTTTCAGAGTTGTGTGTGTAGTGTACGATATCTATGTGGAGTCCTCGGCAGTTAGACCACCCCGGCGTAATTTTATGGGTGGCGATCGAGTTTGACTTCGGTCTTTCTCTCTCTCTCTCTCTCTTGAGGTCGTTCACCCTTTTACTACGTGTTACTACTCCCTTGTAGCTTCCTTTCCGTGTGGGGGGGTTGCTACGCCGTACGTTTGTCTCAATTAGTTTATGAATCTAATTGTAGTTGTTAATTTTTCAGCTTGTAGAACGATTCCTTTCGGGGTTTTCATTCTTTCTTTAGTGTTCATTCATTTTTAAATTACATAATTACATAGTTTCATAATTATAATTCTTATAATTCTGTTTTGGTTACAGCTCTCCTTCCGTGAGTGTAAGTGGTTGTGAGGGCACGTGCCTGTTGTGTAATTCTTGTTTCCTTTCCCTCGGGATTCCTCTTCGGAGCCTTCCCGGGGGAATGAATGTGTACTAATGATTTTTGTTTTATTTTTTTACAGTTACCGATCTAGTTCGTTTCTGTAATATGGCAACGGTGTGAGCTGTCTTGTTGAGGCCTGGGGATTCGGCTGTTGCTGCCTCCCCCCTTGTATTTTCGTCAGGGGCGTGTCTCCTTCTACTGGAAGTGCTCCCGTGACGACGGACAGCTCTCCAGTTCATTTTAGAACTCTCAGGAGGCTTGCCTCCTTGGGCGGGTAACTTTCCTTCCGAGGGAAGTTTTTCCTGTCCAGGCTTGAGTTTTTCCCCTTTTGGGGGGTTCTTCTCTTGCCTTTTTTTCGTGCGACTATGCTCTTGGTGCTGAGCGGTCACACCTGCAGTTTCGCTCAAGGGGCTGGGCAACTGCAGGAGCCCCTCTTCGGAGGATTGCTCCTTTTAGGTCACTGGCTGACCAGTCTCTTCTACGAAGTGTTTCTCTTTCGTTCGCGAGAGAGTACACTCATAGAGACTCCTCTTCGGAGGATTCTTCTGCTGCTGTTGCTGTTGGCCTCCTTCGCCGTAAGGCCCACCGTCCGCCTCGTCGTAAGGGCCTCTCATCTCCCTATAAGGGTGCTAAGAGGCGCCTTTTTGAATCTCCGTTTGCAGCCTACAACTCCTTCTTCTTGATCTTCCGCCTTGGTGCAGATGGACAGCAGTCTGATCTCATCTTCCGACGGGCAACGGTCTTCCCGACGGACAACGGTCTTCCAACGGACATCAGTCTCCCGGCGGACAGGCAACGGTCTTCCGATGGACATCTGTCTCCCGACGGACAACGTTCCCTTCGGGGCAAAGGGTTGCCTCCCACGGGGGTTCTTCCCTTGCGTGTCAGGGTTCCCTGCGTGCCCTTCTGCTGTGTTCTCTCCTGCTCCTGCTCAGTGTTAGCGCACAGGCGCTCTCCTACTCATCAGCGCTTCCTGATCGCTAGCGCTCTCCTGTTCGTCAGCGCTCTCATGATGATCATCCCTGCTGTTCCTGTTGGTTCCTGTTACGCGCCCTGTGCAACCACGTTCGCCCTCGCGATCTAGAACTTTGGTTCAGGTCAGGGCCAAGGACTCTTCTTCTATGCGCAGGCTTCCACGCGTTGCCTTCTGCTCGTCAGCGATCATCAGCTCGCCAGCGATCATCAGCTCGCCAGTGATCACCTGCTCGCCAGCGTTCACCTGCTCGCCAGCGCGCACAGGTGATTTTAGTATCGCCTATTCAACAGCGTTCTACACGTCAGCGATCACCTGTCTCTCGGCGATCTCCGGATCGCCCGCGTGTGTTACAGCCGGTGCGCCAACGTTCTCCAACGCTTCTGAAGGAACATGGTTCGCCAGCTACTAGCTCGCCATCGCGCGTTCGCCCACCTGCGCATGCTGCTCGCCATCGCGCGATCGCCCACCTGCGCATGCTGCTCGCCATCGCGCGATCGCCCACCTGCGCATGCTGCTCGCCATCGCGCGATCGCCCACCTGCGCATGCTGCTCGCCATCGCTCGCCAACGCGTCGACATGCCACAACGCGCCATCGCCAACCTGCGCGTCAGCGCTCACCAGCTCACCACCGATTGCCTGTTGTTCCACATCGCCAGCGGTCTTCTTCGCCCACGCGACAGCGCGTTTCCTTGCCATCGTGCTAACGCTTGCGTTCGCCGCCTCGGACTCGCGCTCATTCACCTGCCCACCCTCGAGACCGCTCGCCCGCGCGACCGCTCGTGCGACCCCGCGCGACCGCTCGCCCGCTCGACCATTCGCCTGCGCGCCCGCGCGACCGCTCGCCTGCGCGCCCGCGCGATCATTCGCCTGCGCGCCCACATGCCCACGTGCCTGCACGTCCACGCTCATGCGCGTCTGCGCACATGCTCTCCAATGTTCGCCCGCGCGCGAACCAACGGTATTCCATCGCGCGGACGGACGGTGTTCCGTCGCGCGAACCTACGGTGTTCCGTCGCGCGAACCGACGGTGTTCCGTCGCGCGAACCGACAGTGTTCCGTCGCGCGAACCGACGGTGTTCCGTCGCGCAAACCGACGGTGTTCCGTCGCTCGAACCGACAGTGTTTCTTCCCACGAACGTCGGCTTAATTCTTGCAGTATCCATTGCTCGTCTATGGGTTATCGCTCGCCGACCACCAGCTCTCGCCCTTCCTACCACGGTCGCCCTTCTTCTGCGCTCCTTCGCTCACCTTCGTTTGCGTTCCTGCGTGACCGCGCATGGGCGCTTCCACGTTCGCCCACGCGCAAATCTTTGAATTACCATCGCGCGAGCTCCAGGGCGGTTGCGACCACGATTCCCATTGGGGTTTTCGCAGCATGGCCAGCCTGGCGAGTTCTTCTGGAGCGTATTTCCAGAACACGTCCTCACCCCGTAAACGCAGAGCATGGCACTTGCAAGAATAGGAAGAAACTTCAGGGAGGTCTGAGCAACACTCCTCTTTCCAGAACCTGGGTCGGCCCTTCCCCGTCATTCCCTGGAAGGATTTTTGGCGGGGGGCTTTCCGTTCGAGATTTCTCCATCGGCCAAGGGGTGACTGCTTACCTCTTCCTCTGGGGGCTTACCAGGTCCTTTCCCTCCTCGGTTACGGCCCGAGGTTTGGTTCAAGGAAGCTACAGGAAGATCATGGGTACTTTCCTCCTCTCGGGCTCAGGCACCTTGGCCTTTCGTCGTTAAGTATCTAACTTGCGGACAAGCTCGATGTTGTACCATCTGGACGCGCTGACTAAGGGCTTCCTTCGGGTGTCTCATCTGTGGAGGTCGACAACCTCAGACACCCTTCCATCCTTGAGAAGAGTTTGTTTGTGCCCAAGGACGGAGACTTAGACAGCGGCTGTGCGGAGGAAATCGACTTCCGTTTTCACTCCTCCAAGGCGCTTTCTTCCAGACTCTGCAGGGCTCTAGCGCCTTTTTCTTTCAACCACGTCGGCCTAAGTTATCGGCTACAACAACTGAAACAAGGTGTCCAATTGCAGGTCCTAAAGGGAGCGGCAGAGTTCACGAACTCTAGGATTGCAGGTATCTCGCTGGGAGGATGCTTAAGGTTTCTCATCCGGATGACAGCTTCCCGATGCCCATTCCCGCACGATCTCTGTGATCAGACAAGGATATCGCGCCTGCCGTCTCTGTCAGCGAATTCAGTGTCTCTGAACCTCTATGCCATAGCGTCTGCAAGAGTTGCCCGGTTGGGCAGAATGATCCATACCTTAGGCGAAGGTCCTCCATAGGATCATCGACGGCTTCACCCCCGGCCTCTTCAGTCGGTCCTTTCTTGTAAGGAAGGATCTGAGAGGGGAGTTCCGTATTCGACCTCTCAGCCCTGATCAAGTTTGTCGAACAAACTTCGGCCAGCGTAGAACAGCAGAATCGATCAGACTGGTAACAAGGCGACAGGACTCCTTAAACCCTGGATCGGAAGGACGGGTACTTTCAGTTTCCATTCCATCCATCTTCCAGGGAGCTCGTGGAATTCAGCCTAGACTGCAAGTATTCCTGCTTATGATGCAGTGTGGCTATCCCGCCGTGGCATAGCAGGTTTTATTCCCCAGAGAACTCTCCCTGCTTTCCTCATGGCCGCTCAGGTGCAGGCTTCCGCCTCCTTCGCTTTTTGGAGGGCTGGTCAACTCCGGTAGGCTCGGGTTCGACCTTCTTCAGCGCCGGGACAAGCTTCCGGATGCTTACCATGAGTGTGGGTTCATGGTATTTTGCTTGGAGCCTTCTGTTCTTCTGCCTCAACATCTGGAGTAACTGGCCATGATATTGAGTCAACGGCCTTACCACGTTGGAAACCCCGCTTCTCGTCCGTCCAGCGAGGTTAAGCAACGTCGGTTCTGGTCGGTACTTGGATGGGTGACCACCTGGGGACGCCAGATTCTGTTGCCACATCCTCCGAGCCTTCCTTTCAGTTGACTGTGGCAAGACTGAGGAGAGTCGCAGTACCTGTTCTGAGTCAAGCAGAGCTTTCAGCCCTACCTTGGGACGTTTCCTAGTTCTCCTTTCCTCATTGACCCGTCTATAGTCCGAACGGTCGCCTCAGGATAAGTTCCATGTGGGGCGGTCCAAGTTCTGGTTTAACCGGACTTCCTGGCCCCTATGGGACCAGCAGAACTATTAGACCTGCAATGGGTGTTGACCTATGGAACCTCTTGATGGTAGTGGATATTTTCGTCCTTTCCCCACATTCTTGTTGCTGTTCTCGAACTCGTCAAAGGAGGGGGGGGGGTATGTTCCGGTCCAGGCCTATGGTCAAGACCTGAAGGATACCTCTCCATCATTCAGGCAGGCTTAGGGGCCGTAGTCTGGCCCCTCTACAGCTCCTGCCGAGTCGCTCCGTGCGCGTCGACTTCATGATTCTGGCGTGTTCTAACCAGCAGGGGACGCATTTTCACACCTTCACATCTTGCAGTAGAGATACCGGGATGATTGAGATACTCTCAATACCACCATCGGCTCTCTCATTTCAGGCAGAGGAATGTTCTCTCCGACTATCCGAGCAGAGCCTCGTAGAGAGAGTGTACCTGGGGGTCTTTGACCTTGAGTAACCAGCAAGTCCTGGTCTGGGGGACCTGATCGCGACAGCTTGGAACCTCAAGCTTCCGCTGTTCTTCCCCCCAGTCTCAGACCCCGAGACTCTGGCAAGATGCATTCTGGTGATGGTGGGACAACTTCGACGCCTGCGTCTTCCCTCCTTTTTGTCTGTGGACAATGGGTCTCAACAAGACCAGGTTGTCTGTCAACCTTTCAACGGGAGAGCTCCACTGGGACTATGCGCAAAACGGTTTCTGGACCCTCTGCTTCCCCTGACGGAACTCCCGGGAGAGCTTCTCCCACGGCGCAGACTACTCAAACAACCACACTGCAACATCTCTCCCGAACCGGGGCGTCGCTTCGGCTTCATGCCTGGAGACACTACGCCTCCTCCTCAAGAAGAGACAACCCGCTACAGTCGTGGTACGGAGGTCGCGTCATCTGCGATAGTCATCCGCAGGGGTCTTCCAGGCAAAGTGAAGAGTCTTCGGTGGTTGGTGCCGTGGGAGATATACCTCTTCCCTGGAGGCCTCTTCTCCAGCAATAACGGTCTTATTGCCTTTCGGCGGGAGGAAACTCCTTTCCGCTCTCGGCAATGAAGCCTGTCGCTCAGCCTTTCCCTGACCTTCAGGCTTAAAGGAATAACTTTTTCCTGCCCGCTGGATCTTTCCTCGCTCATGCGAAGCTACGATCGTCCCTGCCCTAGTCGGAGGAAGACCTCCAACTTGGAGCATGGCTCGGACTTTTTAGTCCCTTAAGAGATCTTCTCAAGACCCTTTACGACAGGCCTCGGATTGTATTCCGCCTTGGGTCTCCTGCTCACTCTGGCCGCGGCCAGTGTGTAAGCAATCTTCTTGGTCTCGTACGACTCCGCCCTTTCTAAGGAAGAGGGGAAGGCAACATTCAGGTTCGCTCCTGAGTTGTTGGCTAGACTCAGAATCTTGGGGTCCAATTCCTTCAAGATTTCAAGTCTCCATTCTGTATCTGATATCCCAAATCCTTCTCTTTCTTGCCAGTAAAGGAATCGAGAGGTTAGCTTTGGGAACAGCTGCAGTTTGTCCTCAGTTGCAGCCGATTTGGGAGCACAAGGAGGACACGGGGGAGAGTCACCAGTATACCTCTTCAGCTCGGACTCAAGGACATTCATCTCGACCTGTCTCCAGACCCTCCCCCGTCACGTCGCCCTACAGCACGATGTTGGATACATCGCAACGTCCCTCGCCTTCGAGTAATACTACTCTGTGACGCAGGTGCTACAAGCTGGAGTCTGGAAGCGTCTAATGACCTTCGCAGCCCGCTTCCTGCAGGGCGTGACCCACTTGAGTTTCGATACGTTTTCTATCGCTCTGTGGTGGCTACACAACAGCTGGTCTAACCTCAGGCTCCTTTTTGGACAGGTAGCAGAAGGTTGAGGGCATTGTTATCAGGTTTTAGTCTGCATGAACGAAAGAAGTATGTCTGGCCCTTATTTCTTTCTTCATCATCCCCTCTACGGGGAAGCAGCATCCTGGTCTCTGCATAGCTGACCTCGAACCTCTGCAGGTAAACCATGCTTCCTTGTGTTCCGAGTATTGAGTCAATACTGTCGCGTCCCCCATACCCTGACGAGGTGGTATTGGGAACGTCCTAACCCAGAGTTCCTCCTGGAACTCCAGGTCAACTGCCTAGAACGGGTCACACTTCTTCCTTCACACACAAGCTTATGTAGGCCACACGGTTCCTTGCGGAGCAAGGAACTTGTGAGGTGCAGGGACTCCTTTTCTCGAGTGCGACTCACTCGGATTCTGAGTCCCCTTGTAAAGCCAAAGACAGTATGGCTGGGGACTTTCCACCCTACCTAAGGGGTAAGTCACCCAATGTAAATAGCGTGGTTTGTATTTCGGTTACGGAACAAATGACAAATTCGAAGATAATTTGTATTTTTCCTAACCATACAAACCTTAGCTATTTACACATATTTGCCCGCCAGCCCTGTCCCCCAAGACAAGTCCTACCTCTAAGTGAAAGTGAGCATTCACCTGTGTGTGAGGGGGGGGGAGGGATAGCTAGCTACCACTCTCCTACCCCCCCGCTAACTAGCGCAGGGGTAATACACCCTCATTAAATTCTAATGGCTCGCCATTTCAGCTGCGCTAAAAGGTAAACCTAATGTAAATAGCTAAGGTTTGTATGGTTAGGAAAAATACAAATTATCTTCGAATTTGTCATGTTTGGATTCTCTTACTGACCTCAGGATCAGAGTCCCAAGGCAAAACCACTCAAAGAGAATAGCTTCTGGCTGGCCAGGGAATTGAACCCTGGTCCAGGAAGCTGGCATATCAGTGACCATACCATTTAAAATATATGGCTTATTTGAATATGAAAAACATCTAAATGTCCAAAATTTATCATACACATGTATAGGCTATATATATATATATATATATATATATATATATATATATATATATATATATATATATATAGATACGTTGTGTACAGTATTGACAAATTATGTAGCTTAAAACGTGAGATGTGCATGTCAATAAAATTAAATGAAAATAAGCCACCTTTGATTACCTCTATTATGAATGAATACCAGTTTCATTATCCAGTTATTATCAAGTAAATATTCATTATAAGTATATTTTTACTTAAATTTCATATAAGTGGAGTTTGGCCCATTTCACGGAATGAACCGGCCAAATTTGGCCGGGAGAACCATCATGAACGCTAACACGCATAGTCGAACGTAGTCCGATTGCCAGAACATAGAAGCAGTGAGAAAATGTTTAGGTAATCATGAACAAAGCAAGCATACAGCAGAGCAAAAACCAGTTAATCATTACTTCAATTAATTATGAAGGTATTTGTAGTATGATGAACGCTGCACAAACAACGCCATAGAATATGGGATGGAAAGTCATGTTTTCTGAGTCTGGATAGCCTGACAAACAAAAACTTGTATTATGACCGTTTTC
This sequence comes from Palaemon carinicauda, assembly GCF_036898095.1. Taxonomy (NCBI): domain Eukaryota; kingdom Metazoa; phylum Arthropoda; class Malacostraca; order Decapoda; family Palaemonidae; genus Palaemon; species Palaemon carinicauda. Next base: position 66,855,958 of record NC_090726.1, on the reverse strand, counting down.
CATTACTATTACTCGATAGTCTGTCCACTATGACTCAAAAACTATGGCTTTCCACAAGAAATCATTATCATACTCTTCCAAAACACCTATAATTACAACAGATACCTACTGTATATTTTAAAGCCATAAAAGATAATTTCTTAATATAAAAATTTACCTATTTGTTGACAGGTAGCTTATTTCATTTCATTTTGCACCAGCATATTTTTAAATATAAGAAAATTAACTTACCCACAAAGGGTGTGCCTAAAAGCGTAGAGAATTTTAAAGGAAATAAATATCGTAAAGGAACGTAAAGGGATATAAAATTAGGATATTAATATTCAATATTCATTCGAAAGTGATTGGTAGTACACCTGCAATGAACATTGACAATACCAAACGTTATTGAGCCTTGATCTCGGCTACATTTTAAATGGTTTTTGCTCCTACCCTGACTAGCGGCTTACGTAAAATGAATGTTACATCACTGCTCCTATGTTCTGGCAAGCGGTACATGTTGAGCTGTGCTTGCAAGCCCTGTGAGTCATTATTTCTTGAATATTTTTTTGAACTTCGGGTTTTTGCTCCATCATGGCTCGCTTCGCTCGCAAAAAAAAAAAAAAATCACTGCTCCTATGTTCTGGCAAGCAGTACATGTTGAGCTGCGCTCGCAAACCCCTTGGGTCATTATTTCGGGGATATGTTTTTTTACTTTTACATAAGTAACAATAGTCATATACTTACTGCCTGGAACTCTTCATAAGAACACTACATAAATTGACCTCTTTTATGTTCCTTTACTCTTTCTATGCCCCTTTATTGACCTCCTTTATGTTCCTTTACACTTTCTATTGCCCTTTACCTTATTCAGTAACGCCACTCACAAATTACTCATAAGGTGAATCTTACATCAAAATATCAGTTTTAACTTACTTTACAACAAAAATTGCTCAACGATTTTAGCGATTATATTTCAATATAGGCTAACTCTACTAGCACATTAGTTTGAACCCTCGTAACCGTTACTTGCCGGGTAATTTTAACCGAGATAATCACAAATTTTTGTTTCCAGATAATGCTATAAATTTTCCTAAGTTCACTTTTGGTTTGCACCTATGCTATGGATAGTTCTGCAGTCTGGGCTCCCTCCAGCCTGCCAGCTCATAATATAAGTAGTTACTTGTTCAGGCATAAGCTTTACATCAGCACCTGTCTGCAAAACTACATTCATATGACCAGTTGAATATTTTGCCTCTACAATACTGTATGAAATATCCTAAGTTGTTGAGTGATGACATTTGCAATTTGTTCCAACACCTAATACAAACCATTTCACTCTTTACTGTGGATATATACTTAACGAAAGGTGAAGCTAGCCATAAAACTTTTACCGTGGTACAGTATAACCACTACCGCAAATTAGCTGTGGTTGAACCAACCAACCTGCTCACACACAGCGGTGATATGATGTCCCTTTTGCATAACCTTTCTCTTCTTTAGGAATGCATGTGATTTGAACATATGGGTTTATCCTGGTGTTGAAGGGCATCGCAAACACTGTGGTACTTTCATGTCAGCTGTGGAGACTGATCTTCATTCTCTTTGTTCTGCTTACAGGAGTCTCCCTGTAATGAGTGTTTGGAGTAGCCATCCTCCCATCCTTTGTCATCTACTGAATTGCATGGGTTTAGTAGACGACGGAAGAAGTCTTACTCCAGCAACTCGTTTCCTCCACTCTGACTCTGCTCGTCTGGTCACCTCCGGGGGATGATCAAGTGAGAGAGATGGCTGTTTGACCCCCGGACAACCTGCAAGCTCAGAGGATTCTGCCCCTTCCCCAACGAAGTGTCGCCTCCCTCTACCTTCCGGGTGTCTCTTTCTGACTTTGGCCTTCCTTGGGATTTCTGGTCCTCCTCTAAGGAATAGCTGTTGGAGTTGCCACAGTTAGGGACAGCAGGAGCACACACCTGCCTCCCCAGAGGTTGACCATAGTCTTCTTCTGTGGGACTGCAGGGGGTGACCCACCAGAGCTTCTTGTTCCCTTAGCTGCAGCCATCTCCACATCTGCTCACTCCCCCATCGTTCCCATAGCTCCATCGTATGAGCGAGAGCATGAGCAGATTGGTACTCCTCGGAATTACCAGTTGGGGAATCATCCTGAGGTGAACCCAAAAGTTCACTTCGGTCAGTCTTCTAAGCTGGCTGGTTACATTGTGCACCCTCTGCCTGAGTTTGCTCAGAGAGTTAAGGTCCCGCATTGTATGATGCACCAAGCACCTCACTCGCCTGCAAGTGAGGCTCTCCTCACCTGCGTGGTCACCCCCCATGAGGGTTTAGGAAACGGGTTTGTTCCGTAACTAGAATACAGTACAAACCTACTCTATTTATTAGGGGGTATTACTTTTGGCTAAGCTGAAAGTACGACCCATTAAAATTTTAGTGAGGGTTAGCTACCCATTCCGCTAGTTAGGGGGGTTTGGGGTGGGGTAGCTTGCTACCGCTCCCACTCACACACCGGTGATTTAGCCCCTTTTTGCTTTTGGCGCGGATGGTGAAAGGTCATTGCCGTTCTTCATCCTTACCAAGTTATTTTGGACTGCCATTAATGCTTTTTGTTTATGCTTTTTCTTTTTTAGTGTGTTTGTGTTGACTTCTGCCAACCAAGCGTACCTGCCCTAGACTTGAAGGCCGGCCTTGCGGTACCTTCATGTTGGCCATGGACACCGATCGTCACACCCTTTGTCCTGCCGGCAAAGGTCAATGGTGTGATAGTGAAAATAAGTGTAGTGAGTGACGGGAGTGATCTGTCTCCCATTGGGAAAGATTTGGGCGCCGGCGGTAGAAGAAGTCAAAGCGGGATAGTTCCCCTTCGAAGGTTTCTTCAAAAGGGAAAAAACCCAAGGCTGCTTCTTCCGCCTCCCAACCTTCCTCCGAAGCTCCTACTCGATCAGCCTCTCCCGAGAGACCATCGAATAGCAGTGTAGGCCATTTAATTGATGGTCAACCCCGGTCCTCGAGAGATGGTGTTGCTTCCCCTAACAAAGCAGCCCCACCTCTCCCCCCGGGTGAGGCCTTGTGTCTTTCTCCTTTTATTCAGGTTTGGTCATCCTTGGGGATTCTGGGTCTGCCCTCCAAGGACTCCTTGCTGCAGCTCATCATCATTGGTGCTAGTGTGCAGCCTTCATCGACTTCTGAGGGGGATCCTGTGTTGTGTGTCGATGTAGTGGGGTTGGAGGCATCTTCTGCTGCTGCTGCTGCCGACGCCCCTGCCCCTTCAGACTCTTCAGCTGGTAATGCCAACTTTGTTTCCCCCGTTCCTGATCATCCTTCGAGGGGGAAGCAGAGTCTTTCCTCTGTCTCTCCTGCGAGTGTTTCTCCTACTCAGAGGAGTTCAATCATAGAGACTTCTCTGTGGAGGACTGCTACTTCTAAAAGTCAGCTTGCTGATCCACTGGCCCCCAGATGGCGCTATCGATCTCGCAGAGCTCGCCCTCCGCTTTGAATCTCCTTTCTTCCACCTTCGGTGGAAAATTCTCCTCGCACAGAGAGTTCTCCACCACCGGTGGAAGTCAGGAAGGACAACCCCATCCAGCCTTCGATGCTAGAGTCCTATCTCCTTTCCCAGAAGGAATCAAAGGACTCTAAGACACTACCAAAGTCCTCTTCAAGGACCACCAGGCCTGCAGGAACTACCAGTCACTCTAGGAATGTTCGCTACCCACCGAGAGGAGCTCTCTGGGGAGGAAGAAGGAGACTTCGCTGCCAGTCCCATTTCAGAAGAGGAGCAGAAGAGGTCAGAACATGCCTTCTGGGAAGTCCTGACTCTCATCAGGGTACTCAATGGGTTTACCGACCTGGAGATTCCCCCACGAGAGGGCAAGACACGGTCTTAGATTGTGTCTTTGGCACTCAGATGCCCTCTAAGACCAGTGCAGCCTTGCCCTGGTCTCAAGGGCTAAGAGTGCCCGGGCAAAGATCGCCCAACAGCTCTCCGAGCTCTCCTCCTCTCTACGCTCCGGCTCTACAGCCAAGCTCCTCCCACCTCCTCGTGTTTAGCAGAGGAGGTATTTTGAAGTTTTGGACGAGCCTCGATCAGCTCTTTCACTCCACCACTCTCTGGAAGAGCTCACCAAGGGAGTCTCTCTTGAGAGGCTCTCAAGCCGTCAGGTTGCTTTCTCGGCAGCCAAGATCCTCAACCAGGAAAAGGTCACAAAGTATGCCATGCAGGCTACTTTGTGGCTTGATCTTTGGTTGGGAACCCTGTGAATCCTGGTGCGAACTGAGGATTTTTCTAAGGAACGCACCAGGAAAGCTATGGAAACTTTCCTTCTCTCAGGCACTCACACCATCGAGTTTCTCACCGATCAAGGCTTGAACTTATGGGCGAACACCATCCTGAAACGTTGGAATGCTATGTCTGAGAGATTCCATCAGCAGGTCCCAAATGCCGAGATTGCTAGGCTCAGGAACTCCTCTTTAGAGGGATCCTCGATTTTTGAGCCAAAGGACATGGAACAAGCTGCTGAGAGATGGAGAAAGTCTCACTAGGGCTCCCTCCTCCATAGTGCTTTGACATTCAAGCCCTATAAACCACCAGCTTCTCAGCAGCCCCATCCAGCTAAGACCTCAACAAACAAGACAGTGGTGTCTAAGAAACCCTTTCTGACCAAAGACAGGAAAGGCACCAAGTCCTCCTGGGGCGGAAAATTTCTTAGAGGGAGCGCCCAAGGCCGCAAACGCTAGGATAGGCATTCTCCCGCTTGTCCACCAGTGTGAGAATGCCTACAAAGTTGCTGGGACAGGTGGAAGCAACTCAGGGCCAAACTCTGGACAGTCTCCGGGATTTGTTCAAGGTATTGCGTCCCGTTCACAACATCTTTCCCTCCCCTGATCAGGAAACCAGTGTCCGTAGACTCCTTTGCGATGGGATCAGGAAAGGGGCTAGCCCTCTGGGCAGAAGTCCAGACCCTGTTGAAGAAGGGCACTCTCCAGGAGGTCCTCGACAAGTCCCCAGGCTTTTTTAGTCTACTTTCTTGTGAAAAAGGCATCTGGAGGCTGGAGACCAGTCATCGACCTCTAAGCTCTGAACAAGTTTGTCTAGCAAACTCCATTCAGTATGGAGACGGCAGTCACAGTCATACAAGCGGTAAGACCACGGGAGTTCATGTGCAACACTGGACCTAAAGGACGTGTACTACCAGATCCCAATTCATCTGTCTTCTGGGAAGTGCTAAAGATTCAGCCTAGACAACAGGAAATACCAGTTCAAGGTGCTGTGCTTCGGTCTGTCCACAGCACCTCAAGTCTTCATCAGAGTGTTTGCCCTAGTGTCATCTTGAGCACGCAGGATTGGCATCCGTCTCCTCCGTTATCTGGACGACTGGCTAATCCTAGCGGACTCTGTGTCAACCCTTCTTCAACAACGAGACAAACTTCTGTGGTTTTGCTAAGATCTGGGATCATGGTAAAACACGAGAAGTCCTCCCTGCTTCCTAAGCAGAGACTGGTATACCTAGGCATGATATTAGATGTCAATCTCCACAAAGCCTTCCCGTCAGACTACAGGATAATGAGGCTGAAAAAGGTCACAAGACCCTATCTCAGACGAGAAGAACTTCCATCCCAAACGTGGCTACGTCTTCTCGGACAGCTTTCATCTCTGGCTCGTCTAGTTCCCAACGGTCGCCTCAGGATTCGATCTCTCCAGTCGCGACTTGAGTCCCAGTGGAATTAGGCTTTCGACTTCCCGGTCATCCTGATCCCCATGGGATCAGTGGAACAGACCGACCTCGAGTAGTGGGTGTCAGACAAGAATCTACGAAAGGGAGTGGATCTTCTCATTCTCCCCCCAGATTTGATGCTCTTCTCAGACGCTTCAAAAAAAGGGCTGGGAGCCTACATACTGCACCACACGACCTCAGGCCTCTGGCCAGAGTCAGAAGAGTACAGTACCCCCACATAATTCTCCAAGAGGTGAATGACGTCTTTCTGGCCCTTCAACAAATCCAACAGTTTCTGGCAGGCCACTAAGTGGTAGTGATGAGCGACAACACCTCAGTAGTGGCTTACATCAACAAACAAGGAGATACCTTTTCGCAGCCCCTATCACATCTAGCAGTAGAAATACTGAGATGGGCCAAGATTCACTCGATACCACTATTGGCACGCTTCATCCCAGGGAAAAGGAATGTGCTCACCAACAATCTGAGCAGAGCATCTCAGATAGTGGGTACCGAGTGGTCTTTAGATCATCTAGTAGCCAACAAAGTCCTGACTTTGTGGGGTTTTCCGACTGTGGATCTCTTCTCAACGGCCCTGAACTTCAGGCTACCGCTGTACTGTTCCCCAGTCCCAGACCCCAAGGCTCTCTGGCAAGATGCTTTGCAACAACGGTGGAACAACATCGACGTTTACGCCTTTCCCCCTGTTCTGTCTAATAAGGAGGGTACTCAACAAGACCAGAACATTGGTCAACCTCTCAATGAGTTTCATAGCTCCGCTATGGCATCATGCGGAATGGTTTCCGGACCTTCTGCAACTCTTAACGGAGTCTCCAAGAGAACTCCCTCCACGACACGATCTACTCAAACAATCACATGCCAACATTTTCCACAAAGCCGTAGCTTCACTACAATTTCATGCCTGGAGACTATCCACCATCTCCTCACTCAGAGAGGATTTTTGCAACAAGTTGCGAGCAGGATGTCTGGATTCCTGCGGAAATCATCAGCAGCAGTCTACCAGGCAAAGTGAAAAGTCTTCTGTGGTTGCTGTCGTGAAAGGGGCATCTCTTCTCTCGAGGCCACTATTCCAGTGATAGCGGAGTTCCTCGTGTATTTGCATGAAGAAATGCGCCTTTCAGTCTTGGCGGTTAAAGGCTATCACTCAACCTTAAGCCTCACCCTTAGACTCAACGGAGTTATGAAATTACCTGTCCTCAGTCTGAAGTGAAACCTCCCCCCATGGAACATGGTTCAAGTTCTCAGGTCTCTAAAGAGACCTTATGAACCATTAGGCCAAGCAACAGATCGCCCCCTCACTTGGAAGATGGCGTTCGAGTCAGTGAACTTCATGGTCTTTCATACGACATCGCCCATTTAAAGGGATGGGCGAGAGGTAACGTTCAACTTCGTCCCAGAGGAAGTAGAGGAGAATCACTAAAATCACCATCTCTGATTGGATTGGAAGGTTAACATAGACCATGCCCTGAATCTGGACCCTCCTCTTTCACGTCGCCCCAGAGCTCACGATGTCGAGCATTCAAGAGAAACTTCTCAGTGACGCAGGTTCTACAGGCTGGGGTGTGGAAACTTCAGAATACGTTCACAGCTCACTACCTGCAAGATGTGACCCACAGGAGGCTCGATACAAGCTCCTTGTTGGACAAGAAGCAGAAGGTTGAGGGCACTGCTACCTAGTTTTGGTCTGGGTGAATGAAAAGGTTTGACAGGCTCTTATTCTTTTCTTCATCCTCCCCTCTCTTGGAGAAAGCAGTATCCTGGGTTCTCTGCACAATCTGACCTCAAACCACTGCAGGTAAACCATTGTTCCTTGTGTACCTAGTATCAAGCTAATACTGTTGCGTCCCCATACCCTGGCGAGGTGGTATTGGGAAAGTCTTGGTTACAACAGTTTTTCCTACAAAGACTCAGAATAACTTTTACCTGGACAGTCACACTTCTAAATATCTCGACACACAGCTTGCGTAGGCCGCGGACTTTGCGTAGCAAGGTTTAGCGAGGTGCAGAGACTCCTTATTTTTGGTACAAACATATTCAAAATAAGGAGCCCCTGTGTAAAGCCAAAAAGCCAGATTGGCAAGGATGTCCACCCTCATAATGGGTGAGTCACCCCTAATAAATAGCGTAGGTTTGTATTCCAGTTATGGAACAAATAAAAAATTCGTAGATAATTTGTATTTTTCCTAATACAAACCTTTAGGTATTTATACAAACTTACCCGCCAGCCTTATCCCCCTTGAAGGCCTACCTCGAAGCAAAGTGAGCTAAATCACAGGTATGTGAGTGGGAGCGGTAGCAGGCTAACCCCCGACCCCCAATAACTAGCGAAATGTGTAGTTAACCCTCGTTAAAATTTTAATGGCTCGTCCTTTCAGCTTCGCCGAAAGTAATACAGTACTCCCTAATAAGTAGCTAAAGGTTTGTATCATTAGGAAAAATACAAATTATCTATGAATTTGTCATATTCAACTTATCGATCCTATGATGATGGGGTGTGGCGACTGTTTTCAGTTCCCGTATCTTGCTGTCGTGTGCATAGGACACAACAAAGAGCTAAGCGTTTTGTGAGGCCAGGACCTTCTGGACTACCCCATTGGGCTCCATTCCCTTGGGGGGAGGAATCTAACTTTTCTGTTCGCATGGCCTTACTACCGTACAAGCTTTGCGCCTCTTTCTGTAGGAGCGCGCAAGCAGCACCATCTCATCATGGATTCACAAAGTCATTAACTTGGAAAATAATCATAACCCTTCTCCACCACAACGACCCAGTTTTCATGACATCAGGGGCATTGCAACGATCCTGGCATTCAAAAAGAACTGCTCTGTGGCACAGGTATTGCAAGAGGGCATGTGGAAGCATCAGATGACCTGTTGTGGCTACACAGCAAGTGGTCTAAAACACCTCAAGCTCCTTGATAGAAAAGCACCAAAGGGTTAAGGGCTGAGGTTACCTGGGTTAGTCTAGTGTGAATGAGTTAGAATGACTGGCTTCCTTCTTTCCTCCACCTTCCCTGCCCTTGAGGAATGAGCACCATGGTACTCGGCACAGGTGACCTCTCCTCTCTACAGGTAAGATCCATTTCCCTTATGTTACCTGGTATTGAAATAATATTTGTTGCGTCCCCAATACCTCTAGTGAGGGGCTATTGGTTAAGGTCTAAATACTCTCAGAATTCCTATGACAGAAATCCCATACCTAGACCAAGTCGCATTACTAGTGTCACAAACACACAGTTTGCGGAAGATGCATGTCGGGCAGAGCATGAGTTTTAGTGAGGTGCAGGGTTCCTATCATTTCCGATCTATATCGCAAGGTGAGAACCCAGGGGTAAATGCTAAGAGCTAGTTAGCACATACTTCCACCCTCCTAGGAGGTAAGTCATCCCCTATGAATAGCGAGGGTTTGTATGAAGTGATGGAAAAAATGACATATTTGGAAGTAATTTGTAGTTTTCCTAATGACACAAACCTGGAACTATTTATACAGCTTGGCCTGCCAGCACCTATCCCCAAGAAAGTCCTGCCTGCAAGCAAAGTGGGTGCTCAGCCGAGTTGTGTAAATGAGCGGGGTATTATTGAAATTACTGTTTGTTCCGTAACTGAAATACAAACCACGCTATTTATATGGGGTAATTACTTCGGCGTAGCTGAATGACGAGCCATAAGAATTTTAACGAGGGTTTACTACCCCTCCGCTAGTTAGCGGGGGGTAGGGAGGGGTAGCCTGCTCCCCCTCCCCCTCACACACACCAGTGAAAGGCTCACTTTACTTTTGGCTCGGATGGCGATCGGATGTCTCCGCTCCCATCCTCACTTGACGGCCATTATTGTTTTGTCTTTTTAACTTACCTTTTCTTATACTTAATATATTTAAACATTATTGGTGTTTATATATATTCTTGTGTATAGAAAATAGTAAGTTTCCTTTGCTTTCAGTGTTATGCGGTGTGTGTTGTGTACGTCTACGAGAGTGATCGCCGGCTTAGCCTAGGCCACCATGATTCTCTTCTTGGTCACGGCCGTTCACTCCTAGGCCACCATGGTTGCCTTCGTGGAGTACGGCCCCTCTCTCGAGGTCGTTCACCTCCTATTCCGTACTACGGCTACAACAGCTTCTCGGGCCGAGTCGCTATTTTTTTTTATTTGTCTCAATTATTTTTATGAATATAATTGTATTTTTAACTTTTCAGCTCGGGGATCACGTCCCTTCGGGGGTCTGTGATCCTTGGAACATTCAAAGTCAGTTGCATAATTATAATGTTATATTTTCTGTTTTGTTAAGTTTTCCGTCCCCCCCCTCACCCGTGCATGTCAGTGGGGGAGGAGGGCGCATACCTACTTTCGTTCTTATATTTTACTTTCCCTCGGGGTTTCTCTTCGGAGTTTCACCCGGGGGAATTTCTGTTAAATAATTATTCATTTTTATTTCCCAGTTTACAATGCTGTTCTTCGTGCCTGTAGTGCGCCTTCGAAGCAGAGCTGTCCTGTTTATGCCTGGGGAGTCTGCTGTCGCCGCCGTCTCTAGGACATCGTCAGGGGCGTTCCCTTCTCTTAGAAGTTCCCCCGTGACTACTGTCAGCTCTTCAATGCATCTTAGAACGATAAGGAGGTTCGCCTCCAGGGTAGTTAGTTAACTTCCCTTCTTACCTTTTCCTGGTCCTTAGGCGGTTATACTCTTGGGGCTGAGCGACCGCCCTTGTGACTTGCTCAAGGGACTGAGCTGTTGCAAGGCCGGACCATGGTACTAGCGACTATGCTCTCGGGGCTGAGCGGTCGCTTCTGTAGCTACGCTCAAGGGGCTGAGCAGCTGCAAAATCAGTCTTGACCTCTCTTGTAAGGGCTCCTCTTCGGAGGATTGCTCCTTTTGTCTCTTCTACGAAGTGTCTCCTCCCGTTCGCGTGAGAGGACACTCACAGAGACTCCTCTCCGGAGGATTGTTCCTGTCTACGTCAGCTGATCTTACGGCCCTTGGGGGCTCCATCTCCAGTCTCTTCTACGAAGTGCTCACCTCTCTCGTTCGCGAGAGAGGCCACTCATAGAGACTCCTCTTCGGAGGATTGTTCCTGTTGAAACAGCTTGCTGTTCAGTCACTAACACTTCAGTGTTTAGTGACAGAAAAACTTAGGTTTCTCTTTTTCCCTGACCCTTCGGGGTCTCGGAGCTTTAGTTACGCAGTTCCCTCGGGCTCTCGTAACTTTAGTCACTTCTACACTTCGGTAATTAGTGACTGGGAAACTTCGGTTTCTCGTTGCGCTGACCCTTAGGGGTCTCGCAACTCATCCCCTCGGGGCCTCGCTACTCAGGCTACGTGAGACCTTTTGGTCTCTCGTGCCCTCAGTGGACCTGCTGACCTGCTGTATTCGTTCCTGACTGCTGACGCGCTTTGGGCGCCCACACTCCCCGTTATCCAACGGGCTCCTCTCTCCGGGGCAGGAGAGGCTTTTTCACACTGTGAGTAAGTCCCTTAAGCGCCAGGTATCCCCTGCGCGCCAATGTTCCCTTGCGCGCTAGCGCTCGGCTGCTGTTCCTGCTGTTCCTGAGACTGCCTTCCAGAGACACCCTGTTCCAGTAATTCAATTAGGCTGCTACCAACGTTCCCTGCGCATTAGCGCACATCGTTGGAGTTCCTGAGATAGCGCACAGGCGCTCACCAGCAGTTCAGCCTGCGGTGTCTCTTAAGTCTCTTCTACGAAGGACACCTCTCCCGTTCGCGGGAAAGGTCCCTCACAGAGACCACTCCTCGGAGTGTTTAGCAGTACTTCCAGTTGATCGTCGGCTCTGAAGCAGACCTGCCTTGGTCCTCTTCAGGGGATGCTCTCCCTTTTAGGGACACATCCCAGTTCCTGATCTACGAGTTAGCTGATCCTTCAACCGACGATCTTCTGTTGCGTTCTAGACGCACAAGGGCCGACGATCTTCACTCGCGCATAAGTGCCGAAGATCGTCCGCACGTGGGATAGTTTTCCCGCGCGCAATCTTCGAGGCCATTCTGCGCGCGGTTTCCCGCTCGCGATTGTCGAAGTTCGTTAGCCGACGATCTTCTGATATGCGCTAGGCGCGCAAGCACCGACGATCTTCATAACGCGCATAAGCGCCGAAGATCGTCCCACGCGCGGGATGGTTTCCCGCGCGCGATCTTCGAGGTCCGTCCGCGCGCGCGATCGTCGAAGACCGTTAGCCGACGATCTTCGGATCCGGCGCTAGGCGCGCAAGCGCCGACGATCTTCATAACGCATGTAAGCGCCGAAGATCGTTCCGTGCGCGGGATGGTTTCCCGCGCGCGACCATCAAGGCTCACATGATCATCGCTGACTATCCGAGCGCGGTTTCCCGCTCGTCCTCGGGCGGTTTTCTGCTCGTCCTCGGGCGGTTTTCTGCTCGTCCTCGGGCGGTTTTCCGCTCGTCCACGTGTGGGATGGTTGCCCGCGCGCGATCATTACGGATTGTCTGCGCGCAGTTTCTCGCGCGCGATCGTCGTAGATCGTCCGCGCGGGGGCACCGAGGGTTTCCCACGCGCGATCGCCGACTATCTTCTCTCGCGCGCGATCGCCGACTATCTTCTCTCGCGCGCGATCGCCGACTATCTTCTCTCGCGCGCGATCGCCGACTATCTTCTCTCGTGCGCGAGCGCCGACGATCTTCGCACACGCGTGAGCGCCGAAGATCGTCCGTGCTCGCGCGATCGCCGACGATCGTCTTAAATAGCCGGAGATCGTACGCGCGCGGGCACCAATGGTTTCCCGCTCACTATCACCGACGATCTTCGTACACGCGTAGACGCCGAAGATCGTCCGCGTTATTTCTCCCGCGCGTGGGATAGTTTCCCACGCGCAATCGCCGACGGCGCGCTAGCACCGACGATCTTCTGTCGCCGAGATCGTCCGCGCGTGGGATGGTTTCCCACGCAATCGCCCACGATCTTCTTTCGCGCGCAAGCGCCTACGATCTTCATACGCGCGGTAGCGCGGGGATCGTCCACGCGGGCACCGATGTTTCCCCCCGCGCGATCGCCGATATGCCCACGCTCACGCGGGTACGCATGCTTGCGAGCGCGGTTATCCTGCTACGCACGTTTTCATTCACGCGCTACCCAGATCTGTGCTTTTCGCGCGGTCACCAGCGTGATCGGCGCACCGTTCTCCAACACGATCGCGCCCTAATTACATTAGGGATTCTGGCGGTCAGGCCACCTTCGCATTTCCCTCCCCGCAGCGCAGAGCAGCGCCCTCTCTGGAGGAGGGGAGGTTTCCGGACAGGTCAAAGGTCTCTTCTCCCTTCATTGCAGATTCTCTACGGGCGAACCCTCATGTGTCAACTCCTCCAAGGGATCGAACGATCCGCTTCCCTCCAGAGGGACTTCCTGTCAGCGCGACGGTCGGTCGGCAACCCTGGTGGGACGCCGTTGTCAGAGCGTTTACGCAGGCGATGAGCCTGTGCCTTCTGACTGGGGTCACTAATCAGTAGCAACTTCCTCTCCCCCTGAAGAGGGAGAGAGGAATCCCTGACATGGTATCTCCTCCAAGGACTATCCTGTCCCTTCGCGAGTCCTTACGCAGGCGATGATCCCTCCTCAGACTTCTTCCCCCCTCCCCTCGGATGAGCATTACCCATCCCCAGGAGGGTCGGGAGAGGACCGGAAGATCCGGTCCTCTCCCCCATCACACCATAGGGGGAATCCCCGCCTTTTCCTGAGAAATCTTCTCGTGCGGAGGGGGCGAAAGCCTTACATCCTTCATTGCTGGAGTCCTGTTTTCTTCCTAGGAGGGAACCAAAGGCCCAGTCTTCCGCAAGGACATGACAGGAACCAGATGGACCCTTGGAGCATGTCTACGAGTCTCCCCAGGAAGAGCCTCCGGGGACGGGAGACCTCGCTGCCAGTCCATCAGGAGGAGAGCTCCAGGGGTCGGAACTCGCGTTCTGGCAGGTCCTGACCCTCAGGAGGAACCTCAAGGGGACCCCAAACCCAGAGATTCCTCTTCGTAAAGGGAAGGATACGGTCCGGGACCGAATCTACGCCACCCAAGGACTCCCTTGGGCCGGTAAAGCTTTGCCCTGGTCTCAGGGAATGAAGAGAGCCAGAGACAAGGCCGAGGGCCAGCACTCTGAGCTTGCTTCCTAAAATAGTTCCGGTCGGTATCGAGCCCCTCCCTCCTCCCTGGGTAGGGATAGGTAAGGGGACGGGCCCTCCGGGCAGAAGTCCAGTCCATGTTGAAGATGCGCTTCCTCCAAGAGGTGGCCAACGGGTCCCGAGGCTTCCTTTATCGTCTCCTCCCTGGGAGAAGGCGTCTGGAGGCTGGAGACCGGTCATCGACTTCTCGACACTGAGCGGGGTTGTCAAACAGTCTCCGTTCAGCACGGCGACGGCAGACGCGGTCAGTCTTGCGGTGAGACCACAAGACTTCATGTGTACACTGGCCCGGTAGGACGCGTACTTCCAATCCCGGTCCACCCGTCTTCAAGGAAGTTCTTTGGATTTTGCCTAGAATGCGGACATACCAGTTCAAGGTGCTGTGCTTCGGTCTCTCCATAGCACCTCAAGTGTTCACCGAAGCTTCCACTCTGATCTCTTCATGGGCTCACAGGATCGGCATCCGTCCCCTCCGTTTCCTGGGTGACTGGCTGATCCTAGCAGACTCGAAGGCATCCCTTCTTCGCCATCGGGACAAGTTCCTCGGACTTTGCCAAATTCTAAGGATCCTCCCCGCAGCCCTCTCAGAGTCTGGTATACCTAGGCATGGTCTTTGACACCAATCTCCCGAAGCCTCCCTTCAGACGACATGATAGCAAGGCGGAGGAAGGTCGCGAGACCTTTCCCTACACGAGAAGAACCTCCAACCCAAACGTGGTTACGTCTCTCCTCCCTGGCCCGTCTGGTTTCCAACAGTCGCCTCAGAATGAGTTCTCTCAAGTGGCGACTCAGGGCGCGGTGAGGTCAGGGACAGACGGACCCCCAGTTGTGGGAAGCAGACGAGAATCTACAATAGGGAGTGGACCTTCTCGTCCTCCCCCCAAATTTGATGCTGTTTTCGGACGCGCAAAGAAAGGGGGGGGGGGGCCCACGTTCTGAACCACGGGACCTCAGGCCGGTGGTCAGAACCAGGAAGTACCTTCTCTAGACCTACTAGAGATGGAAACTGTGCTTCTGGCACTTCAGTAGCTCCACCAAGCCTGGCGGACTACTCTGTGGTTGTGAGGATCAACAACACCACAGTGATGGCTTACATGCTCAGACAGGGAGGTACTTTTCAGTACAGCCATCCCTTCCTGCGGTAGAGATACCGAGATGGCCCGAGTTCCCCTCAATCACCTTAGCAGCTCGCTTAATTCCAGGCAAAGGAATGGGCTCGCTGACAGTCTGAGTAGTGCGACACAGACACCACATACCGAATGGTCTTTGGATCCTCAAGTAGCCTACAAAGTCCTGACTCGGTGAGGCTCCCCTCGGTGGACCGGTTCGCTACAGCGCTGAACTGCAAGCTCCCGCTGTACTGCTCCCCGGTCCCAGACCCCAAGGCCCTCTGGTAAGATGCCTTCCAGCAACGGTGGGACAACATTGATGTGTTCGCCTTCCCCCGTTCTGGCTGATGAGGAGATTACTCTATAAGACCAGAGTATCGGTCAGTCTCTCAATGACCTCCATAGCTCCGCTCGGGCCTCTCGCAGATGGCTCACCAGTCCCTCTGTAACTCCTTACGGAGCCTCCGAGGGAACGCCCCCCACGTCACAGGTTACTCACACAACCACATGCCAACATCCTCCACAAAGCCGTAGCTTCGCTTCGACTTCCCGCCGGGAGACTATCCAGTATCTCCTCAAAGAGAGAGGATTTTCGCAACAAGTTGCGAAAAGGAGGTCTGGACACCTGCGCAAGTCTTCCGCAGTAGTCTCCCAGGCGAAGGGGCGAGTTCCTGTGGTCGGTGTCGTGGAGAGGGTATCCCTCCACACGATGCCGCTTCCAGCAATAGCGGAGCTCCTCGTGGGTTTGCGGGATGAAATGGACCTTTCAGTTTCGGCTGTGAAAGGCTATCTCTCGGCCTTAGGTCTTGCCTCCAGGCTCAAGGGATAGACATTTCTCCCTCGCTGGAACTCTCTCTCCTCATACGAAGCCATGTCCTCTCCTGCCCTCAGTCGAAGGTGAGTCCTCCTCCTTGGAACGTGGTTCGAGTCCTCAAGTCTCTAAAGAGACCTTCCGACAAACCACTACGTAAGGCCCCAGATCACCACCTTACCGGGTGGACAGTGTTCCTGCTAGCCTTATCCTCGGCCAAGCGAGTCACATGGTCTCTCATATGACTTCGCCCATTCAGGGGGATATGGGGAGGTAACGTTCAGGTTCGTCCCTGAGTTTTGTTGCCAAGACTCAGAACCCGGGTGTGCCGGACCCGCAGTTTGACTCTTTCCAGGTTTCGAGTCTCCGTCCTGTAGCAGATGACCCAGACCATCTTCTACCTTGCCGGTAGGGAGTCTGAGGTGTGTCTTAAGAGAACAGCTGCAGTTCGTCCCCAGGCTCAAGCCTCATTCGTGGACCCTGGGAAATCGAAGGGAAGGGTCACCAGGAATACCGTCTTAGCCTGGATTCGCAGGGTGTTACACCTGGCCTTGAATCCTGACCCTTCTCCGTCGCATCGCCCTAGAGCCCATGATGTCAAGGGCGTAGCTACGTCCCTGCCCTTCATGGAGCATCATCCAGTGACGCAGGTCCTGCAAGCGGGGGTGTTGAAGTGTCAGACCACCTTCTCAGCCCCTTACCTGCAAGACATGACCCACGGAAGGCTCGATACGTTTCTATCGGCCCTGTGGTGGCTGCACAACAGCTGATCTAAACCTCAGGCTCCTTAATGGACAAGTAGCAGAAGGTTGAGGGCATTGTTACCTGGTGTTAGTCTGCATGAATGAAAAGATCTGTCTGGCCCTTATTCTTTTCTTCATCCTCTCCTCCCTTGGAGAAAGCAGCATCCTGGGTTCTCTGCACAGCTGACCTCAAACCACTGCAGGTAGACCATGCTTCCTTGTGTTCCTAGTATTAGGTGTAATACTGTCATGTCCCCATACCCTGACGAGGTGGTATTGGGAGAGTCCTAGCCTAGATTTCCTTCTGAGGAACTCCAGGTCAACTGCCTAGGACAAGTCACTTTTCACCTTGGCACACACCTTACGTAGGCCGCGGCAGTTTCACAACCGCTAGCGAGGAGCAGGGATTCCCTATTGTCCGAGTACTTAATCGCTTGAATATGGAATCCCCAGGCAAGCCAAAGCCAGTATGGCCGGGACTTACCACCCTTCCTAAGGGTTAAGTCACCCCATGTAAATAGCGTGGTTTGTATTTCAGTTATGGAACAAATGACAAATTCGTAGATAATTTGTATTTTTCCTAACTATACAAACCTTAGCTATTTACACATATTTGCCTGCCAGCCCTGTCCCCCAAGATAAGTCCTACCTCTAAGTAAAGTGAGCCTTTCACCGGTGTGTGTGAGGGGGAGGGGTAGCAGGCTACCCCTCCCTACCCCCTGCTAACTAGCGGAGGGGTAGTAAACCCTCGTTAAAATTCTTATGGCTCGTCATTCAGCTTCGCCGAAGTAATTACCCCATGTAAATAGCAAAGGTTTGTATAGTTAGGAAAAATACAAATTATCTACGAATTTGTCATATTGAAATTATTATTGTTATTAAGGTTAATAAAATCATTATTATTATCAAAATTAATATCATTATTATTAAAATTATTCAAAATATTATTATTATTATTATTAGCTTTTGGGGTAGTTATCTCTCGCTAAAGTCTTATGGCTCGTCTTCAGCAACACTGTCCCCTAAAAATAGCTCCTGGTTTGTATTGTTATAAAAGATATTAATTATTTCCAAATTTGTAATTTTTTAAAGGCTTGTAATGTTACATGAGCAGCAAACTATGACCCCATGAATAAAAATTGAATACAAATTAATAATTCACAATAAGAAATTAAAATACAGTGGAACCTCTACACACGAACATATCTACATCCGAATTTTCCAACATCCGAAGTAAAATTCGAGCAAATTTTTGACTCTGCACCCGAATTTTATTTCGACACAGGAAGTAAACATTACGCCATTGAGCGTCGAGTGCTCAGTTCTCTATTCTTGTGTGTATCGTGTATTGTCCTCTGTTTGGTCTGTTATTAACAGTGCTTATTTTCTTCCTTTTCTCATATTTCCTTTTTGATTTTACCTATAATCATGGTGCCTAAGAAGCTAAGTTTCAGTACAGGAAGAAGGCAATTCTTTCATTAGAATTGAAGCAAGAAATTATATAAAAGCATGAGAGCAGTGTGCATGTGAGTGATACTGTATGGCTAAACAATATGGCCGGAATAGGCCTATGATCTCGAGGATCATCAAGCTGAAGGCAGCCATTAAAGCAAATAACCATCGAAGGGGATCACTATTATTACAAGACATCTTAGCAATACCCTGGAAGAGATAGAACGCCTTTTGTTGATAGGGATGAAGGACAAAGAGATTGTTGGCAACGATCATTTGTGAGAAGGGCCAGCGTGATGAACAGAAAGAAAGAAAAAAGTGAAGCAAAGAAAACCATGATGGCATTAACAAGCTCTTTTAAATAAGACTTCTCTCTTTTTCTGTTTCTCTCTAAACATAGCATTAACATGTTCTTTAAATAAAATCTCTCTCTCTCTCTCTCTCTCTCTCGTTCTTCTTCGCTGTTATATTGTTAGATACGTCTATTATTTTTTTTTTTTTCGAGAGAGAGATTAAACAAAAATGTGTTTAGAGTATATATGATTTTTAACAGCGTCAACGAGTTGAAAAACAATTAAATGTAACTAAGAAAGTATTAACAGCTAATCTGAATTCCTTTATTAACTAAAACAAATATTGATACAAACACACTCGTGTGCGTATGCACAAACACACACACAGGTGCAAGAATTGCTACGCAATAAGAGAGACGGTCGGGGAGGAGGTAGAGATGGTGACTGCGATAACATACCGTAACTCGTCACTGAAAGTGATGAAAATAAAAAATTAAAAGAAAAAAAAATGTAAAAAATATGAAATATAAAAAAAAAAAAAAAAATAAGCTAAGTTAGATTAAAATTTCCGTAGTGTAAGTTACGGTATGTTATCGCAGTCACCATCTCTACCTCCTCGCCGATCGTGTCTCCTTGTGCGTGTGTGTGTGTGTTTGCGCATACGCACACAAGTGTGTTTGTATCAATATTTGTTTTAGTTAATAAAGGAATTCAGATTCGCTGATATTGTTTTTTTAGTTACATTTAACTGTCTTTCAACTCGTTAACGCTGTTAAAAATCATATGTACACAACACATTTTTGTTTAATCTCTCATTTTTGTTTAATCTCTCTCTCTCTCTCTCTCTCTCTCTCTCTCTCTCTCTCTCTCTCTCTCTCTCTCTCTC
The DNA here is from genome assembly GCF_036898095.1 of Palaemon carinicauda. Taxonomy (NCBI): domain Eukaryota; kingdom Metazoa; phylum Arthropoda; class Malacostraca; order Decapoda; family Palaemonidae; genus Palaemon; species Palaemon carinicauda. The sequence continues at coordinate 66,836,813 of NC_090726.1, read as the reverse complement.
TCTCTCTCTCTCTCTCTCAGAAAAAATTAATAGACATCTCTAACACTAACAGTGAAGAAGAACAAGAGAGAGAGAGAGTATTTATTTAAAGAACACGTTAACACCATGTCTACCTTCTCGCCAATCGTCCGTCTCCTCCTGGCGTAGCAAATCCTACACCTGCGTTGGCCTGTCTCTAAGGTAAAGTGGCAATAAAACACATTTTTTATTTATTATTTCTTTATATTTATCTTTTTTACATGCTTCTTTCATATTATGCAGTTATGTTATCGTTATGTGTAATTATGTGTAGCCATTTATTAAGGATTTATTATGGGTTTTTAGGCTGAGGAACGAATTAAATGAATTACCATGTATTCTTATGGGAAAATTCTTTTCTACATCCGAACATTTTCTACATCCGAAGTTGGTTGTGGAACGAATTAAATTCGTATGTAGAGGTACCACTGTATTGACAAATTAACTGGCAATTTAGCTTTGAGGGGAGTCGTGGCTAGTGAGCAGAAGACGAGAGAAGAATAAGAGATGGAGGTGGTTACTTTTTGGAGAGAAGAGATCCCTTTAGGAATTCTCTCTTTTAAACAGCATTCACAATCACTAACTGAATGTCTTAATTTATTCTTTATGAACCCTGCGTTTCCATTTTTTTGTATTTATAGTTCTGATCTTACGAATGAGTAGAGTTAACCTTTTTACCCCCAAAGGACGTACTGGTACGTTTCACAAAACTCATCCCTTTACCCCCATGGACGTACCGGTACGTCCTTGCAAAAAAATGCTATAAAAATATTTTTTTCAATATTAAACTTACCCGATAATCATGTAGCTGTCAACTCCGTTGCCCGACAGAATTCTATGGAGGGATACGCCAGCTATCACAATACTAGAAGGGGGTGTACTTACCAGCGCCACCTGTGGCCAGGTACTCAAGTACTTCTTGTTGACACCTCCTCAATTATTCCTCTGTCGTGCTTCCGGCAAGACGTTCTGGGATACGCTTATGTTCTTGGAGTATTTTCACGACTTTGGTGAAGTATTTCTCTTTGATTTCGGCTGTCGCTTTACTGGAAACTTCTATATTAGCTTAGTTAGCTTTTGGAATTAATTTGATTAATTATGGTGACGAAGAGAGTATGAACTCTCTTTCACCTTTAAATGGCCGACCCTTCCCTTAGACGGAAGTGTTGGTGTCTAAGAGAGTATAGACTCTCTTTCTTAATTTTGCTTAACAAAAGTTATAAATTTATTTTATATCTCTCCGCCTCTTATAGGCCTCTTCGATTAACTTCCTTTTTTTATAAACTTATTAAAATTAATTTTTATATTTGTTTATATTCGACCTTCCTAATAGTAGGCGGTCTTTTCTTGGTACCGAAGTTAATTAACATTGAGCCCGTCATTTCGGTTTTTCCTGTTAACATATTATGCTATTTTAATGTCTTTGAAAGAATTTCTTTGATAGCTAGTACTGTTTTCAAAGTTGAACTAACGTTTTGTTTTGTCTCTGCAGTTGTTGACGTTCAGAACGTTCAACTTGCACTCTATCGTTACGATAGAGAAAGACTTTTCACGGTTTCACGTTGCAGTAAGAGTAACCGTGTCTAGCGTTTTGTTCATTCTTTCTTAACTTAATGGTTTTAATCCTAATAAAGGAACTTTTCATTTTGGGAAATATTTCAGTTTTTTTCCTTTAACAATAATATGTTTTAACGATATATATGATTGGGCTCTTCTCTCAGGTTCTAAGTCAAGAGAGAGAGAGAGAGAGAGAGAGATAGAGACGGAGGGAGAAAGAGGAGGATAAACGTTTCATTCAAGCCTGCCAGGCGTACGAGTAACGTTGTTATCGTTTTTTGCTCTTCTCCCTAGTCTCTTTAGGGGAAGAAAGTAAACGTTTCTAGAGTGATCTAGTGTTTAGTCTCTTTCCAGCCACTGAATTATTTATCTTTCATTAGATTTTTCTGTTACATTGTAATTCTGTTTTCGCAATTACTAACTTTTGAGAAAGGATAGAATTGCGTGTTTCAGGTACAAACCACTTAAAGTTTCGAGTTCAGTGAAATAAGTGCAAACAGAAAATCAAAGTGATAAGTGATTAGCACAAAGTGTGTCAGTGTTGTGCGTGAGGGTACTTCTGTGCGCGCCAGTCGTTCTCCCAGTCCGGGACCTCTTGCAAGCTCCCAAGCCCAGGGGAGAAGCAATGTCGAAGGACAAAAGGGTTCAGCAGGCCTTGATCGGCGCACAGAAGTATCCTCGGTGGTTGTGGGCGTGTCTTACCGAGACCGTCACTCCCACCCGCAGACGATTGAGCCCTTATTTTGCTCGTCTGCAGAAGAAATTTAGGGGAGAAAACGCTGGTCTCAGGTCTCAAGACCTCTTAAACATAAAGTCCAGACCTATGCCAGACGTACGAAGTTAGAGTTCAACAACCCGGATGCAGTCATTGGGTTAGCTCTGACTCTCCTCAGTCATCAGTGAATGCACTCCGCCTAAGAGGAGTAAGGTTCTGCCGCAACAGATCTCTGCTGTTAAGGCTTTACCTCAGCAGACCTTAGTGTCTGCCGACCCCAAGTTGACTCTACTGCAGTCCATGCAGTCACAACTTTCGGTCTTGATGCGTGAGTGTCGGGCTGAGAGTGTTGCGCCTCCGCCTACACTCCCTCCGCCTGCGCTCGCTCCGCCTGCGCTCGCTCCGCCTGATCGCAGTACCACCTGCCAGGCGTACGATGTTGAGCCACGTTCTGAGTTGGCTGTTCCCAGTGGTGCTCAGCCTCCGCCTTCTTTAAGGCAACCTTTACAATGGGATCAGGAGGATTATACCTCTCTTCCTCCGCCTCCACTTGCTGCTCCACCAGTGATGCAACACTCGGTTGAGGTACAACAACCTCTCCCGTCCTTGAGTCAGTCTCCTCAGCTCTCGCTGCAGCGAGCTCAACCCTCCACAAGGCAAGCACCACTACACCTTAGCCTTGCGCCTCAGGAGCCTCAGCTTGCGAGACATTTACCTTGTTCTGCGCAGCCTCTACCTCATCGCGCTCCGCTCACACCACAGGAACAGGAACTTGCTACTCCGCTTCCGCCAACCGCTCAGCAAGCGCAACCCTTGGGTTCAGCCACTCATGCCAGGAGTCAGCCTCCTCCACCCATGCGCCTACCTTCTGCTACTTCCTTTGATCAGCCTTTGCAGACTGAGCCTCAGGTGTTCCCTCAACAGAGTCTTGAAGAGGAAACCACAACTATTGTTGTTCCAGCTCGTTCTGACTCTGCTGTTCAGCATACCTTACCTCCATTTTCAAACCTTATGATAATGGAGGTTATTTGTATTACTTATAAAAATATATTTGGATTCCTTGCAATATATTTTTAACAATATCGCAGAATATGGAAAAAAATATGAATCATGAGTTATGAATGTAAGGTAAATATTATGTTGATATTTAAACCCCATGCAAGCATGCATAAAGCACTCTAGCACTGGTCATGGAATTTCTGAGAAATGTTAAACGCCATGCACACGCTCTGCTTACCTTACAGCATGCTCTACATACAGCATGCTCTGCATACTACATGCTCTGCATACAGCATGCTCTGCATTCAGCATGCTCTGCATACAACATGCTCTACATACAGCATGCTCTGCATACAGCATGCTCTGCATACAACATGCTCTGCATACAGCATGCTCTGCATTCAGCATGCTCTGCATACAACATGCTCTGCATACAGCATGCTCTGCATTCAGCATGCTCTGCATACGACATGCTCTACATTCAGCATGCTCTGCATACAGCATACTCTGCATACAACATGCTCTGCATACCTTACCGCATGCTTCTCAGTCACACATCTTTGGTTGTTGCCAACTCACTAGACTGTCAAGCAGTTTCATAACGTTGCCTTCTAGTCTGCTGCTTTTGCACCAGTGAACCCTCACTGAGAGAACTTAGCTTTTCTAGGATATGGTCCCTGTAGATGAGAAAGTTCTTTTCTCCCTCCTTCTGATATTCCTTTGAGGACTCTGTCATTTGGAGGGAGCCTTTAGCTGCATAGCCTCCTATGGACTTTTATTTAAGCGTAACATGCTTCCAGGGAAGGTAATGGTTCCACTTCAGTCGCTAATCCCGTCTGTTACCACACCTGCTCCCATAGACCTTGAGCTTTGTTGCAAGACATGCAGTCCAAGCTTAGTCCTTGTTAGAGGATTTTTTGTTTACGGAGTCAATGTGTCACGGGGAAGACGTTCAACAACCAACAGAAGTGACTTGTTGTGACGCAGTGCGGCAACCTCAGCAACCCGATAAGGAGTTGTCTGTACGACCCAGACAGTCTAGACAGATTCGGGTTGTCACTGTACTTCCTCGCTTGCCCATGATTGACAGTTCACAGACTGTGCAGCAGTACCATGATCTTGTGTCCGGCTCCGTCAGACGACTGGCTTTTAAGAGCTCCCACAAGTCGTCGCTGTCTGGAGATTTTCTTATGGACTATGGATCTGACCAAGGAACTGGGCCTCCTGGTCAATTTTGAGGAGTCTCAGCTCGTCCCATCCCAGACCATTGTCTCCTTGGGTATGGATCTTCAGAGTCGAGCTTTTCGGACTTTTCCGTCGGCCCCAAGGATCTTCCAAGCCCTAGAATGCATCCAGAGCATGCTGAGAAGGAACCGATGCTCAGTCAGGTAGTGGATGAGTCTAACAGGGACACTTTCATCGCTGGCCCTGTTCATCGTGTTAGGGAGACTCCACCTCCCCCCCCTTCAGTATCATCTAGCTGCTCACTGGATAAAGGACATGACGCTAGAGACGGTCTCAGTTCCTGTTTCCGAAGAGAGGAGGTCTTCTCTCGCGTGGTGTAAGAACAGCTTTCTTCTCAAGGAAGTCTACCTTTGGCTGTTCAGAAACACGACCGCCGTCTCCTCTCGGACGCATCAGACACGGGCTGGGGTGCGACTTTGGACAGACAAGAATGCTCGGGAACATGGAATCAGGAGCAAAGGACACTTCACATCAATTGCAAGGAGTTGTTGGTGGTTATTCTGGCCTTGATAAACTTCAAGTCCCTCCAGCTTAACAAAGTGGTGGAGGTGGACTCTGACAACACCACAGCCCTGGCTTACATCTTCAAGCAGGGAGGGACTCTTTCGTGGAAGTTGTTCTAGATCGCAAGGGACCTACTCATCTGGTCTAAAGATCGAAAGCTAACTGGTAACGAGGTTCATTCAGGGCGGTATGAATGTCATGGCAGATCACCTCAGACGGAAGGGTCAGGTCATCCCCACAGAGTGGACCCTTCTCAAGAATGTTTGCAACAGACTTTGGGCCCTGTGGGGTCAGCCAACCATAGATCTGTTCACTACCTCGATAACCTAGAGACTCCTGTTGTATTGTTCTCCGATTCCAGACCCAGCAGCAGTTCACGTGGATGCTTTTCTGCTGGTTTGGTTCCATCTCGACCTGTATGCATTCCCGCCGTTCAAGATTGTCAACAGGGTACTTCAGAAGTTCTCCTCTCACAAAGGGACACGGCTGACGTTGGTTGGCTCCGCTCTGGTCCGCGAGAGAATGGTTCTTAGAGGTACTGCAATGGCTGGTCGACATTCCCAGGACTCTTCCTCTAGGAGTGAACCTTCTAAGTCTACCTCACGTAAAGAAGGTACACCCAATCCTCCACGCTCTTCGTCTGACTGCCTTCAGACTTTCGAAAGACTCTCAAGTGCTAGGGGCTTTTCGAAGGAGGCAGCCAGAGCGATTGCCAAAGCAAGGAGAACATCCACTCTCAGAATCTATCAGTCTCAAGGGGAAGTCTTCCGTAGCTGGTACAAGACCAATGCAGTTTCCTCAACCAGTACCACTGTAACCCAGATTGCTGACTTCCTGTTATATCTAAGGAAAGTAAGATCCCTTTCAGCTCCTACGATCAAGGGTTACAGAAGTATGTTGGCAGCGGTTTTCCGCCACAGAGGCTTGGATCTTTCCACCAACAAAGATCTACAGGACCTCCCTAGGTCTTTTGAGACCTCTAAGGAACGTCGGTTGTCCACTCCAGGTTGGAATCTAGACGTGGTCCTAAGGTTCCTTATGTCTTCAAGATTTGAACCTCTCCAATCAGCCTCTTTTTAGGACCTCACATTAAAAACTCTTTTCCTCGTGTGCTTGACAACAGCTAAAAGAGTAAGTGAGATCCACGCCTTTAGCAGGATCATTGTTTTCACATCTGAAACGGCTACATGTTCCTTGCAGCTCGGTTTTTGCTAAACGAGCTTCCTTCACGTCCTTGGCCTAAGTCGTTCGAGATCCCAAGCCTGTCCAACTTGGTGGGGAATGATCTGAAGAGAGTACTTTGCCCAGTTAGAGCTCTTAGGTACTATCTAAAAAGGTCTTAACCTTTACAAGGACAATCAGAAGCCTTATAGTGTGCTATCAAGAAACCTTCTTTTCCAAGTTCTAAGAACTCAGTTTCTTACTATTCAGGCTTCTGATTAGAGAAACACATTCTCATCTGAAGGAAGAAGACCTTGCTTTGCTGAAGGTAAGGACACATGAAGTGGGAGCTGTGGCTACTTCAGTGGCCTTCAAACAGAACCATTCTCTGCAGAGTGTTATGGATGCAACCTATTGGAGAAGCAAGTCAGTGTTCGCATCATTCTATCTCAAAGATGTCCAGTCTCTTTACGAGTACTGCTACACCCTGGGACCATTCGTGGCAACGAATGCAGTAGTAGGCGAGGGCTCAGCCACTACATTCCCATAATCCCATAACCTTTTAACCTTTCTCTTGAATACTTTTTATGGGTTGTACGGTCGGCTAAGAAGCCTTCCACATCCTTGTTGATTTGGCGGGTGGTCAATTCTTTCTTGAGAAGCGCCGAGGTTAAAGGTTGTGATGAGGTCCTTTAGTATGGGTTGCAGCCCTGTATACTTTAGCACCTTTGAGTTGATTCAGCCTCCCAAGAGGAACGCTGCGCTCAGTAAGGAAGACGATCTTATTAAAGGCAGAGTAACGGTTCAAGTCGACTTCCTTACCAGGTACTTATTATTTCATTGTTATTGTGGATAACTGATTATATGAAATACGGGATACTTAGCTATCCTTTAGTCTTGTACACTGGTTTTTCACCCACCCCCCTGGGTGTGAATCAGCTACATGATTATCGGGTAAGTTTAATATTGAAAAATGTTATTTTTATTAGTAAAATAAATTTTTGAATATACTTACCCGATAATCATGATTTAATCGACCCTCCCTTCCTCCCCATAGAGAACCAGTGGACCGAGGAATAATTGAGGAGGTGTCAACAAGAAGTACTTGAGTACCTGGCCACAGGTGGCGCTGGTAAGTACACCCCCTTCTAGTATTGTGATAGCTGGCGTATCCCTCCATAGAATTCTGTCGGGCAACGGAGTTGACAGCTACATGATTATCGGGTAAGTATATTCAAAAATTTATTTTACTAATAAAAATAACATTTTTCATAATTTTGATAATTTTTTGAGAAAATTCAGGCATTTTCCAAGAGAATGCGACCAACCTGACCTCTCTATGACAAAAATTAGGCTGTTAGAGCATTTAAAAAAAAAATATACTGCAAAATGTGCTGGGAAAAAAATAACCCCATGTGGGTTAAGGGTTGGAAATTTCCAAATACCCTGGGGGTAAAAGGGTTAAAAGAAATTGTTGAGATGTTTTCTAGAAATGCTAGTTACTCTGTTCATCCTCATTTAAGGTTGTGGTAGCTTACTGGAAAGGTCTCTGTTTGGCAATCTGTTGAATGGGAATTTGAGACCTGCTCAAGCTCATTGTTTTCTAGTATTTTCTGTAACTCCACCACCTTTGTGAGCTAGGGATGCAGAGTTTGGAGGAGCCAATAGGTCTACCTGCTGAATCATCAGCAGCCATTACCTGGTCCTCCGTGGTCCTAGCTTGATGGAGAGGGGTCTTGGTTGCTGATCATATGTATATATGGTCAGTCTCTAGGGCATTGTCCTGACCCTTACCTCTGCCATTCATGAGTAATCTTTAATATGAATTAATGTGTAGTATACTATATAGAAAAAAATATGTCATTTCATGAATTTATGAAATACAATTATTTTTATAGGAGAAGCATTTGAAATGTAGTGAGGTTTGAATATTTCTACATTTTTATTCTAATTACTGCAAGTTATTTTGAATCAGCGTTTCAAGGAATCTTACCTTTTAGTCATCAAGCTAATATCATCAAAGCAACTGCCTTCAATTATATTAGCATGACAACTACAAGGTAAATATTGAAGTAATAAATTATACTATTCAATTTCAGTTTTGGGTTCACCTTTAAGTGATATTTAATTTTTACAGGAATTAAAAAAGTATATTGTCAACCACCAAAATGAGTGACATTGAATTTAGTGCTGATTCAGAACCTGTTTCTGATGTCAATCCTGAAGAAATGGCTAAATTAATGGCGGTAAGTCACTACTGTACTGTAATATATTTGATATTGTTCTGTTAATTGTTAATGCATATAATATGTTGTTACCTAAAGTTTTTGTTTTTTTTTCACATCATGACAATGTATAAGGAATTTTTTTGTATAATAACTATTGGTTGCTAATACTTTCCATTCAAGTAAAAGACATTAGAATATTCTCAAGAGTATTTTTTTCAGTATTTTGAAAATAACCTATCCTGGAAAATTGTTTTTTGTTTTTATTGATATAGGATTTGGATGATTTGGATGATGGCTTATCCAAAGGAAAACCCAAGCCAGTAACTGCACAGAAACGTGATAAAGATTCAAATCCTCGAGTAACCTTTGACAATAAAAGCTCTCCACCTTCTTCCAAAAGCAAAGCTGCTAATGATGAAGGTGATGATGGTATGTTAATTGCTCTAATTTTATCTTTAGTAATCAGAAGTGTAATATAAAGAATCAAAATCATTAAATATTCAGTACTGCACATATATTCAAAGGCACATACAAACCTTTGGTCCTTTAGAATAGTGATATGGCCAGCTCTATAGAAATCAAATTTGACTCATGGGGCTGGTAAATCTACATCCTTTTAATAATAATATTGAAATACAGTAGGGATATGTCTTCAGTTGAACTGGAACAGACCTGGAATTGCTTACAAGGTAGTTGGATAATGACAAGTGGCAATACCTGGAATTACTGCCTTCCCGCCTGTCACAGAACAGCCACTTTTGTCTTTGGACTCAACAGGTACAGACATATCGTTGCATTGCTCTCGCGACTGTCGGATCTTTTCTAACATTTGTTTGTTGTGGTTTTTTGTGAGCTCTCTCGCATATAAGCAGAAGCTCATTAAAAAGTTACCGTACATTTGGTGGAGTGAATTTTGTTTCTATAAAAATCATAACCTTTGAAACCTCATTTGTTGTGTACCTTTGAAAAAGAGTGACTATAAGCAGCCCCTCCCCTTTGCAGTGTTGTTCTCTCTCTTCTGATTAAGAAGATGATGTATTGGTTTGCGGACTGTGGCCTGATGTAGCACGCAGACTCCCTAGTGTCCGAATGCCGACCAGACTCCAACGTTCACTACACAATAACATATGGTTGAATGCCCAGAGATCTGGGCAAAAAGTAAACAATCAAGGATGAACTTGGCACCAGGCACCACCTCTTGATTTTATACTTGGCAAGGGGACCCAGCTAGAACTGCAGTTGCTTAATATTATTCTAGAGGTATACCGTCTCACTTATTACTGGCATGCATGGAGTCCTATATAAATAGCAGCAGCATGCTTTCAAGGTAGGGTATTTCTATACTGTTTTTCAAGTTATTTGAGCATTAGGAGAGGAAAATTATATTAAAATTTATCAAACATAAATTCTATATTGGTGGCTGTGAAGAGGACAGGTTATGTTTACAAATATAAAAGAAAAGTTTTAAATATTTAACTTAGCCGGTGAATATATAATAGCTGCAACTCTGTTGCTCGACAGACACATACAGTAAAAACTCGCCAGCGATCGCTATACAGGTTGCGGGTGTGCCCACCAGCGCCAACTGTCGGCCAGATACCACTCTCGATGTAAACAAAGACTCAATTTCTTCTCTGTCGACGTGTCGACAAGACGTACTTTACTCCCTGTTGAACCTGGAGTTTTTCCCATCTTATTTGGTGAAGTACTTTAATTTGGTTTGAGCTTTTGCAGTACAGGTGTTTTTCTTCAAATAAATCCTTGAACTCTTTTTTGGATCGGATTAATTGTTGATGACTTAGATCGTTTTTTGGAATTTTCCCTTGACTAATTCAAAATGGCTGACCCTTCACAAGTTCCCAAGTTCAGAAAATGTAATGCTAGGGACTGTCATAGGCGTCTTCCAAAGGCTTCTCTCGACCCTCGCACTGTTTGTTCCAATTGTCGGGGTAAAACCTGTCAATTGGAAGATCGGTGTGAGGAATGCGTGGGCCTTTCGGAATTCGATTTTCTCGAATTTGAGAAATATACACGCAGACTAGAGAGAGATAGGGTAAGGAGAAGTTCTTCTAGGTCGGTAGATTTTTCCTCTCCACATGCCCCTGAACCTATTCCTTCCCCTGTAGTGGTTGTTCCTAACCCCCCTCCTAGCACTCAGGAACCGTCGATGGCAGACATGATGCGTGCTATTCATGCCTTGGGGGAGAGAGTTGAGTCTTTAGCAAGTGACCGAAATCAACTCATGGCGGACGTTAAGGAACTCAAGTGCCAAAGTGCCACGAAGGATAGTGTCAAAGTGCCTAGTGTTACGCAAAGTGTTGTGAACAGTGTTGCGCTCGAGGGTTCGTCTGTTCGTGCCTGTCGTCCTCCTAGTCCGGGACCTCTTGCAAGCTCCCAAGCCCAGGGGAGAAGCAATGTCGTACGACTCATGGGTTCGAGAGGCCTTGATCAGCGAACAGACGTTTCCTCTTTGGTATCAGGCGTATCTCTCCAAGATCGCCCCTACCAACGTAAGACGAGAGAGCCCGTTTTTACCTCGTCGTCCGAAGGTGTTTCTCGTAAGAAACCTTGGACCAAGGTCTCCAGACCTTTAAAGCGTAAGTCGGTCCCTTCAGGACAAGTCCAACGTCCCGGTTGTAGCCACTGGGACAGTTCGGACCCGTTGCCATCATCTGATGACTGCTCGCCGCCTAAGAGAGGCAAAGTTGTGCCGTCTCAGTCGCTCACCCCGTCTGTTACCGCACCTGCTTCCGTAGACCCTAAATGGGTGTTACTGCAAGACATGCAGTCCAAGCTTGCGTCCTTGATGGAGGACTACAATGCGGAAAAGGTTGCCGCTGAACCTACTGGCCAACAACCATCCAAGCGGTCTGTTGTGCGTCCTGTTGACGTTGAGGTAGCTTTCTCGCGTCAACCAGTTGGGGTTGTACCTCCACCGATGCGACCCAGTGTGGATTTCCAGCCGCACGTTGACGTTAGGCAACGCACGGATGTGGTTGGTGACGTTCAGGACGTTCATCAACCATCAGAGGTGACTTGTTTTGATGCGGTGCGTCAACCTCTGCAACCCGGTATGGTGTTGACTGCACAACCCAGACGGTCTAAACAGTCTCGGGTGGACGCTGTGCGTCCTCGCGCACCTGTGGTTGTTGACAGTTCCCAGACTGTTCAGCAGTTCCATGACGCTGCGTCCGGCTCCGTCACGTATGCACCAGTGCGACCGGACTCGGCGAGTCAAACGTTGCCCACACCTTTGCCGTTTTCTCATCAGTTATCGGATGAGGAACTGTCAGATGAGGACGTTGCTGAACCACATCCTGAGGATCAACCTTCAGAACTTGATGAGCCTAAAGCAGTTCAACCATCCTTGGACTTTAGAAAAGTCATGGCTGTGTTTAAGGAGTTGTTCCCTGACCACTTTATTTCTGTGGCTCCTCGTTCGCCGCCGTCAGAGTTTGTCTTAGGCGTTCCTACTACCATGCCTGCCTTTACTAAACTCGTTCTCTCTCGCTCATCCAAGAGAGCTTTACGGCTGTTAGGCCATTGGTTAGAGACCAAGAGGAGTTTAGGGAAGACAGCATTTGCCTTCCCCCCATCTAAACTCTCGTTTAGATCGAGCGTCTGGTATGCCACGGGAGAAGTTCTCGGCTTGGGAGTTCCTGCCTCTGCCCAGGGCGACTTCTCAAGTCTTGTAGACTCTCCCCGCCGCCTTGCCATGAGACGCTCGAAGATTTGTTGGTCACCCTCGGACCTGGACCACCTTCTTAAAGGTATATTTAGGGCGTTCAAAGTCTTTAACTTCCTAGACTGGTGTTTAGGAGCCCTGAGTAGGAAAATCTCTTCTGCTGATAAGGATGTTTCCTTACTCATTATGTCCTGCATGGACAAGGCCGTCCGTGATGGGTCCAACGAACTTGCCGCTTCATTCACTTCCGGAGTCCTGAAGAAACGAGAGTCTCTATGTTCTTTCCTGTCTGCTGGAGTGACGCCTTGCCAAAGATCTGAGCTACTCTTTGCGCCCTTGTCCAAGTGCCTGTTTCCTGAAGTCTTGGGAATGCTCAGGTCTGTGGAACTCGAGTCAGAGGAGCATGCATATCAACAGCAAGGAGCTTTTGGCCGTTCATCTGGCCTTGATAAGCTTCGAGTATCTCCTTCGAGGCAAAGTGGTGGAAGTAAACTCGGACAACACCACGGCCTTGGCGTACATTTCCAAACAGGGAGGTACCCACTCACTGACGTTGTACGAGATCGCAAGGGACATGCTCATCTGGTCAAAAGATCGAGGCATCTCCCTAGTAACGAGGTTCATCCAGGGCGACTTGAACGTCCTAGCAGACTGTCTCAGTCGGAAAGGTCAAGTAATTCCAACCGAATGGACCCTCCACAAGGATGTGTGCAAGAGACTTTGGGCGACTTGGGGTCAACCCACCATAGATCTCTTTGCAACCTCGCTGACCAAGAGGCTTCCAATCTATTGCTCTCCAGTCCCGGACCCAGCAGCAATACATATAGATGCCTTCCTCCTAGATTGGTCACATATGGATCTTTACGCATTCCCACCATTCAAGATTGTCAACAAGGTACTGCAGAAATTCGCCTCTCACGAAGGGACAAGGTTGACGTTAGTTGCTCCCCTCTGGCCCGCGAGAGAATGGTTCACCGAGGTACTTCGATGGTTAGTAGACGTTCCCAGAAGTCTTCCTCTAAGAGTAGACCTTCTACGTCAGCCACACGTAAAGAAGGTACACCAAAGCCTCCACGCTCTTCGTCTGACTGCCTTCAGACTATCGAAAGACTCTCGAGAGCTAGAGGCTTTTCGAAGGAGGCAGCCAGTGCGATTGCTAGAGCAAGGAGAGCGTCTACCATTAGAGTCTACCAATCGAAGTGGGAAGTCTTCCGAGACTGGTGCAAGTCAGTTTCCGTATCCTCGACCAGTACCTCTGTAGCCTAAATAGCTGATTTTCTCTTATACCTGAGAAAAGGACGATCCCTTTCAGCTCCCACTATCAAGGGCTACAGAAGCATGTTGGCCTCGGTCTTCCGGCATAGAGGCTTAGATCTTTCCAACAATAAAGATCTGCAAGACCTCCTTAAGTCTTTCGAGACCACTAAGGAGCGTCGTTTGGCTACTCCTGGGTGGAATTTAGACGTGGTCCTAAGATTCCTCATGTCAGACAGGTTTGAGCCTTTACAGTCAGCCTCCCTGAAAGATCTCACTCTTAAGACTCTTTTCCTGGTATGCTTAGCCTCGGCTAAAAGAGTCAGTGAGCTTCATGCCTTCAGCAAGAACATCGGATTTTCGTCAGAAAAAGCTACTTGTTCTCTGCAACTTGGTTTTCTAGCCAAAAATGAGCTACCTTCTCGTCCTTGGCCTAAATCTTTCGATATTCCTAGCTTATCGGAGATCGTGGGCAATGAACTAGAAAGAGTCTTATGCCCTGTTAGAGCTCTTAAGTTCTACTTAGCTCGTACTAAACCTTTACGAGGCCAATCTGAAGCGTTATGGTGTTCGGTTAAGAAACCATCCTTGCCTATGTCAAAGAATGCTTTGTCATATTTTATCAGATTGTTAATACGAGAAGCTCATTCACACTTGAGTGAGGAAGACCGATCTTTGCTTAAGGTTAAGACGCACGAGGTTAGAGCTGTAGCAACTTCCGTGGCCTTTAAGCAAAATAGATCTCTGCAAAGTATCATGGACGCAACCTATTGGAGAAGCAAGTCAGTGTTCGCGTCATTTTACTTGAAAGATGTCCAGTCTCTTTACGAGAACTGCTACACACTGGGACCATTCGTAGCAGCGAGTGCAGTAGTGGGTGAGGGCTCAACCACTACAATTCCCTAATTCCATATCCTTTTAATCTGTCTCTTGAAATGTTTTAATGTTGTTTTTATGGGTTGTCCGGAAGGCTAAGAAACCTTTCGCATCCTGGTTGATTTGGCGGGTGGTCAAAGTCATTTCTTGAGAGCGCCCAGATTAGGGGTTTGATGAGGTCCTGTTGTATGGGTTGCAGCCCTTGATACTTCAGCTCCTGGGGGTCTGTCAGCATCCTAAGAGGATCGCTGGGCTCCGTAAGGAAGACGTACTTACAAGGCAGAGTAATCGTCTAAGTCGACTTCCTTACCAGGTACCTATTTATTTTGGTTTTGTTATATTGATAACTGTCAAAATGAAATAAAAAACTCTTAGCTTATATGATGTAAACATATTTAACTGGTCTCTACCCACCTCCTTGGGTGTGAATCAGCTATTATATATTCACCGGCTAAGTTAAATATTTAAAAATGATATTTTAATTATAAAATAAATTTTTGAATATACTTACCCGGTGAGTATATAAATTAAACGACCCTCCCTTCCTCCCCAATAGAGACGCAGTGGGATGAGAAGAAATTGAGTCTTTGTTTACATCGAGAGTGGTATCTGGCCGACAGTTGGCGCTGATGGGCACACCCGCAACCTGTATAGCGATCGCTGGCGAGTTTTTACTGTATGTGTCTGTCGAGCAACAGAGTTGCAGCTATTATATATTCACCGGGTAAGTATATTCAAAAATTTATTTTATAATTAAAATATCATTTTTATTTAAAAAAGAAAGAAAAAAATAAATACAGTACAATGATGAGAAAATACGTCTTCAAAACCAGAAGAGGAGAGACATAGATATCTCCATGCAGAGCCTCTTAGGAATCAATCCTCTAAATATCTAATCTACATATATAAGTATAAATAAAGACCAGCATAACAGGATATATGTTTGGGCTAAATTCAAATGTAATTTGACAGTTTACTTAGTTGCTCAAATTTTTCCTCTGAACCATCATTTTTCAAGTGATATTTCATCACAGCTGCTTCAGAGGTTTCCTCAATTCTACAATCAAAAGGGATGGCAAAATATCAAATACTCAATTTAACTTCCCAAAAGCCATACTACAGAAGTCTACATATTATAATACCTTAATGAATGCAACAGTGTGTACATTGCTGTTGCCTGGGTGGTCCAATGATCTCACCCAGCAATACCCTCGCTACATTAGATATTCAGGCACAAAAGACAACAGCAGCCAACCTTGTCAGATAGGATCAAAGGGATTGTAAAACAATGTTACACATATGACCTGTCTACATCCTCATCTTTACGTCAGAAAGACAAAAAAAAATGTTCACATGTTGGCCATCCCCATACAATCACAGTTATCCACACATTTAGTGAAAAAACATCACTCGCAAAAGTTCAATACAGTAATATTAGTACATATGTGTGTGCAGCAGAGAATTGTCCTCCTCCTCCTACAAACTTGCTGGAAGAATAAATAGATTCTCCACAAGCATTATTTCATCACAGCCAGGCTAATTCACAATAATATTCAGTCCTGTCATATTTACTCACACATGGGAGTTTCTTTCAATATGAAAATTCAATTGCCTGTATAATGCATTATGTGGCTTTCAAAGGCAATTGTACTTTTATCTTTTTGATTTTAGTATATTGAACAACACAGACATTCTACAGAACCTAAGTCACTATAAGGTTTGCACATTACCAACTACACTCATGCAGGGAAAGTATAGGTCTCTAGATTGTGTTCACTTGTGTTTTATAAAGTACAGATTGGATTTTTTATTCTATGATACAAGAATAGTATCAGCTGGTAAAAACTTTCAATCAGAAAAAATATCACCCTACTGTGGGGCTATTTTCTACCCCTGTCAAGTGAGAATTTCCTGTTGGGATCATCAACTCCACTACACCCTTTCTTGATCTAACACTGTTGTTAACCCAAGCCAATGGCTCCACATCCGACATGTTTAAGTATGAGTACATTCAGTAAATAACATTACTTATGACGATCCATGCATCTTAGGAATGACGTGTTTTGATTACTTTGTGTTTAGAATCTTCACACTTATTCATGACAGTACTTCTCTGTTCTGTTCACCTGAATTACCTTTAATTACATTCAACAGCAATAAATTAAATTTTCCATCACCATAAACTGGATGGAGGTTTGAAAAATCATTAACTAATCTTTTGGGGTCGACCAGAACTAAGGTATCTGACATACAACCAGATCAGAACGGAGATGTTCCTCATGATCAACTAAGATGACAAACAGTTACGCCTCTACTTGACTAATTTTTAACACTGTGTTTACTTCTGAACTGGCTTCACTCAATCTTTTTAGAAATTTTAACATATGATCCCTGCTGAGTGCAGGGAACCATCACTGTAAAAACAAAGAAAGGGAGTCATGAAAAAATGGATAAAGATCTTACAATAAATTTAAGTACAGTATACTTAAAATAATGATAGAAAATTTGAAATAACAATATAATTTGAAATTGGTATTATCCCTAGATAACGGATTTTGAGCGAAGCGAAAAATCTATTTTTGGGTGAGATAGCCTTGTCGTCCTGATGGAAGGTTCCTAATAGTAGCTTCCAAGGGATATATGTATTACAGTGATATTCCCAGAGAATTTACCTTTAGGTCTCCAGAATTCTAACTCCTGGCGCGAATATCCTTAACATTCTCTTAAGGATATCGCATAAATAAGGGGACGTATATCTTAATACGACACATAGCGATCTTCACCCCGAATAGCGTTTTCGCTTCGAGGGGGAAGAGTAACAATTTCGGAAGGGGAGCCATTATCAAGGTTACCCTACTTCCCATACTACTATTGAGTATCAAGACGGCGCCATATCCAAGATGGCGGACATTTCTTGTAGCGTTGAGCATGATGCTACAGATACAGTATAGTAGTTTTGGGAGGGATTCTGCGAAGACCTTTTTTATAGAAAAGGAGGGTGGGTCCATCAGGACGACATGGCTATCTCACCCAAAAATAGATTTTCGTTTTGGGCTCAAGCCATGTCGTCCTGATGGAAGTGTACCAGAGCATTACTGTATCTGTGGATTTTCATCGGTGCCTTAACCTTGGGAAAATTTTTCTATGGTCATCTGGACCATTTGAGACAAATGACGTTACCGTTATCTGTCCTTATCACTAATCATAGATAATGTTAGTGCTTCCTGCCCCCTACAGGGAAGAGTCATACTAGACGGTAGAAAAGGGGCCTCCAGGTTAGCATATATTGTATGAACAAACATAAGTATTCACTGGGTATACAAACAGTCTCACGGTTTGTATAAATTGTCGGAACAATATCAGTGTCCACTATATCCATTGTTTGTAAGCATACAATGATATGAGGTTTACTTACATGAGTAAGTCAAAGAACTCTGGCATCTTAAATAATATGCAAATTGCCGGGCGAATTAGGTCGCAATTACATTCTAATAGACATTTATTTCTAATAAATGACTAAATGAAGTAACAAGTGAAACGAATGTAACATGATAAAGGAATTATACGTGCAGCATATACAGAAATTAATTTCCCCCTTTGAAAGGGAAGAAATGATGAGTGCCACTCTAAGACTAAGAAAATTTTAATAAATTCTTCCTTTATGATTTCTGTAAATGTTGTATCCTATCAACACTGTGTACTACGTACACATGGCACAAGTGTTATCTGTATAATTCCACACCTGAGATTTTGAACAGACTTAGTGTCACCATGGTAACACTCACTTAAAGGGTATCACACCAGAAGTGTTGACACTTTTTCCCTTTAATTGATACAGTAGTTCCAATCAATTAACTGTTTATCGCAGTAATTAAACAACAGGTTTTAATACACTACCTGCCGCCACCACATAATGCTTCAGTTCATGGACCTGCTTAGCATAGTGTTTGTAGAACACTGAATGATTTCCATCCAGTATATGAGCGAAGACGCTCAAAGTCCATATACAGTGGAACCTCTACACACGAACGTATCTACATCCGAAGTAAAATTCGAGCAATTTTTCGACTCTACACCCGAATTTTATTTCGACACATGAAGTAAGCAATTTTCGTCCTACCGGTTGTATCCGAATTTTTCGACACGCGAAGTACAATTCGAACACGTTCCTACTCTACACTAAATTTTTTTTCGACACCTGAAGTAAACAATACCCGTACGCGTAGACGGTACTCATAGCGCCGGATGTATTTTTTATTTCCGCCGATAGAAGGCAGCACTTCGACCTCGGAGGGACCCTCAATTAGCGTGGCTTGGGTCATTCCTCTGTTCTCGTCGGCTTCGTGTGGTTGTATGCTGTGCGTTCTGCTATTACAGTAACTGTATTTTAATCGTGATTTTTTGGGTACATCCTTTTACGGTTTTTACGTAAAGCATGGGTCCTAAAAGGCTTAGTTTCGCAAGTGGTAGTTGTAGTGGTGAGAAAAGGAAGAAGGAAATGCTTTCTTTAGAAGTAAAGCAAGAAATTATTGAAAAGCATGAGCGTGGCGTCCGCGTGAGTGAACTTGCAAAAGAATATGGCCGAAATATGTCGACGATCTCGACAATCTTGAAACAGAAAGAAGCCATTAAAGCAGTGAAACCTTCTAAGGGGATCACCATCATTTCAAAACGTCGTAGCCCTATCATAGAAGAGATGGAACAACTTTTGCTAATCTGGATCAAGGACAGAGAGATTGTTGGCGACACCATCAACGAAACTATCATCTGCGAGAAGGTGCACGCCATCTTCACGGACTTGAAGGAGGCGAGCTCTGGGGGTGATGCTGGGGAGAGTTCAACCGAACCTTCCTCAGACGATTTAAAGGCATCTCGTGGCTGGTTTGAGAAATTTAAGAAACGGTCCGGGATTCATTCAGTTGTTCGCCACGGAGAGGCTGCTAGTGCGGACACAAAGGCTGCAGCTGACTTTGTGAAGAGCTTTGAAAGGATCGTGCAGGAAGAAGGCTACGTAGAGCAACAGGTGTTTAATTGTGATGAAACCGGGCTGTTTTGGAAGAAGATGCCCAGTCAAACCTACATCACCGCCGAAGAGAAGAAATTGCCTGGGCATAAGCCAATGAAGGATCGGTTGACTCTTGCCCAATGTGCCAACGCTAGCGGGGACTTTAAAGTCAAGCCCTTACTGGTTTACCATTCTGAGAACCCTAGGGCCTTTAAGGCACAGAATGTTGATAAGGACCAGCTTCATGTTTTCTGGCAATCCAACTCGAAGGCCTGGGTCACTAGGCAGTTCTTTGTCCAATGGGTTAACCAAGTTTTCGGTCCTTCTGTGAAGAAGTATCTTCATGAGCAGAAATTGCCTTTAAAGTGCCTGCTATGCCTTGACAATGCACTCGCTAACCCCCCCGGACTTGAAGATGATATCTTCGAAGAATTCAAGTTCTTAAAGGTGCTGTATCTTCCACCGAATACCACCTCTCCTCCAGCCCATGGACCAGCAAGTCATCTCGAATTTCAAGAAGCTCTACACCAAGCAACTATTTAAGCAGTGCTTTAATGTCACGCAAAGCACAAACTTAACTTTACGTGAATTTTGGAAAAGCCACTTTAACATCGTGCACTGCTTGAAGATCATAGATCAGGCTTGGTTGGGATTAACTCGACGAACCCTCAATTCTGCCTGGAAGAAGCTGTGGCCTGATGCAGTTTCTCCCCGAGATTTCGAGGGTTTTGACCCCGAACCTGATCCCGTGGTGGGTGCAGCGGAAGACGTAGAGGAAATCGTTTCCCTTGGCAAGTCCATGGGTCTGGAGGTCTACGCAGATGACATCATGGAACTCGTCGCCGAACATCACGATGAACTTACCACAGAGGAGCTCAAGGAACTCCATGCTATGTCTGAGCACATGAGTGATGACGAGGAAGGGATCGAGGAGGTAGAACATGTGTTAGGTTCGGCGCAAATAAAAGAGATGTTAGGAAAATATCAAGACGTGGTCGACTTCATCGACAAATACCACCCAAAAAAATTGCTGGTTTGTCGTGTAGTTGCGCAGTTCGATGATGTTTGCCTAACTCATTTTCGAAACATTCTGAAAAGCCGTACCAAGCAACTTTCTGTCGATAGCTTCTTTAAAAAAACTACGAAGCGAACTCGTGATGAAGAGAAAGGAAGTGGTTCAAAGAAAACGACAAAGAGTGAAGAGAAAAAAATTCAATCAATTTTAAGTGGAGAGAGTGAGTGATTAAAATTAATTATCAAAAAGAAAAAAAGAAAATGTAAAAAAAAATATGAAATATAAAAATAAAAAAATATAAATAAGCTAAGTTAGGTTAAAGTTCACTTAGTGTAAGTTAGAATAAGTCCGTCTCCTCTCTACGTAGCAAAACCAACACCTGCGCTGGACTTTCTAAGGTAAAGTGACGCTACAAACCCATTTCTTATATATTATTTCTTGATAATTATTCTTTTTTACATGTCTATTATCTAATTTAGAGTGCATATTGTCATGTGTAATCATGTGTACTGTAGTAATTTATTAAGGAGTTATCATAGGTTTTTGGGCTCAACAACGGATTAATCCTATTTTAATGTATTCTTATGGGAAAATTCGTTTCTACATCCGAACAAACATTTTCTACATCCGAAGTCGGTTGTGGAATGGATTAAATTCGTATGAAGAGGTACCATTGTACTGAAAAAAGTTCAGTGATGAAGCAATTTTCCTCGGATCATGACCTGCGGGTGTACTGTCAGGATCTGCTCTGCGAATAAAGTAGGTGAGCTTCACCCTCAGTTGTTTTAGGGATAAATTTGATCCAAAGGTTTCTCCTTTAAAGAGCTGTCCTCCCCTGAAGTCTGAAGTTCTACGAAGATAGACCTTTAGACACTCTACAGGACATGAGAGACATCTTCTTTCAGAGGGCAGATCTCCAGGGACCCCAACTCTTAGTGGGTAGCTCGTTCTTAGGGAGAAAGGTTGGATCAGGAAAGAGATTCAGTTCTCCCGCTTCTGTGAACTGAATGTGGCCCTCATTCCTAGATAGGGCTACTATTTCACTAACTTTAGCCCCAGAGGCTATAGCGAACTGAAAAATAACCTTCTGGGTTAGATCCTTGAGGGAACAATCTTCATTGTTCACAGATGAGGCATAATGTAGGACCTTGTCTAAAGACGATTGAGATGGGCTTTGGAGGTGCTGCAGGCCTAAGCCTTGCGCATGCCTTCGGAATCTTATTAAAGATTTTATTTGCCAGATCCACTTGAAAGTCATATAGAAGAGGTCTGGTCAAGGCTGACTTACACGTAGTTATCGTGTTGGTTGCCAGACCTTGATTATGAAGGTGGACAAAGAAGGACAGACAGAAGTTCATTGAGATTTCTTTCGATCCTTTTGCTTTTACAAAAGCAACCCACTTTTTCCAAGATGACTCATATTATCTTCTAGTTGACTTAGACTTGTACTCTTCTAAGAATTCTATATTGCCTTTTGAGATCCCAAATCTTTTCTTAACCGCTAGGGCAAGAAAATCATGAAATGAAGGGTTTGAAATGAGGGGTTTGGGCTCTTTGTGATAAATTGAAGGTAATTAACTTCTGAACCTTCTGAGATAGCCGTGGGTTCAGAACTAGGGCCAGCCTCAGCTTCAGTTCCTTCACTAAAGGGAACAAATTGCTCTAGGACTACTTGGGAGCCAACAGAGCCACTCCTCCCTGGAAGGATCTCAGCATGTTGAGGACCTTCAGCAGGAGATTGGATGGGATGAACAGGAATTCCTGAGTCCATCCCTTCTATACTAGAGACATGATGTCTGTTATCTCCACTATAGGACCTTCGTATGGGGCTACATATCGAGGCAGTTTCTTGATGACGCTCATGACGGAGAGGTCGATCTGCAGCTCGGGGACTTGTTCCCATCTGGGAGAGAATAGGTCTGCGTCTGTGGACCATTGAAACTCTATCGGCTTGAGCTTGAGTAGAGCATCCGCGATCACTTTGCGGATCGATTGTACATGAACTGCTGATAGGTGCCATCCCTTTAGGTAAGGGATGGTTAACGTCCCCTAGGCTGTATGAGACGCTCTCTAGCCTTGTCGGTTCTGACGTCTCATTATCACTTCAATGTCTTTGGTACTCAAAAACCCTCTAAGACCAGAAACAGCCCTGCCCTGGTCTCAAGGGGCGAAGAGTACCAGGGACAAGATCGCCCAGCAGCTCTCCGAGATGTCCTCATCCAACCGTTCCGGTACCACGAAGAGGCTCCTCCCACCTCCTCGCATACAGCAGAGGAGGTGCTTTGAGATCCTGGAGGAGCCTAGTTCAGCTCTTCCTCTTCAGCACTCACTGGAAGAGCTAACCAGGGGAGTCCCTCTTGAGAGACTCTCCAATTGGCAGGTCTCGTTCTCGGCAGCCAAGATCCTCAACCAGGAGAAGGTCACAAAGTATGCTATGCAAGCTACGGTATCCTGATACGATCTGAGGATTTCTCCAAGGAACGTACCAGGAAAGCTATGGAAACCTTCCTTCTCTCAGGTACTCGCACGATCGAGTTTCTTGCCCACCAAGTCTCGAACTTGTGGGCAAATACCATCTTGAAATATCGGGATGCAGTAGCTGAGAGATTCCACCAGAAGGTCCCTAGCGTCGAGATCAATAGGCTCAGACATTCCTCCATAGAGGGGTCTCATCTGTTCGAACCTAAGGATGTGGAACATGCTGCTCAGAGGTGGAGGAAGTCTCATCAAGACTCCCTCCTCCATAGGGCTTTAACAGCTAAGCCCTATAAACCTCCAGCACCACAGCAGTCCCGTCCAACCAAGACTACAATGACAACAAAATCTGCAGCGAAGACAACGGTGTCTAAGACTTTTCTTGGCAACGACAGGAAAGGCAAAATGTCCTCCAGGGGAGGTAAAAATTCTAGAGAGAGCAGCCGAGGCTGCAAACGCTAGGATAGGCAGTCTCCCTGCATTTCCACTAGTGGGGGGATGCCTACAAAGTTGCGCAAACAGGTGGAAGCAACTCGGGGCCGATTCCTGGACAATCTCCATGATCAGTCTAGGATATCGCGTCCCATTCATAACATCTCTACCTCCTCTGACCAGGAATCTAGTGTCATTGAACTCCCTTGCCATGGGATCGGCAAGGGGGCAAGCCCTTCAGGCAGAAGTTCAGACCCTGTTGAAGAAGGGCACTCTCCAAGAGGTCTTCGGCGGATCCCCTGGCTTCTTCAGTCGACTCTTTCTTGTAAAGAAGGCGTCTGGAGGCTGGAGACCAGTCATCGACCTCTAAGCTCTGAACAAGTTTGTCAAACAAACTCCGTTCAGCATGGAGATGGCAGACACGGTCAGACTAGCAGTAAGACCGCAAGACTCCATGTGCACACTGGACCTAAAGGACGCGTACTTCCAGATCCCAGTCCATCCATCTTCAAGGAAGTACTTAAGATTCAGCCTAGACAACAGAAAGTACCAGTTCAAGGTGCTGTGCTTCGGTCTTTCCACAGCACCACAAGTCTTCACCAGAGTGTTCACCCTAGTATCATCTTGGGCACACAGGACTGGCATCCGTCTCCTCCGTTATCTGGACGACTGGCTAATCCTAGCAGACTGTGACAACCCTTCTTCAACACCGAGACAAACTTCTGAGACTTTACCAGGATCTGGGGATCATGGTAAATCTCGAGAAGTCCTCTCTGCTTCCCACTCAAAGACTGGTATACAGTACTTAGGCATGATTGTAGACACCATTCTCCACAAAGCCTTGCCATCAGACGACAGGATGGCAAGGCTGAGAAAGGTCGCAAGACCTATTCTCAGATGAGAAGAACTTCCAGCCCAATCGTGGCTTCGACTCCTCGGTCACTTTTCATCGCTGGCCCGTCTAGTTCCCAATGGTCGCCTCAGGATTAGATCCCTCTAGTAGCGACTCAAGTCCCGGTGGAATCAAGCACACAATTCCATGGATATCCAGATCCCCATGTGATCAGCGGAACTGACAGACCTCCAGTGGTGGGTGACAGATGAGAATCTACGAAAGGGAGTGGATCTTCTCGTCCTCCCCCCGGATTTAATGCTGTTTTCAGACGCTTCAAAAAAAGGGTAGGGGGCCCACGTGCTGCACCACACGACCTCAGGCCTCTGGTCAGAGTCAGAAAAGTACCTCCACATAAATCTCCTAGAGATGAAGGCCGTCTTTCTAGCCCTTCAACAGTTCCAACAGTTCCTGGCAGGTCGCTCTCTGGTGGTGATGAGTGACAACACCACAGTAGTGGCCTACATCAACAAACAAGGATGTACTTTTTCACAGCAACTATCCCATCTAACAGTAGAGATACTGAGATGGGCCGAAATCCACTCAATACCACTATCGACATGCTTCATTCCAGGCAAAAGGAAAGTGCTCACCAACAACCTGAGCAGAGCATCTCAGATAGTGAGTACCGAGTGGTCTTTGGATCATCTAGTAGCCAACAAAGTCCCGACTTTGTGGGGTTCTCCGACTGTGGACCTCTTCGCAACGGCCCTGAACTTCAGGCTACCGCTGTACTGTTCCTCAGTCCTAGACCCCAAGGCTCTCTGGCAAGATGCTTTCCAACAACGGTGGGACAACATCGACGTTTATGCCTTTCCCCCGTTCTGTCTGATGAGGAGGGTACTCATCAAGACCAGAACATCGGTCAATCTTTCAATGACCCTCATAGCTCCGCTATGGCATCACGCAGAATGGTTCCCGGACCTTCTGCAACTCCTAACGAAGCCACCAAGAGAACTCCCTCCACGACACAATCTACTTAATCAACGACACGCCAACATTTTCCGCAAAGCCGTAGCTTCGATACAACTTCTCGCCTGGAGACTATCCAGCATCTCCTCTCTGAGAGAGGATTTTCGCAACAAGTTGCGATTAGGATGTCTGGACATCTGCAAAAATCATCAGCAGCAGTCTACCAGGCAAAGTGGAAAGTCTTCTGTGGTTGGAGTTGTGGAAAGGGGTATTTCTCCACTCGATGCCACTATTCCAGCAATAGCGGAGTTCCTCGTGTATTTGCGTGAAGAAATGCGTCTATCAGTCTCGGCAATGAGAGTCTATCACTCAGCCTTAAGCCTCGCCTTCAGACTGAAAGGAATGGACATTTCTTCATCGCTAGAACTTTCTTTACTCATTCGGAGTTATGAACTTACCTGCCCTCATTCAGAAGTGAGACCTCCCCCCCTGGAACGTGGTTCGAGTTCTCAGATCTCTTAAGAGACCTCCCTATGAACCATTACGCCAGGCAGCAGATCACCACCTGACTTGGAAGACGGTGTTCCTGCTAGTTTTGGCCTCGGCCAAGCAAGTCAGCAAACCTCATGGTCTCTCATACGACATCGCCCATTCAAGGGGATGGGGAGAGGTAATGTTCAGCTTCGTCCCTGAGTTTATTGCTAAGACTCAGACCCCGGGAGTAGAGGATCCTGGATTCGACTCCTTCCGGATTTCTAGTCTCCGTACTTTAACAGATGACCCAAACCATCTCTTACTATGCCCAGTAAGGAGTTTGAGGCTGTACCTCAAGAGAACAGCCGCAGCCCGTCCTCGTGTGCCGGCACTATTCGTCAGCACAGGAAGGACCAAGAGGAGGGTCACCAAGAACACCATCTCAGCATGGATTCGCAGGGTCATTGACCTTGCACTGAATCCAGACCCTCCTCCGTCACGTCGTCCCAGAGCACATGATGTCAGGGGCATAGCTATGTCCCTGGCCTTCAAAAGAAATTATTCTGTGACGCAGGTTCTTCAAGCTGTGGTGTGGAAACGTCAAAACACGTTCACATCCCGCTACTTGCAAGACGTGACCCACAGGAGACTCGATACGTTTTCTATCAGTCCTGTGGTGGCTGCACAACAGCTGGTTTAAAACCTCAAGCTCCTTATTGGATATGTAGCAGAAGGTTGAGGGCATTGTTACCCAGTTTTAGTCTGCATGAATGAAAAGGTTTGACTGGGCCTTATTCTTTTCTTCATCCTCCCCTCTCCTGGGGAAAGTAGCATCCTGGGTTCTCTGCATAGCTGACCTCAAACGACTGCAGGTAAACCATGCTCCCTTGTGTACCTAGTATTAAGATTAATACTGTTACGTCCCCATACCCTGACGAGGTGGTATTGGGAAAGTCCTAGTGCACAGTTTTCCATCTAAAGAACTTCAGAACAACTTTCTAGGACGAGTGACATTTCTACATACCTTCACACACAGCTTGCGTAGGCTGCGAACCTTGCGTAGCAATGTTTTAGCAAGGTGCAGGGGCTCCTTATTTCTTGAGTGCTAACGCACTCAGATAAGGAGCCCCCGGGTAAAGCCAAAAAGCCAGGTTGGCTGGGACGTCCACCCTTCGTAATGGATGAGTCACCCCTATTAAATAGCGTGGTTTGTATTCCAGTTACGGAACAAATGACAAATTTGTAGATAATTTGTATTTTTCCAAACTATATAAACCTTATCTATTTAACCAAACTTTCCTGCCAGCCCTATCTCCCTTGAAGTCCTACCTCCAAGCAAAGTGAGCTCAATCACAGGTGTGTGAGGGGGAGCGGTAGCAAGCTACCCTCCCTACCCTCGCTAACTAGTGGTGTGGGTAGTTAACCCTCGTTAAAAGTTAATGGCTTGTTATTTCAACTACTCCGAAAGTAATACCCCTATTAAATAGCTAAGGGTTGTATAGTTATGAAAAATACAAATTATTCACGAATTTGTCATACAGTAGTACATGTATTATTATTATTATTATTATTATTATTATTATTATTATTATTATTACTAGCCAAGCTACAACCCTAGTTGGAAAAGCAGGATGCTATAAGCCCAAGGGCTCCAACAGGGAAAAATAGCCCATAGAGGAAAGGAAATAAGGAAATACATAAGCGATGAGAAAAAATTAACAATAAATTATTCTAAAAACAATAACATCAAAACAGATATGTTATATAAAAACTATAAAAAGACTTATGTCAGCCTGTTCAACATAAAAACATTTGCTGATGTGCTATGACAGATCTACTTTAACATTTTTACTAATCTTAAGATATTTTGTATTATTTATTACTTCTCATGTAGTGTATATTTCCATTCCTCACTGGTATATTTTTCCATGTTGGAGTCCTTGAGCTTATAGCATCCTGCTTTTTCAACTAGGGTTATTGGTTAGCTATTAATGATAATAATAATAATAGAAACAGAGTGCACATCACCAAAAATACCACTGTGGTACTATTAGAACAAACAAAATGCAGTGAGAGTGCACATCACCAACAATACTACTGAGGTACTATGAGAGCAAACAAAAGGTAGTGAAAATTGTTTATACTATGAAGGTCATAGAAATTCTGAAGCAGGTGGCTGCAGCATACAAGTTTGCTCATTTACATGTATTCTGTTTAGCACTAGGGTCATGTGAAACTCTAGTTCTGGCTTTTTTTTTTTGGAACAATTATTCTTTCAAACTGCAGTTGTTTGAATTCATAAATGCAAAATAATTAACAATTAGGAACCACCTGTGTAAAACATTTCTTATTTTTTTCAGACTGGGATGCTGATGACCTGCTATACTCAGATAATGAAAGCCCCAAAAGTAAACCACCACAAAAAACTCTTTCATCAGGTGAGAAAGAGTGCTTACTGTTTTTAAGGAAATTTTTCTGCCAAAGCAGAATTTTATTAATAAAATTTGGTCATATCCATATTCACCTAGTGTTCATATTGCTTCTCCTCTGGAATATTAGTTTATTCTAAATTTACCCATAAAATTTACAAAATTAAAAAAAAATTTCCCATTTTCTCAACTTTTAATAGGCACATGCCTCTAATCATCATCATAATATCGTATTGCGCCATATTGTATCCACTGGATAGCAGCCTGATTATATTCATAGAGGTCCAAATCTGTACAGATTAGCCCTCCCCACACCAACGAGGTATGTAGTATGTAGTCCATTGTCTGGATGGGATGACCACATGGATACCTTGCAGAGGGGGTACAAGACCCCACTTTTGAAGATTGTCTCCAGCCCTTCCAACTCTAGCTCTTACTCGATTAATAGTAACCCAATCTTTTCTACAAAGGTTTGTTCCATGGCAAAGAGACTCACATGGGCTCTAGATGGCCTCACCAGGTGAGCAGTGGTCTGTTTCTCTCCAGTGTTCTAGCCAATAAGTTACTAACTCCATCGGGTCAAGGTCAGTTGTGGTTATGAAGCTCTTGCAGGATTTTAATCTTTGTCTAACCACCCAATGATCATGGAGTGGGTGCCTTTCATCATTCTTTTGTTTATATTTTTGGGTCGTTAAATAAGCTGTTCAGCAGATGTACCGGCCAATCTATAGAGTACTGGAAGGGGTGTTGGTCTTAAGCAGACCATACACGCAGAGGACTGGCATGCTGAATTGACCGTGAATGGCACGAACACGCCAATCCTTAACGTGTATCTTTTTTACTTTGATGGCTGCTTTTTCAGCCCCATACAGCAGGGGAATCCCGCTCTTTACAGGAGAGGTAAACAGGACAAACCTGGCGTGACTACCCTGTCCTCTCATCCTGTCAGCATGTTTGACCGGACAGGCCAGTCCCGCCACGATTGGCAGTATGCCCCACCAGTCTTTTGCATGTGTAGGCATGGACTAGCATGGCGACTAGGTTGACTCACCTATTTTGACATGTACAGTATTCCATACTTCATCCCTTGATATTCCATACTTCGTCTCTTGATCTGAGCACTTTTTATAGTATAATAATACACTGATTGCATTTCACAATCTTTTGACCCATTACTGTATTAAAATAATTTTTGAAATTTATATTATTACTTTCGAGAATTTCTTTGTAGTTATGTTTGTTATGACTTATATCTTTAAATTTTGCATATATTACTCATAATTGATGATCATTTTTCATCAAAGTGATAGAAAGTCAGTCATTACCATTTACTGTATTATGTCTTTTGATATTTTCTTATAATCTTGTCGGTAGAGAAACTTCTATTTATTCTTTTTTTTATTATTTGAAATTTCCGTCTGTCAGACTATCCATTTCCCAAACAAGTTTGTAATATTTTGTATTCCATTGCTCTTCATTTAGGTTTTCATTCACCAAGTTATGATTTTCTTAAATTTCCTTTCCTTTTTCATAGTATATTTTGTCCTTAAAACCACACAGTATTCTGTCTTATTTGTGCTATAGTATCTTGTATTTTTAAATATGTAACTTCCCTGGTAGTTTTATATATATTTAGCTTAAATCCCGCCGATTCGTCGCATGCACGGCAGAAATCCAAAATTCGCGGCAATCGCCGACAGGTGGGCAGGTGGTCATACCTGTGCGCCCTCTAACCAGGTACCTGGAACCATTCCCATAAGTCCTCAGAAATTCCCTGTCGTCGTTCTAGCAACACGTCGGAAATTCGCTCTACTTTGTTTGGGTTTGCTTTAACTACAAATTGGTGAAGTGCCCATTGCTTTGTTTTTGATGGCTTTCGCTGATATTGGATTTTCCTTTCTTTTTCACACGAATAAGATAGTTGTTTTTGTTGGTCCAACTTGGACAGTTTAATTTAACTTGATTTTCAAGATGGCTCCTCTGGTGTTAGATTTTGTGTGTAGGGCTGCAAGACCGGCTTCCAAAAGCTGCTCTTCATCCCCACACAGTATGTAAAATGCAGAGGGCATGTGTGTATTTTTCTTTTGGAATATGATTGCTATGTTCGTAAGCTTGAAAGGGATAGGATCAAGGAATTTTTCCCCTACTTTAAAAACTAACGAATAACTCTTAAACATGTGACGTAAACTCTTAGCAGAATGCCTTGAAGGAAATCATTCCGCCAGCGCTATGACGTCACAAATCATGTGACGTAAACTACGTAGCATGACTTGCAAATATGTAAATTCTATTCTTTTTCTTGTAAGAAATGTAAAGAAAATACTAACTTACTAAGCATAAGTATTTTATTTTTTATAATGTAGGGAAATATATTATTTTTTAAGTAAATATTTGTCCTGTTAGTATACTTCCTTTAGTTAATCATCGATTTATAGAGATTTCACAAGCGTACAGTCAATTTACGCTACGTAGTACTCTTGACGATCGTTACAGTTTCACAATACTTTGTATCGTTATTTAATATTTCGATATTGAGAATACTAATATTAATCGTATAGCCTATTGAATTTTCATTCTAGCCCTTGGCGAAAGAGTATAATCTCTCGCAATGGGCAGGTCTAATTATGGTCTGATGTGAAATAGTTAAAAGTGCTAGTGTTCAGTGGCACGCAAGCATGACGCAGTGAAGTGGAGGTTACGGCTGCTCGGACCTGTCGTTCTCCTAGCCCTGGACCTCTTCCATGCTCCCCAACCCCTGGGAGAAGGAATGTTGACAGGCGAAGGGAGGCGAGAGGCGTTAGCCCCCGAGCAGTTGTCCCCTCGAGTGTACCTGTTGACGCTTCCCAGGACGCTCGCCCTCGCCATGGGAAATGCGAGGTAAAAGTGTTATCCTCGCCGTCGGATGACGCAGCTCCCAAATGAGGCTGGCGTTTTACGGTTTTCCCTTCCTGCTAGACAAGAAGAGAGTTGCTTATCATGGAACCGAACGTCGAGATCGCGATCGTCATAGTTCCGAGCGCGGACTCGCGGCAAGGACGCATGCGAGCTGCAGCGCTCATGGACGCTCCCTCGCAGCTATCTGGACGCGTTACGGGAGGTGGCAAGGATCTTGACGTTCCCTCACAGCATGCTGGACGCACGTGAGCAGGACGCTTCCTCGCAGCATGCTGGACGCATGCGAGCGGGACGCTTCCCGGGTCAAGATTGCAAACGTTATAATTCTGAGCGTGGTCTCGCGGCAAGGACGCACGCGAGCTGCAGCACTCATGGACGCTCCCTCGTAGCAATCTGGACGCTTTACGGGAGGTGGCAAGGATCTTGACACTCCCTCCCAGCATGCTGGACGCATGCATCATTTTGGACGCACGCGAGCTGAATGCATGCGAGCAGGACGCTTCCTAGCGTCAAGATCGCGAACGTCATAGAGCAGGCTGGACGCATGCAGGACGCACCGCAAGCAGCATGCCTGTCAGAGCTCCAACGGTCCATTACGTCCCTGTTGACGTTTAAAAGTCGCAAACAGAGGAAGCTCGCAACAGCAGCAGCATTCTGGACGCACACAAGCATGACGCTCCCTCGCAGCATGACGCTCCCTCGCAGCATGCTGGATGCATGCAGGTTGCACGCAAACATGACCCTTCCTCGCAGCATGCTGGAAGCATGCATGATGCTCCCTCACAGCATGCTGGATGCATGCATGACGCACGCAAGCATGACGCAGGACGCACGCAAGCATGACGCAGGACGCACGCAAGCATGACGCTTCCTCGCAGCAGGCTGGACGCATGCATGACGCTCCCTCGCAGCAGGCTGGACGCATGCATGACGCTCCCTCGCAGCATGCTGGACGCATGCTGGATGCAAGCAGGCAAGACGATGTGTGTGTTTCTCCCACTCCTTCTACATCGGAGATCGCTAACCCTTTAGAGGAGATCTCAGAGGAGGAAATGCAGGAAACTCTTTGTGCAGCAGATCTTAAAAGATTACTTACAGTTCTGGCGGACTTATATCTGGAGGACTTTCAGTAGGCTGTACCTCGGAGCCCGCCCTCGCAGTTTTGAAGGGTAGACCCCAGGAATCTTCCTCTTTCAAGGAAACAGTGTTAGCCAGATCGGTCTAGAGGGCTTTTTCGACTATGAACGATTGGATTCTCAAGAGAAGGAACAAGGAAGGACAAACTTTTCCTTCCCCCCTACAAGATTGGCTTCTAGATCCAGTGTGTGGTACGAGACTGGGAAGGTTCTCGGTTTGGAAGTTCCTGCCTCCTCCCAGGGAGACTTCTCCAAACTCGTTGACGCCTCGCGTAGATCAGCCATGACTAAGGCTAAGGTGATGTGGTCCACGTCGGAGATGGATCACTTGCTGAAGGGCATCTTCAGAACAATCGAGGTCTTCAGCTTGATGGACTGGACTCTAGGAGTCCTCGCAGACGTCATAGACGATAAGAACGAGACGCAGATGCACCTTATTGCCTGTCTCGATAAAGCCGTGAGGGACGGGTCGGTCGAACTCACAGCCCTTTTTCACTGCAGGTATTATTAAGAAAGAACTATGCTGTTTCTTTCCTGTCGTCAGGATTGACTCTCGCTCAGAGAGCAGAGCTCTTGTATGCTCCCTTGACCAAATACCTCTTCCCTTCAGAGCTAGTGAAGGACTTATCGGCAGCTCTTGCGCACAAGCAACGCAAGATCTGATTACAAGGACTGCGAGGAAAGTTCTTCCGGCTAGCTTTTTAGCCAGGAAGGAGAAGGAAGCTCCTCCCACGCGTCAGCCCTTTCGTGGGAGAGCCTTTCTAGAAGAGGACAGAGAATGGCTGCTGGAGGGCAACCTCGTAACCCCAAACAGCAACCGAAACCCAAAAAGTGAACTCAACCTCCAGACACAAGTATCCCACTACTGGTAGCAGCTCTTCAAGAGCAGGTAAACCAGATGCTGTCAAAAGCAGCAATAGAAGTGGTAGAGGACCCCTCGTCAGAGGGATTTTACAACAGACTTTCTGGTACCCAAGAACTCGGGGGATTGGAGACCCGTTCTGGACGTAAGTCCACTGAACAAGTGCATGAGCAAAGTCAAGTTTGCTATGGAAATATCTGCGTCAGTCCTAGCAGACACCAGACTAGGTGACTGGATGGTGTTGATAGACCTGCAGGACGCGGTTTTTCTTGTCTCAATTTACCCAAACTACAGGAAATATCTGAAATTTGTACTTGTTCCGTAACTGAAATACAAACCACGCTATTTACATGGGGTAATTACTTCGGCGTAGCTGAATGACGAGCCATAAAAGTTTTAACGAGGGTTTACTACCCCGCCGCTAGTTAGCGGGGGGTAGGGAGGGGTAGCTAGCTACCTCCCCCTCACACACACCGGTGAATGCTTCACTTTATTTTTGGTTCGGGCAGAGAATAGACCTGTCTGCTCTCTCCCTCGCTTTGACTGCCATATTTAATCTGTTTTTGCTTTTTCTTTTCCAGTGTGTTTGAAGTTGGCCTCTACTACTATGCGTACTTGCCCTGGACTTCCCTGCCGCCCTTGTGGGACCTTTATGTCGGAGGTCAACACCGATCCCCACACTTTATGTCCTCACAGTAGGGGCCAGCGGTGTGATAGTGGTAATGTTTGTATTGAATGTAGGGAGTGGTCTACCTTCCAGTGGGAGAGGTTTGCCCGGCGCCGGAAGAAAATGTCTAAAAGGGATGTTTCTCCTTCAGAGGCTTCTTTGAAGAGAGAAAATTCCAGGACTTCTTCTTCCGTAGCCCTTTCCTCCTCCGAAGCTCCCCCTCGAGTGGTCTCTTCCGAGAGGCCGGCGAGTGGTAGCGTAGACCGTACTGCTGTTGACCGATCCTGGGGTGCGGGAGAGGTAGTCGCCTCCCATAGCGAGGAGGCTGCCCCTCCTCCCCCGGAGGAGGATTTGAATATGTCTAATCGTGATTTGTTACAGCTTTGGGCTTCCTTGGGACTGCAGGGTTCGCCCTCCAAGGAAGCCCTGTTTGACATGATCAAACTTGGTGCAGCTGTCAAACAATCGCCAACTACAGCAGGGATAGATCCTCTGTCTGTGGTTGACGTTGTTGTGACGGAGACATCTCGTGGGTCTAGTCAAACCCTGTTCCTGTTGCTGAGGTAGCTGACGGCTTAGATTCCATCTCCGAACACCTTTCGAGGGAGGATCTAAGTCCTACGGTCTCTCCTGCTGGTGATTCTCCCCCTCGGGGGAGTTCACTTACAGAGACTCCTCTGCGGAGGCCCCTTGATGGTCAGCTTGCTGATCCAACGGCCCCTTGTGGACGTACAAGGCGGGAGGCTCGTCCTCCCCTTCGCCGTAGAGGCCTTCCTTCCCCTCACAAGGGAGTTAGGAGGCGCCTCTTCGGTTTGTCGTCACCACAGTCCTCTGCGGAGGAGACGACTCGCCGTTCGCCGATCCTGCCAGCTACCACCTTAGACCTCTCCGGGGATCGTTCGCGATCCCCTTCGGATGATGGTCGTCCTTCGGGACCCTGTGACCAGTCTCCCTCCAGACCTGCTGACTTGCCATCACCCTTTGATGTTGCGGATGAGCGTTGCGCGCCACCTGATCCTGCCACTGCGCAGGCACCGGGCCCTTCGGAGCTTAAGGGCCTTGAGCGCAAAACCGCGCCTCTTGTCCGCTCCAGCTCCTGCGCGCCCACGCGCCCGCACCATCTCCTGCGCGCCATCGCTTTCACGCACCTGTGGCCTCGCCACCGCGCCCTCGCGCCCGCTCCACCATCCTCTCTCGCCCACGCCCATACGAGATTCCTGTGTCACGCGATCCTTTCGCGCACGACCCTGATCAGGGCCCATCACGCGACCTCCAGCGCAAGCGTCGCCAGGCGGACAGGTCTTCGTCTCATTCCCCTCCACGCAAGCGCAGAACAGTGCGCTCGCCGGAGGGGCTGTTCCCGGACAGGTCTAAGGACTCTTCCTTTTCAGCTTCTCAGGCGAACCCGCATTTGTCGACTCCTCCAAGGGATCGAACGATCCCCTTCCCTCCAGAGGGAGTGTCTGACAGCGTGACTGTCAGCCAGCAGCCCTGGTTTGGTACCCTGGACATAGCTCTTGTGCAGGCGATGAAGCCCGCCCTCTCTGACATGGGCCACAAATCAGTGGCAGCTTCCTCCCCCCTGAAGAGGAAGAGAGGAGTCTCTCCCGTGGAAACACCTCCAAGGCCTATTTTGTCTCCTCGCAGATCCTTGCGCAAGGCTCCTTCCCCCCCCCGCAGACTTTTTCTCCCTCCCCTGCGGATGAGGATTACCCATCCTCAGGAGAGTCCAATGAGCCGGACCGTTCCCCCATCGCACCAATGGGGGAAATTCCGCCTCTCCCTGAGAAGTCTTCTCGTCCAGGGTGGAAAAGAGCCTGCACCCATCGCTACTAGAGTCTTGTATCCCGCCCAGAAGGGAACCGTAGGACTCTAAGACGATCCCTAAATCGTCAACAAGGATCAGGCAGGAACCATCTATACCTTCCGAGGATGTCCACGTCCCCCCAGGAAGAGCCACTGGGGACGGGAGACTTCGCTGCCAGTCCTTCAGGAGGAGAGCACCAAGAGTCAGAACACGCCCTCTGGCAAGTCCTGACCCTCATGAGGAACCTCAACGGGATCCCAGATCCTGAGATTCCTCCTCGTGAAGGTAAGGACACGGTCTTGGACCGCGTCTACGGCACCCAGAAACCCTCTAGGGCCAGTGCAGCTTTGCCCTGGTCTCAGGGGATGAAGAGTGCCAGGGACAAGGTCGAGGGCCAGCTCTCTGAGCTTGCCTCTCCAGCAGATCCAGCGACGGTAACAAGCTCCTCCCTCCTCCTCGAGTCCATCAGAGGAGGTACTTTGAGATCCTTGAGGAGTCTTGTCTGGGTCTTCCGATTCATCACTCCGTGGAAGAACTCACCGGGGGAGTCCCTCTAGAGAGACTCACCAACCGGCACGTGTCCTACTCAGCTACTGGGATCCTAAGCCATGAGAAGGTCGCTAAGTGTGCCATGCAGGCAACTTCGTGGCTTGACATCTGGCTGGGGTCTCTGGGCATCCTGGTGCGATCTGAGGACCTCTCCAAAGAAAGCACCAGGAAGGCACTGGAGACTTTCTTGCTCTCAGGCACGCGGACCATTGAGTTTCTGGCCCACCAAGTCTCGAGCTTGTGGGCCAATACGATTCTCAAACGTCGGGACGCTGTGGCTGAGAGGTTCCGCCAGAAGGTTCCCAGTTCGGAGATTAGCAGGCTCAGACACTCTTCCGTGTTCGGTAAGAGTTTGTTTGAGCCTAAGGACGTGGAGCTTACCGCTGAGAGGTGGAGGAAGTCCAACCAGGATTCCCTCATCCATAGAGCCCTGACATCGAGGCCCTACAAACCTCCAGCGGCTCAACAGCCCCGTCCAGCTAAGGACACGAAGAAGACCACTGCAGCGAAGCCAAAGGTGTCTAAGCCCTTTCCTGCCAAGAGCAGAAGGAGCAAGAAGTCCTCCAGGGGAGGCAAGAACCCTAGAGGTAATGGCCGAGGCCGTAAACGCTAGGGTTGGCAGTCCCCCTGCATGTCCACCAGTGGGGGGATGCCTACAAAGTTGCGTGACAAGGTGGCAGCAACTCGGGCAGATACCTGGACGATTTCCGTGATCGTTCAGGGTTATCGCGTCCCGTTCACAGCCTCTCTACCTCCCCTGACAGCGAATCCAGTGTCGTTGAGCTCTCTTGCCATGGGATCGGCAAGAGGGCAAGCCCTTTGGGCAGAAGTCCAGACCATGTTGAAGAAGGACGCTCTCCAGGAGGTTGTAGACGGGTCCCCAGGCTTCTACAGTCGACTCTTTCTTGTGAGAAAGGCGTCTGGAGGCTGGAGACCAGTCATCGACCTCTCAACCCTGAACGGGTTTGTCAAGCAGACTCCGTTCAGTATGGAGACGGCAGACACGGTCAGACTCGCAGTGAGACACTGGACCTGAAGGACGCGTACTTCCAGATCCCAGTCCATCCGTCTTCAAGGAAGTACCTAAGATTTTGCCTAGACAACAAGATCTACCAGTTCAAGGTGCTGTGCTTCGGTCTTTCCACAGCCCCTCAGGTGTTCACCAGAGTGTTCACTCTGATCTCTTCGTGGGCTCACAGGATCGGCATCCGTCTCCTTCGTTATCTGGACGACTGGCTGATCCTAGCCGACTCGGAGGCAACCCTTCTTCGCCACCGAGACAAGCTCCTCGAAGTTTTGCTAGGATCTAGGGATCATGGTAAACCTCGAGAAGTCCTCTCTGCAGCCCTCTCAGAAACTGGTATATCTAGGCATGATCATAGACACCAATCTCCACAAAGCCTTCCCATCAGACGACAGGATAGCATGGCTGAGGAAGGTCGCGAGGCCTTTCCTCAATCGAGAAGAACTCCCAGCCCAATCGTGGCTACGTCTCCTCGGCCACCTCTCCTCCCTGGCCCATCTCGTTCCCAACGGTCGCCCCTCAGAATGAGATCCCTCCAGTGGCGACTCAAGTCCCGATGGAATCAAGGTCACGATTCCCCGGACACTTTGATCCCTATGGGTCCTGCGGAACGGACGGACCTCCAGTGGTGGGTGGCGGACGAGAACTTATGAAAGGGAGTGGATCTTCTCGTCCTTCCCCCGGATTTGATGTTGTTCTCGGACGCATCAAAGAAAGGGTGGGGGGCCCACGTTCTGAACCACAGGACCTCAGGCCTGTTTTCAGAATCAGAAAAGTACCTTCACATAACCCTGCTAGAAATGAAGGCTGTGTTCCTGGCACTTCAGAAGTTCCACCAACTCCTGGCGGGCCACTCTGTGGTGGTGATGAGCGACAACATCACGTTGGTGGCTTATATCAACAAGCAGGGAGGTACCTTTTCGGAACAGCTATCCCATCTTGCATTAGAGATCCTGAGATGGTCTGAAGTCCACTCGATCTCGCTAGCGGCCCGCTTCATTCCTGGCAAAAGGAATGTGCTCGCCGACAGTCTGAGCAGAGCGACGCAGATAGTGAGTACCGAGTGGTCTTTGGATCCTCAAGTAGCCAACAAGGTCCTGACTTTGTGGGGTTCCCCGACGGTGGATCTGTTCGTGACAGCCTTGAATTTCAAGCTCCCGCTGTACTGCTCCCCGGTCCCGGACCCCAAGGATTTCTGGCAGGATTTCTTCCAACAACGGTGGGACAACGTCGATGTGTACGCCTTTCCCCCGTTCTGTCTAAGGAGGAGGGTGCTCAACAAGACCAGAATATCGGTCAATCTTTCAATGACCTTGATAGCTCCGCTATGGCATCACGCAGAATGGTTCCCGGACCTTCTGCAACTCCTCACGGAGGTTCCGAGAGAACTCCCTCCACGTCACGAGCTACTCAAACAACCACACGCCAACATCTTCCACAAAGCCGTAGCTTCGCTTCGACTTCACGCCTGGAGACTATACAGCATCTCCTCACAGAGAGAGGATTTTAGCAACAATTGCGAACAGGATGTCTGGTCACCTGCGCAAGTCATCCGCAGGGGTCTACCTGGCGAAGTGGCGAGTTTTCTGTGGTTGGTGTCATGGAAGGGGTATCTCTCCCCTCGATGCCACTATTCCAGCAATAGCAGAGTTCCTCGTGTATTTGCGGGAGGAAATGCGCCTTTCAGTCTCGGAAGTGAAAGGCTGTCGCTTAGCCTTAAGTCTTGCCTTCAGGCTTAAAGGAATGGACATTTCTTCCTCGCTGGAAATTTCCCTTCTCATACGGAGTTATGAACTTACCTGCCCTCAGTCGTAAGTGAGACCCCCTCCATGGAACGGGGTTCGAGTTCTCAGGTCTCTGAAGAGACCTCCCTACGAACCATTACGCCAGGCTTCAGATCGCCACCTTACCTGGAAGACGGTTTTCCTGCTAGCTTTGGCCTCGGCCAAGCGAGTCAGTGAGCTACATGGTCTCTCGTACGACATCGCCCATTCAAGGGGATGGGGGGAGGTAACGTTCAGCTTCGTCCCTGAGTTTGTTGCCAAGACTCAGAATCCGGGAGTGCAGGCCCCTAGGTTCGACTCTTTCCAGGTTTCAAGTCTCCGTTCTGTAACAGATGACCCAGACCATCTCCTACTGTGCCCAGTGAGGAGTCTGAGGTTGTATCTTAAAAGAACAGCTGCAGTTCGTCCCCAGGTGCGAGCCCTGTTCGTGAGCACCGGGAAGACGAAGAGGAGGGTCACCAGGAATACCATCTCGGCCTGGATTCGCAAGGTGATACATCTGGCCTTGAATCCTGACCCTGCTCCGTCACGTCGCCCTAGAGCACTTGATGTCAGGGGCATAGCTACGTCCCTGGCCTTCAAGAAAAATTATTCAGTGACGCAGGTCCTTCAAGCTGGGGTGTGGAAGCGTCAGACCACCTTCACGGCCCACTACCTGCAAGACTTGACACACAGGAGGCTCGATACGTTCTCTATCGGCCCTGTGGTGGCTGCACAACAGCTGGTCTAACCTCGGGCTCCTTAATGGACAAGTAGCAGAAGGTTGAGGGCATTGTTACCCGGTTTTAGTCTGCGTGAATGAAAAGATCTGTCTGACCCTTATTCTTTTCTTCATCCTCTCCTCCCTTGGAGAAAGCAGCATCCTGGGTTCTCTGCACAGCTGACCTCGAACCTCTGCAGGTAAGCCATGCTCCCTTGTGTTCCTAGTATTAAATGTAATACTGTCATGTCCCCATACCCTGACGAGTGGTATTAGGAGAGTCCTAGCCTAGATTTCCATCTGAAGAACTCCAGGTCAACTTCCTAGGACGAGTCACTTCTCACCTTCACACACAGCTTATGTAGGCCGCAGCAGTTTCACAGCATGCCAGCGAGGTGCAGGGACCCCTTATTTCTTGAGTACTTACACACCCGAATTTGGGGTCCCCGGGCAAGCCAAAGCCAGTATGGCAGGGACTTACCTCCCTTCCTAAGGGTTGAGTCACCCCTTGTAAATAGCGTGGTTTGTATTTCAGTTACGGAACAAATGACAAATTCGTAGATAATTTGTATTTTTCCTAACTATACAAACCTTAGCTATTTACACATATTTGCCCGCCAGCCCTGTCCCCCGGGATAAGTCCTACCTCTAAGCAAAGTGAAGCAGTCACCGGTGTGTGTGAGGGGGGGGGGGGTTAGCTAGCTACCCCTCCCTACCCCCCGCTAACTAGCGGCGGGGTAGTAAACCTTCGTTAAAACTTTTATGGCTCGTCATTCAGCTACGCCGAAGTAATTACCCCATGTAAATAGCTAAGGTTTGTATAGTTAGGAAAAATACAAATTATCTACGAATTTGTCATATCACGCTACAACTTTTCAGTTCAGAGCACTTTTGTTTTGGACTAAGCATGGCCCCTCACGTTTTCACACAAGGGGTATCAAACGTGGCTCTCTGGTTACATCTGGAAGGGGTACGAATTTTGATGTAACTGGACGACTGGCTAATCAGAGCCAGGTTGTAGGAAAGTGTCTGGAGGATCTATAAGCGACTACATCTATGTCCACTTCAGTTCCATCTGTCTAATTATTGGACAAGAGACCAAGACCTAGAGATGTGGATTCCGATCCCTCTGGGAATCAGGAATCAGGGGAGTTGGTGGGACGACCCCAACAAGTTACTAGAAGGCTTCGAACTTCATCAGAAGAATCCCGACCTAGTGTTGTATTCAGACGCATCAGACGTGGGGTGGGATACAACACTGGGGAAGGCCGAGATCTCGGGTCTATGGGAAGACAATCAGAAGAAATGGCACATAAACGTGAAGGAACTGATGGCCATTCTTCTAGCGCTATTACACTTCCAGGAGGAGGTCCAAAACAAGTTAGTACAGGTCAACACAGACAACACCACAGCGTTGGCCTACATCAGAAAACAGGGAGGCACTCGTTTGGATTCTCTTTACGAGGCAGCAATATCTCCTGCTGTGGGCAAAAGCGAACAATATATCTCTGATAACCCACTTCATAGAGGGAGAGAAGAATGTCAGAGCGGATCTTCTCAGCAGAGGAAGACAGGTTCTCACGACAGAATAGACCCTACTTCACGAGGTGTGCAGCAGGCTTTGGAATCTGTGGGGAGAACCGTCAATAGACCTCTTTGCGACGCAGAGAACAAGAGGTTACCTGTTTACTGATTTTCAGTCCCAGACCAGGAAGCAGTGGCAATGGACGCCTTCTTCATGGAGTGGGAAGGACTAGACACGTACGCCTTTCCCCACATTCAGGATCCTAGACAGAGTCATGAAGAAGTTCAGGGAGTCGAACAACACCCGCTTGACCATGATAGCTCCGTTTTGGCCCATGAGACCCTGGATCACAGAAGTGTTGGAGTGGCTAGTAGACACCTCCAAATCGTCACCTTGTCGGAACGATCTACTCAGACAGTCACATATTGAGAGATACCATCAAATCTCCTCACTCTCATCTAACTGCCTTTCGACTATCGGAAAAACTGGCAAGAGTGAAGGGCTTTTCGAGGAAAGCTGCAAGAGCAATCATGGGAGCAAGGAGGACGTCCACAATCAAGGTGTACCAATCTAAGTGGGACGTGTTCAGAGAATGGTGCAGAGTTAATAACATTTCCTCTTCCAATACCTCTCTTACTCAATTGGCAGATTTTCTGCTACATTTAAGATCACGAAAGAAACTAGCAGTATCAACCATCAAGGGATACCACAGCATGCTAGCCTCCGTCTTCCGTCACAGACATATTGACGTGTCAGGAGACAAGGATCTCTCGGACCTTATAAGATCCTTCGAGAATGCTAAGAGGAAGGATAACCCAACCCCAT
The DNA here is from genome assembly GCF_036898095.1 of Palaemon carinicauda. Taxonomy (NCBI): domain Eukaryota; kingdom Metazoa; phylum Arthropoda; class Malacostraca; order Decapoda; family Palaemonidae; genus Palaemon; species Palaemon carinicauda. The sequence continues at coordinate 66,795,163 of NC_090726.1, read as the reverse complement.
CTTGGAATTTGGATGTAGTCCTGATGTTTTTAACCTCAAGCAGGTTTGAACCTCTTGACAAGGCTTCATGGAAGGATCTTACTAAGAAGTGCCTATTCCTGGTTGCGTTAGCGACAGCCAAGAGAATAGAAGAATTGCAAACCATTAGCAAAAAAATGGGCTTCAATGGAGAGAATGCAGTCTGCTCTCTACGACAATGTTTTCTCGCCAAGAACGAGAATCCTTCGCAACCATGGCCCAGATCCTTTACCATTCCAGGGTTATCTCATTTAGTAGGACAGGAAAAGGAGAAAGGCGTTTGTCCAGTACGAGCCCTAAAAAATTTTATCTGCAGAGGACCAGAAACCTGAGAGGACAGGCAGATAACCTCTGGTGCTCGGTAAAGAAGCCTTCGCTACCCTTGTCAAAGAATGCACTGGCGTTCTTTATCAAGGATTTAATAAGGGAAGCTCACCAGAGTTGTGACAAGAAAAGCTTCCTATGCCTCAAAGTCAAAGCACACGAAGTAAAAAGCTGTGGCAACTTCAATAGCTCATAGACACAAGTCTATAAAAGCGATTGTGGAAGCGACATTCTGGCGAAGCAAATCAATCTTCGCAGATTATTACCTAAATAGGTACAGACCCAATATGAGGATTGTTGTTCCCTGGGTCTGTACGATGCCTCCGGCGCCATACATGGAGAAGGTACTACTGCCTCTAACCTATAACCTTGTTTATACCCTTATATTTTCTTGAACTTGTTCTCATAGGTCGTCTGTGAAGGTTGCTGCAACCTTCCACGGCCTGGGATGTAAGTCTAAGTTAGGTTTTATGGAATGTGTTTTTAGTGTGTTAATGGGTCAGGTGGTCAGATCATTGTCCATGGCTATGCCAGGATAGCAAGGTTGGTAGTCTAGTCATGTTAAGGTCAAGGACTGTGTGACAGCCCCACAGAAACTTTCTACAGCCCCCTGGGTCGATCACTGGGTCTCTCAAGGAATGCAGGCAAATGAGGCAGGAAAACTATGAAGCCAGCTTCCTTATCAGGTATGCCAAGATAACAAGGGTGGTGGTCTGGTCATGTTAAGGTCGAGGACCATGTGATAGCCCCACAGAGACTTTTTACAGCCCCCTGGGTGGATCGCAGGGTCTCTCAAGGAATGCAGGCAAATGAGGCTAGAAAACTATAAAGCCAGCTTCCCTATCAGGTAGGAACCAGATTATTGATACAGCTAATTTGTAGCGATTAATAATTCTACGAATTCCTGACGGTGTTGCGGTTTTCTACCCACGACCAATGGTGTCAATCAGCTATATATATATGTAACTACCAGGGAAGTTACATATTTAAAAACATCTTCCAAAAAACACAAAGCACACGAGCAAAACAAAACACGTCTGACCAACGCAAGTGCTGAGGAGGAATGAAGATGGGGGTGGGGAGATGTAGGGGTAGAGAGGGGGTATGTTGAAGAAGGAGAGGTCTAATTGGTGAGAGATCTATGGTCATGGTTCAATCACGCCCCAGTTTTCTATACCGACACTCAAAGAGTGAGCGAGCTAGGTTTATTCCTGGCATTCCATGCATCTGTTTTTCTCTGGTATATTCAGCAATATCTATGCCTTAGAAATGGTGCTAGAGGAGCATTTCATGGAGCGACACAGGTCGAGCCCAGAAATAGATTTTTCCTTCGTCAAAATCCCTTTTTTATTCTAAAATAAATTTTTAAATATACTTACCTGGTAGTTACATATATAAAAGGTCCCTCCCTCCTCCCCTCTGAAAACAGGGGCATGGAATTTCTGAGGACTTATGGGAATGGTTCCTGGTACCTGGTTAGAGGGCACACAGGTATGACCACCTGCTCACCTGTCGGGGATTGCCGCGAATTTTGAATTTCTGCCGTGTGCGCGACGAATCGGCGGGATTAAGCTATATATATGTAACTACCAGGTAAGTATATTTAAAAATTTATTTTAAAATAAAAATACCATTTCTATGATAAAGAGATACTGAAACAAAGGGAAAAAATGGATATTCTGATTAAGTGATATGAATTCTCTTCATGGGAAAAAACGAATGTGTAAAATATTGATGGGGATTAATTAAGTACAGTAGCTACCGTAATTCTATTAACCTATGTTTATCTCTATCACATCTTCTCTGCCTACATAAACATAATTCTTTTCAAATTTCTATAATTTAATGCGAAACAACTACATCTCATTAAAAGTGCAGTAGTGCTTCAGCATGAAATAATCTCCAGAAAGGTCCAAAAATCCTATCAGTATATTTTTCCCATGAGACATTTGGACTCTCAGATTAAGAGGGATAAACAGAAAAGGTAGTCCTACAATGACTGCAAGAGAAATAAGTACATTAACACAGTAGAGGACAAATCACCACCTTTTAGAAGTTGACAGAGAATGCCTATCTCGTTCCTTCACATTATTTCAAGTCAGATTTATATTGAGTTAAAAATTACAGAAAGTAAAAAGTACCAAAATTTGCCATTTTCAAAATAAGTTGTAGGTTATCATTTGTACTTGATACCCCGTAATGTACCAAATTTTTTTAACAAGTACCAAAAACGTAACCATGTAGGCCTAATCCTGGGTGGCCAATCCTCTTGAACTGAGCAGGCTATTCCGTAGCATGAGTGGATATTTTTCACAGGACAGGAGAGCCACTCCAGTCCTGCAGGACAAACCGTATGGTCAGTCCTCTGCGTGTATGGCCGGCTTTAAGGCACCAGTAATTATGGGACATGCTTGATTCAGTTTGGCGTGAACTTTATGTGAAAGACATACCTTTCCCAGACTAGTGAACAGTATTCGGCAGTGGAGTAGTTGAGTGCCAGACTTTTTTTTTAGGGTTTGAGGATTTATTCTCCAATTTAAATTGGTAAGTTTGCTAAGGAGGTTATTTTTGGTAGCTCTTCTCCTTTACTTTCCTTGCATGTTCTCTAAAAGATAGTGTTTGTGTCTACATGCCCATAATACAGTAAAGTAATCAAACATGTTAGCAGTTAATGGTAAGAAGGGAAGTAGTGACATGGCAGAGTCTCTTTGTTATTTCAGTTTTGAAGTCAAAAATATTCCCTATCCTCTCGACTCTACAAGGTTGGGCATGAATATGAACATCAGGGGAATGTAGAATTAACAAATTGTTCCAACACCTAATACACATCATTTTGCTCTTTACTATGGATATATATCTCGGTGATATCTGAAACTAGCTATAAAACTTATAGCAAAGTATGACTATCTACCACTAGTTAGTGGGGACGGGGTAGACCAGCCACCCTGCTCACACACTAACACCAGTGATATGACGTCACTTTTTATTTTGGCTTGGTAGAGAACAGACGTGCCATCTCTCTTTCCCGTTAACCCTTGTATTGTTCAATTCAAAGGCTGGTCAATTCTTTCTTTTTTTTGCAGGAGTACATGTAATTCTTGAGGATCCTTACAATGCGGATACAGTATGGTCCCAAATTATACGTGTTCAAATTGTGCGATTACCCATTCATGTGGTCGCTAGTTCTCAAAAATAAATTTTCTCGACCTGCGAAGCTGTTCAAAGTCTGCGAGTCAAGCGCCACAAAACTTATCAAATATATTGTCTTTTCAAGTATATTGGTAGGCCTAGGTACGGTGCCTGATAATAAACGTAACCAAACGATATTTACCTTACATTTTATTAATATAATTTCATAGTAAATAGCCTACTTGAGGAAAAATTTCATATCAACAATGTAATCAACTTTTAACTATGCGAGTCCAGCTAATAAAATGTGAACAGAGTTGTGGTTACTTTCTCGGCAACCTTTATCTTTCTCTAACCTTTTGATAATTTTAATGGTAGTGTTAATGATGGTACAGTATCTTAGAGTATTGTTTTTGTTTAGTACAGTACTGTATATATAAAAGCATTTTATTTTCTCTGTGAGTGTGTTCACACATAGGCTGGGTTCATTTATCGGCAATGAATAGCCTAACTTAGGGTAACAGGTCAGTAATATTTTCTGTCATATATTTTAAACAGTATAGGTTTGCTTTACAAAGATTTGTTTTTGTGTAGTACATGGTATATAAAAGTTTTTTTTCTCTCTCTCTCTCTCTCTCTCTCTCTCTCTCTCTCTCTCTCTCTCTCTCTCTCTCTCTCTCTCTCTCTCTATTAGTTTACATTTGGCAACATGAGTTTAAGAATGAAATTAACATGACTCTATTGTTAGATGTGGTGAGCAATTCATCGCTTCAGGTGATATAATAAACAAACAAAAACACAGCATTTGATTACACCAGCTGATCTCTCTCTCTCTCTCTCTCTCTCTCTCTCTCTCTCTCTCTCTCTCTCTCTCTCTCTCTCTCTCTCTCTCTCTCTCTCTCTCTCTCTCTCTCTCTCTCTCTCTCAGTAGAATCCCATTTACAATAGATGATGTCAAATAAAAATAAAAGGACTTAGCAAGTCTAAGGCACCAGGTCCAAATGATATACATTCAAGAGAGATTTTAGAACTAGAGGAGATAACCCCTCACTTTTACAAAATGTTCCGAAAGACAGCCAACGAAAGAAAGGCACCTCAAAGATGGAAACTAGGCAATGTTCATCCAATCTACAAGAAGGGACCAAAAAAGGAACCTGGCAACTACAGACCTGTGTGTCTAATTTCAGTGCCTTGCAAAAATTTTTAATCAATTATAGTAGATTCAATAGTAGAACACAGAGTAAAACAATCTTCTGATAGACAAATGAGATCATGTGTGGCAAATCTTTTGGAATTTTTCCACATGTTTAGCATTTATGACAAAAGCAGGGCAATAGACATCATATACCTAGACTTTCGAAAGGCTTTTGACAAAGTTCCACATAAAAAAATTAATGGTCAAAATTAGACCACTAGGCATTATTGACGAGTCAGAGGAATGGATCGAAGACTGGCTGATAAACAGAAAATAGAGAATTGTAATCAATGGAGACCCTGCAGAGTGGGCAGCTATTACAAGTGAAGTACCTGAAGTATCCATCCTTGGCCCATTGCTATTTCTGATCTACAGTAACGACATGGATTTAGGATTAACTAGTAGATAGCCAAATTTGATAACGATACTTAACTAGGCATAGATGCTGTGAACTCAGAAGACGTAGAAGCCTTAAAAGAGGATCTTATTGATCTAGGAGAATGGTCCAGAAAATGTCAAATGCCTTCCAACTATGGGAAATAGAGAGTCATGCACATAGGTTATAGTAATCCACAATCAGATTACTCCCAGATGGATAATAAAATTGAAAGTGTGGACCAGGTGGAAGATTTCAGTATTATTATCAGCAAAGATTTGAAGTTTACCAAACAGAGCATAAAATCTGGAAAGAAAGCACAAAAACTAAAAGGTTAAATAAAGAGACAATTCAAATAAAGAAACAAAGACACTGTACCACAGCTGTAAACATCATTATTAAGACCCCATCTAGAATACGGAGTCCAATTCTGGGCTCCAAGTATTCAGGATATAGATAGACTGGAAGCAGTACAAGCTAAGGACACCAAACTAGTTCCAGCACTAATGCAATTTGGATATTGGACGAGGATAGAATGTTTGAACTTATTTGATCTACAAATTCGACGACTAATGGGACAGGTAATAGAGGCGTTCAAAACTTTTAAAGGAATAACAAATGCAGATTACAACAGTCTATTCACATTTAACATAAATCAGTCCAGAGGTAACAGATATAAACTGGAATAGAGTAAATACAACACTACTCAATGTGACAATTTCTTGATCACTATAGCAGTCATTTAGGGCATGATGAAGGTATTTTGGCAGATTTTTAAGTATGCGCGATAGTAATGAAACGCTATAGTAGAGGGTTAAGTGTATTAATTTTTTGTTAAAAATCCATCATGACTCAAATTATTCTCACACCAATCTCACACCATCTGTTACATTGAACGTTATAGCGGTAACTCAGTTGTTCGATAACTCTTAAAACTAGTCTAGTACGTTCTTTTTTTTTTTTGCTGATGGTTCCATAATTGATTTAGGTACAAGTTGACCCATTCCCCCTTCCCATCCACCGGTGGGAGGATGATACATGGAGCAGAACCTTGGTTGGTTTCCGTCCTCCGCACAGGCTACCACGACATATTCACTCTCTCTCTCTCTCCCTCTTTTGACTCGTCATCCTGTGATGTCGTGTACCTGTGCGAAGGGATTTGCAAAGGAACAGGCCCTTCAGGCGGAAGTCCAGACCATGCCAGAGAAGGATGCTCTCCAAGAAGTCCTAGACACCCCAGGCTTCTACAGTCAACTGTTTCTTGTAGAAAAGGCTGGAGACCAGTCATCGATCTCTCTGCCCTGAACGAGTTCGTTCAACAAATTCCTTTTAAAATGGAGATAGCAGAAAGAGTCAGACAGGCTGTCAGACCAAAGGACTTCATGATAGCACTTGACCGGAAAGATGCATACTTCCAGATCCCAATCCATCCTTTGTCTAAATAGTACCTAAGTTTTATCCTGAATGAAAGAATATACCAGTTGTGGGTGCTGTGCTTCAGCCTGTCCACAACCTCGCAGGTGTTCACAAGGATCTTTTCCCTTGTATTGACCTGGGCTCACAAGAACGGCATTCTTCTATTATGTTAACTAGAAAAATTGGTTGATTCTAGCAAACTTGGTGGAGGCCCTTCTCCTACATCGAAACAGGCTTCTTTAGTTTTGCTTTGATCTGGGGATTGTGGTAAGTCACGAGAAGTCCTCTCTGCAACTATATCAGAAACTGGTATATCTTGGGATGCAAATAGACACCCAACTTGGCAAAGTCTTTCCAATCAAAAGCAGAAGAGAGGCTAAAGCAGGCAGTATGCCCCATTCTGATGTAAGACTCACTACCAGCACATCGGTGTCTTCGCCTATTGGGGAACCTGACCTCCTAGAGTGTCTGATGCCCAACGGTCATCTTCACATCCGTTCTCTCTGGTGGCAGCTGTAGACCTATTGGTCTCAGTATAACGACCCCCTAAACCTTCAGGTTTTAATGAGATGGGAACAAAAGAGACCTGAGTTGGTGGGTGCTAGACACAATCTCTTCAGGGGAGTAGACTTTCTTCTCCTCTCCTGGATTTGATGCTTTTCACAGATGCATCAAAAGAAGGGTGGGGGCTCATCTGTTGCAACACACGGCCTCCTGACTATGGTCCGAGTCCGAGCAGCATTGCCACATAAACCCCCTGGAAATGATAGCAGCCTTTCAGGCTCTCAAACAATTCCAACAGCTCCTTTTAGGACACTTCGTAGTGCCGATGAGTGACAACATCGCGGTACTGGCAGACATAAAGAAGCAATGAGGTACCTTTTCACAGCAACTATGCCATCTAGCTGTAGAGATTCTAAGATTAACAGAAGACAACTTAGTAGCCCTATCAGCCTGTTTCATACCAGGTAAGAAAAACATCCTGGCAGCCAAACTGACCGGGAAGGCTTCAAGTGGTCATTCAATCATCAGATAGCCAACAAAGTCTTGACTTTGTGGGATTTGCCGACAATAGACCAGTTTGCTATGTCTCAATTGGAAGCTTCCAGTGTACTGCTCACCAATACCAGATCACCAGGCATTTTGGCAAGATGCTTTCCAACATCAGTGAGACAGCCTAGACATTTATGCATTCCCCCCTTCTGCCTACTAAAGAGGCATCTGAACAAAGTAAGGGCATCACAAGATCTGTCAATAACCCTCATAGCTCCGATGTGGCAACATGTAGAATGGTCTGAATTCAGACCTTGTACATCTGCTCACAGAGGTGCCAAGAGAGCTCCTTCCACTTCCAGATCTACTCAAACACTGCGTTAATGGCCTTCGATGTCAGGATGCCTGAACTTCAAGTCAATTAATCAATCTACTCAAACAACCATACACAAAGATTTACCACAAGGCAGTGGCTTCGTTACATCTTCACGCCTAGAGGTTATCCAGTATCTCCTCTCATCAAGAGGTTTTTTGCAGGCAGTGGCGAAAAGAATGTCTTGATACCTCTGTGAGTCGTCTTCCACCATCTATCAGGCAAACTGGGCAATCTTTCGTCTGGTATCGTGGAAGGGGTATTGCTCCTCTCGACGACACTATCCAAGTGATAGCAGAGTTCTTGTTATACCTTTGGGAGGAAAAACTCTGCTCAGTCTTGTATGTGAAAGGGTAGTGTTCAGCCTTGAGCCTGACTTTTAGACTAAGCATTCCCTCCTCAACGGAACTGTCCCTCCTCATACAGTTTTGGGCATACCAGCTCTCAGCTGGAAGTTAGAACACCTATTTGGAACATAGTTTGCGTACTACAAACCCTGAAAGGAGCAAGTAAGCTGTTGCATCAATCATCAGACTGCAACTTGACGCTTAATATGGTCTTCTTTCTTGCACTGGCCTCTGCGAAGAGAGTCAGTGTGTTGTACGGTCTTAATTATGACATCGCCCATTCACGGAGATGCGGGTAGGTAACACTCAACTTCATCCCCAAGTTCGTTGCTACGACTCAAAATCCGGTTGTAGCAGATCCTAGATTCGGGCCCTTCTAGATTGAGAGTCTCCATACTGTTAACTGATGACCCAGACCAATTGCTACTGTGCCCTGTGAGGGCTCTGAGGAGTTATCTTAAACAACCCATAGAGGCTCGCCCACTTCAACAAGTTGTTTGTTAGTACAAGCAGGGTCAAGAGGAGAGTCACCAGGAATACAATCTCTTCCTGGATTCAACAGGTCATCAATCGGGCCTTGAATCCGGACTTGCCTCGTCAATGTTGTAGACCCGTAGCTCAGGATGTTAGGGACATCAGTGCATCCTTAGCATTGAAAAAGAACTACTATGTTGCACAGATACTTCAAGTGGTGTTTGGAAGCATCAGATGAGCTTCACACCCCACTACCTGCCAGACATAACCCACAGGAACCTGGGTACCTTCTCCATTGGTCCTGTTGTGGCTGCACAACATGTGGTTTAAGATACCTCAGCTCCCTTGCAGGACAAGTAATAGTCGGTTGAGGGCAGATGTTACCCGGGAGTTAGTCTAGGATGAATGATAGAGTGACTGGCCTCTTCGTTCTTCATCATCCCTTCTCTTGGGATACAGCACCTACAGAACTCTGCAAGCTGGCCTCCTCCATCTGCAGGTAATAGCCATATCCCTTATGTAAACTGATATATGAAATACATTTATGTTCCCGTCCTCCCTGCGACGGGGAGTTGGGCAATATCTAGGTTGAGTTGGTGGAATAAACCACGCCAAGAATCCTTACCTGGTCAAGTTACAATGTGTAGTTCTCACACAATCACACAGATTGCCCAGGCTGTTAGATTTTGCACATATTTGAGAGTTAACAAGGTGTCAAGGTGCCTCTATTAAGCTGGTGCAAAGCACAGTCACACCAAGGGTCATTGTACCAGCCAGTTGGCTAAGACATCCCCCCACTTAAGGAAAAGTCTCCATAGTAAAGAGCAAAAGGATTTGTATTAGGTGTTGAAACAAATGACAGATTTAAAAGTAATTTGTATTTTTCCTAACCTTACAAACATTGAGCTCTTTTCTCATACTTGACCTGCCATCTATTATCCCCCTGTAAGTCCTGCCTGCAATCAAAATTGACATCATACCACCAGTGTGTGTGTGTGTTTGCGGGGTGGCTGATCTACTCCCTCCCATTAACCCCGCTAACTAGCGGCAGGGGGTTATACTTCGCAAAAAGTTTTTTGGCTTGTTTCAACTTTTGCCAAAATATATATCTATAGTGAAGAGCTCAGTGTTTGTATAATTAGGAAAATACAAATTACTTTCAAATTTGTCATTTTTATTATTGAAATTCATTTTATTTATATGAACATCCCCTAATGTTCACATCACTAACACCCACACTGGGTTGGAGGCGGGACACCAGTGAAGGGAAGTGATAAGTCATTCATGAATTAAAATAGTGCAAAATAATAAAATTCTAGACTCACCTGGTCTAGAATATCTGTAACAAACTATTTCAAAATCAAAAAACAGTTACAGTATTCTAATGAAAATACAATCCTTCGTCTTTTAATAGGAGTATATTTTCACCTTGGTTGGAACTCGACTGTTAAAATTGATAACGAGGTGTCGGTAGTTACTGACGAGTGAAAGGAAAGACCCCCCCCCCAGCCAGCGCACTGAGTAGCCACTTTTGTTTTCAGCTGCACAAGAGTAGAGATGTACTTCCATCACTGCCAAATGGCTGTTTTAATATTTTGTATTAATAAACATTACCTTAGGATAATTTATCTAGCCCTGAATCCCAAAAACCTGTCCAATTTTCAACCACATTAGAAATCCTGCTATCTCCTATTCTGTCCCGCCGTTGGTAACACGGTTGGCTGAACAGTCTTCAATTGCTTTTCTTGTCAGTTGTATATGAGTGCCCAGTATGTAAACAGCCAACTGCTCTTTTGAATTTCTAATTACTCTTTTTTGCTCATTAGTTCCTGCATTCAACTGTGTGTGTTGGTTCTTGTTATAACCAATTACTGTACCTGTTTTATTGGCATTTTGTGGCTTCCTTGTTTGGATTGTCATTAGATTTTGTTGCAACACAGCTTTTCTTCTTCTTTGATGTAGTCTCAAGATTCTTCGGCCCTTCCCTTTCGAACCCTATCAGGAGCTGTTCTTCTAGTGATATTTGCTGGAGCGGTAGGGAGTATGATCCATACGAGAACTGCGTAAATTGGAGGGGTAAGGTGTGTGATTTGTTTTCTCGTCATGACTTGTGTCTTTCACCGCCTGAGAGGGAGGTGACAGCTTACGTTAAACATCAAAAGACTTTACAACATGATGGGCCAGAAAGCACTAACTTTTAAAGAGGAGAAAAAGACATCAGTTAATGAGAATGTTCTGGTTTTGTGTGCTGTGGGCTCTGGTTTTTTTGGCCTTTAGCACCTGTGATTCCAATTCTGATTTACACCGTCCCCCCCCCTTCCATAATTGGTAGTTACACCTGATGAGTTGGTCGATTTAGAGACTAGATGGGTACAGAAACTTGGGTCATTACAGTAAAATTTGGACAAAGATATATTGGTAGTTTTAATATTTGACAGGGAAATTATAAATTTTTGTTAACATGATGCCAAATAATCTTATGGATTCTTTTTTAGCTCCTTGCCAGGGTAAAGGTATGACATATTCCCTGTCTTGGAAACTCTAACATGGCATAGGCCTAAGGGGGAACAGGTGTGAGCATGTGCGTGATGATAATTTACTCACGTATTCCCCGTGTATTCCCGTAAAAGTGCTAGAGAGCATTAAGATGATGGTAGAGGCATTGGGGTCAGGCTCTAGACCTAATGTAGTTAGTCATCAGTGCTTAATGAGGAATGCTGGTGAGGGTCATTCTCATGGGTCTGATCAGGATGAAGAAGGGAATTATAAGGTTAGGTCTAGGGGCTTGGAGTCACAGATTCCATTGATGATGTTCATGAAATAGAATTCTATAAGCTTCTTGATTTAGTGTTTGGATATCTCACACAAGCTGAATCAAAAGTTCAGCCCCATCTTTTCTCTTTCTTTTTCACTGATGGGGTCTTCTTGGAAGGTACATCGCAGTCACGTGATCCGTTACCTTTTCCCTGTGCCCGCGGTCTGTTTAGGTTAGGTTTGACATTTTACCTAAAGTTGCGAAGTTGATTGATGAAGGGAAGAAAATTTTCTCTTCCCTCCTCAAGTTCCGTAGAGGGGTCTTATCAAGTGTCGGAGTTTAAGCACCTTTTAGGCACCTTGGCCTTCTTAGAAGGCTTCAGTTTCCATTTCCATAGAAGACTTTCAGGATTGGAGTCCGCCCTCTATTTTCAGATGCTCAGTCTTTTAATATGTGACTTTTGGGTAGTCTTCTGAGATTTATTAGGAACTTAGGATTTGTTTATGTTGCACTTTTATCTGAGAGATTTGGCTATTCTATTTCTAGGGCCTCGGCTTACCAGAACTCTGTTGCTGCTAGTTTGAAGGCCTTACGGGTCTCTTTAAGGTATCAAAGGTTGATCATTTTTCTTCCTTCCTTAGTCTCAGATTATCAAGATTTCATCCCATGGCCTCCTTACTTTCTTTGAAAAATTCCCATTATCGATGAGAAGGTCTTATCTAATGTGTTGTTGATTCTTTAAGTGGATCTTGCTTTGAGAGTCAGTGGACTTTGTCTAGGGTTTTCTACTCAGAGTTTCCTTCCCCTCTCTCGGGGCGGGGGTGGATAACAGAAGTCTTGTTCCCCATGGTGTTGACCCTCTCCCCCAGGTTCAAGTCCTGTTGCTGTCGGTGCCCCATCATAGATTTCTTGGTTTTGAACTCCTTTGTGGTAAAGTCTTCCCTCAGGAGGGAAACAGTTCAGTTGGTCCTAGTGTCGGTCAGACAGGGGAACTGGATGATCTCCATCAACTTGGAAGATGCCTATCTTCAAGTCACCCTTTTTCCCGGGAAGCAGGCCTTTCCTTCTTTTCGTCACAGCCTTGGGGGGTCTTCTTTTCAAGGCTTTATGCTTCAGCCTCACCACATCTCTTTTTTTCTCTCGGGTAATGGCTCCGGTGATCAAACTTTCTACACCAGGTGGAGATTCATATGGTTCGGTTCCTGGACGGTTAGCTAGTCCAGGCATCCTCCCTTGAGGATTGCCTCCAGACGAAAGATTTTGCTCTGGTCTTTTGCCATGTTTAGGGATTCGCATGATCCTCAAGAGTCTTCCTTGATCCCTTCCCAGACTACCACTCTCCTGATGACCTCTCTGACCGCCTGGATTTTTTTAGCTTCTACATCCATGACTCGGGCGAAAAGGTTTATGAGTCTTCTGGGAGAATTTTATCCTCTTAAGAGCCCTCTCCTTTCTTATGGTTTTTTCCCCCACTTCTTGTGTCAAAATTTAATATCCCTATCTAATTGGATGATAAATTGATAATTCTTTGTCATTATATTTTCATCTTGCTTCTAGGCTCTTGGCTCTAAACCCCATGGTGGCTACAGAGCCATGGTGTAATTAATTTTGAATTGATTTCTAAGTACAGTACCTTATCTACAAGTACTGTATATGAATTTTTCATTTGATAAGGATTTTGTATCTATGAAAAGTATCATTTAGATCAAGAAATGCCATTTATGGACAAGCTTCAATCCAGTTTTTAAATAGCTTTATCAAACAATGTGGAGTCCCATATTTCAGACTGTATTTTGAGATTGTTAAAAATAATTTAGACAAGGTTAGTAATTCTTGACCATGGTACATTTCTTTTCATTAAATTTATCCTATCTCTTTCCTTCACTGGCATTCCACCTCCAGTTTAGTGTGGTAGTCACCAATAGGAACATTAGGATTTTAATCATAAAATTTAGTACTATATTCATCTAATGTTCATATACATGCCCACTGTCGTGGTGTCAAGAGGATATGGATAATTTTGACTTCGAAACTGAAGAAACAAAGAGGCTGGCACATCAGTTAACACTTACCACTAGAGTGTTCCTTCCTTTACTAAGGGCATATGTTCATTGAAGGGAAAGAAAGGGGAAATACTTTTTTTAATTGAAATTTTATGTGTAAAGGTCAATTAAACCAAGCTTCTGGAGAAGCAGCAATATGAACATCAGATCAGTATAGAAATGGGAAATTTTATCATTAAAATTCTGTTTTTGTTATGCTTCTGTAAGTTCGAATTATATTATGTATTTTGCCCAAATTTTCATTTTAGTTTTGTGTTTTTATTGATACTTTTTTGTTTCAGGCAGAGCTCAGTCATCACCAACCAAAGTTACTAGTCCAACAATCAATAAATCAGAAAGTGAACATTCAGTTAAAAAAACAAAATCAAAGAGTCAGTTAATGGCTGATCTCTTTAATGATGAATCTCCCAAGAAAGATTCAGATAAAAAAGGGAATATAACCATATCAGAGGGATCCAAAAAAGATAAAAGCAAGTTGATGTCTGACCTATTTGGTGGAGGTGATGTGCCAGATGATTCCATAACTAAAGAAAGCCCACAAAATAAAACATCAGCTTCGTCAGCTTTAAAACAGGGTAGCGCAGCTAAAAGGACAAAAGATGAAGTAACTTTTGACGATGATGATGATATACTAGGTGGTATTGGAGAGACTAAGCCTAAAAGCAAAGCCGTATCTGACTCTCCCAAATCAAGTGGATTTTTGGATAGTCTTTTAGGTAAGAGTAGCACTACAGAAACTGCAAAAGGGAAAAAGGAAAGATCATCAGATTTTGTTCTTGATGAAAAATACAAAAGCATGGGCAAAGAAACAAAAGAAAACCTTGGTTTAGGGGGTTACTTGCCTTCTTCCAATAAATCTGAAAGCCCTAACAAAAGAACTCCAAAGAAAAAGGTTTCTGATGATCCTTTTGATTTTTTGGATAATCCTGAACCAAGAAGACGAAATGCAAGGTCAGCAACACAGCAAAAGACATTTGAAATTGATGATGATGATATTTTAGGAAATATCAAGTCTCGTAGAGGAAAAAGCAAAGAAAATAAAGATCCACCTCAGAGAGGCAGCTCAGCTAAAAATCCATCCTCTTCTAAACCAAGAGGAGATGATTGGTTGTTTGGGAGTTCTGGAAGTGCTGATAAGGCTACCAAAAAGGAGATAGATGAATCTTTAGTTGAAGCATCTGTTGACCATGAAACTACTGAAGGCAAGTCAGGTTCACCTAAAAAATCTCAAGATTGGCTTGGAAACCTGTTGTCTAGTAGTAAAAAATCCCCTACTAAGCCACCACAGAGTTCATCTAATGCAAATTCACCCAGTATGAAGCAGTCAAGTACATCACAAAGTAATAAATCTCCTAAAGCACATTTAGCACATGGTGATCACCGCAATGTTGAACTATCGAAGATCACAACATCAGACAGATCTCCAGTTGCATCAGAAGTCCCATATGCTCAGATGCAGAGGACAAGTGAAATTCATGAGAAAGAATTGGAGATCCAGAAACATTTGACTGAAACTCAAACTAGTGAGGCAGCTATACAGATGAAAGCTTATCAAGAACAACTTTTACAGCAGCAGGAAGCTAAATTGAAAGCACTATCCCAGATGAAGGCTCAGCAAGAAGAGCTTGAAGCTCATATGGCACAACAACTCAGACAGCAACAAGAAGATTATGCAAAATTACAGGAATCTGCATTGAAAAGATACCAGGGAGCTATGACATCTGCTATAGGTGGCTTCAATCTGACTCCATCAGTTCAAGAATCCAAATCAGATGAATCATTAAAAGAAATACAAGTCCAGTTGAGAAGTGCAGAAGTAAATGCAGCCGGATTGGCAGCAGAACTAGATTTAATTCGTAAACAGCATTCAGATGAAATAGCTATTCTTGAAGAGAGTTATATAAAAAGACATCAGATGGAAAAAGATGTGTGGGAACGTACTGAACAGCGACTGAGAGAAGAGCTTAAAAACATATCATCTGATTTTCAGGCTAAGATAGCTGTAGTACAAGCTGAGAAGGAAGCCTTGGTTAGTTCACATGAAACACAAGTTGCAAATATAAAAAAAGAATGGTCACATGTAGTTGATCGAACTAAGCAACTTTATTCAGAAATGGCTGAAAAAATGAAGGAAGAACATAATACAGCTCTTGAGAGAATGAGGTACCTTAAAGACTTGGAATTGAATGCTGCCATATCAGCCTCAGGTCATGTGAAAGAGGTAGAAGCTGTAATGTTACAACTTGAAAGCAACACTGCAAATTTAACAGATTTAACTTCTACCATCAACACTCGACATGAATCAGCACTAGACATCACACAGAGGGCTCTTAAGCTTAGAGAGAAGCAACTTAAGGAGTCTGAGGCTCATCTTGAAGCCTCTCGAGCTGAAGCTGAAAGTGAGCGTGGAAGGCTTAATGCTTTGATAGTTCGTTTGGAAAGCACACTGATGCAGCAAGGTTCAGAAGTTGAACAGGATAGGTGGAGGCTCAGTCAAGAACAAATGAAGACAGAGATGGAACGTAAGGCCTTAACTGAAGAACGAAAGCATTTCCAGTTTAGTTTGCAAACGGAACGCCAAAATCTTGCCGCTGCTAGAGAAAGCCTTATGTCTGAGCATAAGATGATGCTGCAGTCAATTGCCCAAGAAAAACAAGAATTAGCATCTCAGCGAACGTATCTCATGACACATGAGAAAGTCAACCAATTTCCACCATTTAATAAAACTTCAAAGTATGTAAGTAGAGAAAAGATATTGCAGTTCAGTATAAAGTCTCATCCCTAGATTTATCATCTTTGGCTTTACTTAAATACAGCCAATCAAATAGGTACCATTATAAACCAACTCACTTTTACAGTACATGGCAAAATAAAATAAATAACTTGGCAAAAGAAAAAACTTTGAGAAACAGATGACAGTGCTGTCCATACTCCCCTAGCCAAATTAAACTTGCTCCACCATCCCTCCCCTACCCTGAGACTTCTAGTCTTAAAAAGGGAAATTTTTCTTTTTAAATCTTATACACAAATAAAAAGGGGGTAAGTTAAGTGTCTCATGTTATAATTTTATGGTATCTACAAAAATTCTTTTTTTCAGACACTTTATATAAATTCTAACTTCATTATATCTTTACAGAATATCAAACTTTTTTTTAAAGAAAACTGGTCAAACTTATAAAATAAGAATATTCAAATTCTTTCATTTCTACCATTTTATTAATTCCAACTGGTTTTGAATGAAAGATATGTAACTGTTGTCTCAATGACAGTTGAAATGAAACTGGTACTCTCATTCTCAAATTGTCTTATCTATCGTAGAATGGTGGATTTTTTTAGGAGAGAATCCTTTTTAGTTATTGACTGCTTCTGGTCACAATTTCTTCCAGTAGGCATTGAGTGTTTCATTCTTCATTGGATAGTGCCATATCCTCTGTACAAGTGTCTTCCACTATCTTGGGGTAGAGTTTTCTAGCTTGAGGGTACACTCAGGCACACTATTCTATCTTATTTCTGTTCCTCTTGTTTTTTTAAGTTTTTATAGTTTATATATGAAAGATTTATGTTGATGATGTTACTGTTCTTAAAATATTTTATTTTAATCGTTCATTACTTCTCTTGTAGTGCTTATTCCTTTATTTCCTTTCCTCACTGGGTCTATTTTTCCTTGTTGGAGCCCTTGAGCTTATGGCATCCTACTTTTCCAACTAAGGTTATAGCTCAGCTAGTAATAATAATGATAATGACAATAATAATAATAATAATAATAATAATAATAATAATAATAATAATAATAATAATAATAATAATAAATGTATATACTGTACTGTATATACAGTTACCTCCCCATTAACACAAGTTCAGTTAACCCTTTTTCGAAGTTACACAAGTTCATATTTATTGAAATACATTCTGTTAACACGAAATATCCAATGTTACATGAGTGTAATTTCCCGCCTAAGAGAGAGAGAGAGAGAGAGAGAGAGAGAGAGAGAGAGAGAGAGAGAGAGAGAGAGAGAGAGGTTAATAAGATTCTATTAAAGTTTACAACCAAATAAATTTTAGCTTTTAATTTTGTACCGATAAAAAGTAATATAATTTTACGAATAAATGTACATCCTTACTTGTAAATGGAGATGTTTACAATTTTGCATGTTTACAGTACATTGCAGCTCTTTACGGTATTTATGAATGTGGTTTGCTCTAAGATAGTATAAAATAGAAAGATTTTGTAAGGTTAAACAACAAATTACGTTATAGAAATTATATCGCGTTAGTATAAAGTAAACTTGATTGTTACATTTACCAATATATATATATATATATATATATATATTTTATATATATATATATATATATATATATATATATATATATATATATATTTATATATATATATATATATATATATATATATATATATATGTGTACATATATATACATATGTATATATATATATATATATATATATATATATATATATATATATATATATATATACTGTATATATATATATATATATATATATATATATATATATATATATATATATATATATATATATATATATATATATATATATATATATATATACAGTGGTATCTCTACATACGAATTTAATCCGTTCCACAACCGACTTCGGATGTAGAAAATGTTCGGATGTCGAAACGATTTTCCCATAAGAATACAGTGAACCCTCGCTACTTCGCGGTTCGACCATCGCGGATTCACCACTTCGCGGATTTTTTCCATAACCCATATATATACAGTAATATATATATATATATATATATATATATATATATATATATATATATATATATATATATGTATGTATGCATGTATTTATGTATATATGTAGGTATGTATATGTGTATACATATAAATATATATATATATATATACACACACACACACACACACACACATATATATATATATATATATATATATATATATATATATATATATATCTATATATCTAAAGTAGGAAGATGTGATGTAGTTCTAAGGGAAAAGTATGGGAAATATGCCTGGGTAATAAGCAAAGCTCTACCTCCAGTTTGTTTCTACATTATGATCAGAGATAAATGTAAACAAAACATTGGTTGCCATTTTTTATCGTGCTTTTTAGCATGTTTAGGAAATGCATGATATAAAATCACCTTTAATATTTGTGCCTGTTTTAGTTTAGGGTACTGTGGTACATGCATTAAGTGTTCTGTACATTAAAGGGTAGTTTGTTAACAGTACTACGTACAAGGGAAGGTTTTAAAAGTCTGAATATACATGTTGAATAAATGGGTAAATATGGTGTCACTACTTCGCGGATTTTCACCTATCGCGGCCGCGACTGGAACCTATCTACCGCGATAAACGAGGGTTCACTGTACATTGAAATAGGATTAATCCGTGGTTGAGCCCAAAAAACTATGATAACTCTTAATAAATTACTACACATAATTACCCATGAGAATAATGCACACTAAATTAGATAATAGACATGTAAAAAAGAATAATTATCAAAAAATGATAAATAAGAAACGGATTTTTAACGTCACTTTACCTTAGAAACTCCAGCGCAGGTGTTGTTGGTCTTGCTACGCAGAGAGGAGACGGACGGGCGGCGAGGAGGTAGAGAGGTTAACTACGATAAACGTACACTACCGTAACTTATTCTAACTTACACTAAGTGAACTTTAACATAACTTAGCTTATATATTTTTTTTTATTTTTATATTTATTTTTTTTACATTTTCTTTTTTTCTTTTTGATGATTAATTTTAATCACTTTCACTCTCTCCACTTAAAGTTGATTGAATTTCTTTCGCTTCACTCTTTGCTGTTTTCTTTGAACCACTTCCATCCTCTTCATCACGAGTTCGCTTCGTAGTTTTTTTAAAGAAACTATCGATAGATAGTTGCTTGGTACGGCTTTTCAGAATGTTTCGAAAGTGAGTTAGGCAAACATCATCGAATTGCGCAACTACACGACAAACCTGCAATTTTTTGGGGTGGTATTTGTCGATGAATTCGACCACGTCTTGATATTTTCCTAACACCTCTTTTATTTGCGCCGAACCTAACACATGTTCTACCTCCTCGATCCCTTCCTCGTCATCACTCATGTGCTCAGACATAGCATGGAGTTCCTTGAGCTCCTCTGTGGTAAGTTCGTCGTGATGTTCGGCGACGAGTTCCGTGATGTCATCTGCGTCGACCTCCAGACCCATGGACTTGCCAAGGGAGACGATTTCCTCTACGTCTTCCGCTGCACCCACCACGGGATCAGGTTCGGGGTCAAAACCTTCGAAATTTCGGGGAGAAACTGCATCTGGCCACAGCTTCTTCCAGGCAGAATTGAGGGTCCATCGAGTTAATCCCACCCAAGCCTGATCTATGATCTTCAAGCAGTGCACGATGTTGAAGTGGCTTTTCCGAAATTTACGCAAAGTTAAGTTTGTGCTTTGCGTGACATTAAAGCACTGCTTGAATAGGTTTTTGGTGTAGAGCTTCTTGAAATTCGATATGACTTGCTGGTCCATGGGCTGGAGGATAGAGGTGGTATTCGGTGGAAGATACAGCACCTTTATGAACTTAAATTCATCGAAGATATCATCTTCAAGTCTGGGGGGGGGTGAGCGGGTGCATTGTCAAGGCATAGCAGGCACTTTAAAGGCAATTTATGCTCATGAAGATATTTCTTTACAGAAGGGCCAAAAACTTGGTTAACCCATTGCACAAAGAACTGCCTAGTGACCCAGGCCTTCGAGTTGGATCACCAGAAAACATGAAGCTGGTCCTTATCCACGTTGTGTGCCTTAAAGGCCCTAGGGTTCTCAGAATGGTAAACCAGTAAGGGCTTGACTTTAAAGTCCCCGCTAGCGTTGGCACATAGGGTAAGAGTCAACCGATCCTTCATTGGCTTATGCCCAGGCAATTTCTTCTCTTCGGCGGTGATGTAGGTTCGACTGGGCATCTTCTTCCAAAACAGCCCGGTTTCATCACAATTAAACACTTG